>NW_024543831.1:5917500-6405000 GCF_018167655.1 Microtus oregoni | reverse complement strand
AACCACATACTAAGGAAGGCTACGCTTGTATTTGTGCACACCTCTGACTGCTCCAGTGCAAGGTGCTGGGGTCTGGTCCTTTTCCAACAGACACTCCTGTCCTTTTCTTTGTCCTAATTTCAATCCAGCTAAATCTGTTGGTTCCAAGAGCTGTCAGTCCAACCACACACTCCTCAGAATATCATTAGCCTTGTTCTCTCTGTCTGCCCTGGAAATGGGGAGGGACAATCCACTGACCATCACCCCTTCTCAGCTCCTGACCACACAGCAGCCACAAAGAAGCTAAGCCTTAGGTGTTTTTGCGCAGATATCAGCTGGATGGGTCGTTTCTTCCTAACGAGATCTCTAATGAAATCTCAGTTTCCAAAAGACAAAGAGTAATGGTTTGTGGAGGGCCTTTAGCCCTTAGACCAGGCTCTGACTGCTGTAGGATTCAGCCCCAAAGGATGCAGAGGCAGCCCACAGAGAACTAGCAGAGCAGAAGGAAGTACTGCTGAGAATCTCTGCAAGTCACCCCCAAGCCTCAGGCCTCCCCAGGTGTGGGGCTGGGAGGCAGGTCTTCCTAATTCTGGAACTGGGTTCCTGCTACCAGCCAGTTCCAACAAACTGCTCACTGTGACGAGTTCTGCCGGTGGGGATTCAGATCCGCTTTCGCCTGGTTCCGCTGTCACGTGTCCGCCCCCAACCTCACACTGGTGCTTTTAATCTGCAGCAGTTCCATCTGCTCCTCCAGACCCTCCCCTGCCCTCCGGCTGCCGCACACACATATGTGTGCGTGCCCACACAGTTTATCTCCTGAAACGGAGAGATGAGTTTTTCATATGGATATGCGTGAGCCAAGGTGCGGTGCAGATTTAGGCTGGATCACAGGCAGGGTAAGGGAGTGAGGGCTATGGTGTGTATGACAAGAAAAATGACGCTTTCGCCCATGCTGGCTTAATTTGAGTCAGGGTTCATCTCTCCAGGTTCCGCTTAGTCGGAATCTATCTGATTTGCCTCCAACAAGCCACTAACCCGCGATGTCTAGCTTATTCCCTCTTGTCTTACAGCAAAGAAGCTCTGACTCAGAAGGGCCAGGTGAGGAATCTTTAGTATCTATCCCCTAGTTGGACAATGGCCCAATCAAAGAAGCGTGGGACAAAAGGCCAGGAGACCTTTTGGCAGCCCTCCCATGATCAGAGTGCAGATGCAAAGTTTCTCTCAACCCACTGTGATCTCAGAGCCTTGCGCTGAGTTGGCTTGACTCCTTCGATGCCTTGCTCATAAAAAGTGATGCTGTTGGGAATAGGACAGGGTTGCCATGAGGATTAATTATGGTGATTCCTATAAAGCTCCCCACACCGTGCTTGGCAAACAACAGGCTTTGAAGAACAGGGTCGACTTTGTTACACTGATGCAACCACTCCACAGATGTCCCTCCTGGGACATCCCTGCAGGCTCTTCTCAGGGATCATGAAACATGTGAATTTTCATCAGCATATAAGTAAAAGCTGCAACTCAGAAGGTTTAGGTCAAATATAAACATGCACATCCATTATTATCCCTCAAATTATTTTTCCTTATAAAGCTAATAAAGTCTGATGTGGCTTTTGTACGTAAACCATCCATTGTAGCCTTATTGAACCTTAAAATAAAGGTAGTCTTAGGGTCATGTTCTGGTTCCCACCTCTATTTCCGCCCTAAGTTTCATACTTTTGGGGTTCACTGCAATGTTCCAGCACTTCAGAGAAGCCTGGGCATTGTTGGTTGAGTGACAGCTGCCCCCCTGTGCCCCTCTCCTCCTGTTTTCCCATTGTTTGCTTGGATACACTCACTCCCTCACCTTCCGCATCTGCTGTCCTCTGCTCTTTTCCAAAAGACAGTCTACTTTCTTCTCTAAATTCCGCATGCACACAGGTGCACGCGTGCACTCCCCCCCACACACACACACACAGCTCCAGCATATCAACAGACATCTTTTGTTAAAATACTAAGTTGTAGGTTCTCTTTAATGAAGAGGGGACTAAAACTGGCCCCTCCTTACAGATGGAGGAACTAAGGCACTCAAAGGTTGAACAACTGGTTCAAGCTGCTTCTCATCCCTTCCCCCCTCCCTTCCTCCCTCTTTCCCTCCCTCCCTCCCTCATCCCTCTACTTCACATGAAGTCCTCTCCAGCTCACATTCCCCATCTTCTCTCTTAATTTCTGCAGTGTAATGGACTTTGAAATATCCCTTGTTATGAAGCTCATTATTTTGGTTTTGTTGTTGTTTGTTTGCTTCCTAAATAGAATTAAATTCATTAAGGTGGCTAGAATTTTTCTTATGGGAAATCCCGGGGCCCAGACAAAGAGAACTGGACACAGACTGGAGGAGCATAATAACCTTACTGTAGGGACCTGAGGGCAGGGCATGGCTCTGCCATTCAACCTGCTCACAAGATCAATTGCATGAACCATCAGTACTGAGAGAGGCTTCCTCTCTATCCTGGCATTGTCTCCTTTGGCTCCCAAAAGCCATAATCAGATACCACTGGTGATTGCATTCCTCATATGTATGTGGTTGATACCGGATTATCCTTCAAAAGGCCTGGCATGGGTGCCTTTTTTTTGTTGTTTGTGAGCAATGGGAGGCCTAAGGCCTGGAGTCTGGAGCCAAACCCCAGCCCAGCAGTCTCTGTTTGCTCCGAGTAATGACATCCTCACACAGATACCTACTTTCAAATTCTTCAAAGGCCTTTCGTCTCAATGAGTGCACTTCATTGGTGCAACATCCCTACCAGGCAGGTGCCATTGTTCCCGCCTGAAGCTGAAAACCTAGAGAGGCAATGTCTTGTCCAGAATTTCCTGAGGAAATATGACAGTACCACAACCAGCACCCAGTCCTCCCTTGAGCATCTCCACCTACTTCCTGGGCCTGTGTCTAGCATGAACGGGAATAAAACTTTAACTCCTTTAATGACTTATCAGAAAGCCTTGCTAATCCATCAACAGTCTGTTAGATAACAGCCTCAGTCCTTGCACGGTGAAGGATTACCTTCCCATCTGATCAGCCGCACACGTGGGGTGGTTGCCAATGTATAGAATCCATTTTCATCTTCAAAAAGATGGAGATTTCCATTTCAGTGTCTGATTTCCAGACACTGCCTTCCTTCCTCAGACGGACAGGAGCCTGATGTCTGTGTGGCTATCAACAGCAGCTTAGCCGGTTATTGAAATGATTGCATATCCCTGGAATTTCCCTCCTTCCCTTCCTCAGTAAACATTATTAGACACTTGCTATGTGCTCTGCACTGTGCTCTGCCATCCAACACGACTTTGGGTAAAATGGGTGCTATTCTTTCATCTGCTTCTACTGTAACTGTGTGTGTGTGTGTGTGTGCGTGTGTGTGCCTGATATGCTGCATGTTCATGTATGTGCATGTGTGTCGGTGTACATGCACATGTATGTTTGCATGGGGAGACCAGAGTTTAAGGGTATCTGCCTCAATTGCTCTCCACTTTATTTATTTCTATATTTTATATAGTTATTTATTTTTACTGTATGAATATTTTGCCTGCATTATGTCTGTTTGCCACATGTGTCTGGTCCCTGTGGAGGTCAGAAGAGGCCATCAAACACCCTGGAGCAGGAGTAACAGGCAGCTATTAGCCACTGTGTGGGCGCTGAGAATTGAACCCAGGTCCTCTGCAAGAGCAGTAGGTGTGTTTAACTGCCAAGCCATCTCTTTAGCCACCCCCGTTTTTTGAGACAGGGCTCTCACTAAACATGAAGTTCAGTGTTGAATCACTTGATTAATAAATCAAGACTGCTTGGCCAGTGCATTCCAGTGATCCGCCTGTTTCTACCTTCCCGGCACTGAGATTACAGGCATGCACCACTGTGTCCTGCTTTTTATATGGGTGCTGAGGATCTGAACTCAAGTCTTCATGCTGGCACGGTAAGCGCTCTGTTGGCTGGGGCCTCTCCCCAGCCCTTCCATTGCAATCAGAACAGGATATCATCAAGTCATAAAACAGAGTATATGCAAAGGAAACTCCTCTTGATGCTGGCAAGGTCTCGGCCCCTGGTTCATGCACCCCATGCCAGATGTTACAGAAGCATACCATGACGGGAGAAGGAAGGATTAGCCCTTCATCGTGCAGGCATCGAGAGGGTGCTTGGGCCCTTCAAGCTAACGAAAGTTTGTGACTTTGGCCTCTCTGCTATCATGTCACCTCCTCCACGGCTCAAGGAATGCTGTGGGAGGGTGGGCAGAAAGTGCGTGAGACCCAGCAGATGAGGAAGAACGTGTGTGAAACTCTGTTTTCTGGATGTGCTCTGGATGCTGCCATCATGAACACGCATGGTGGCTGCCTGGAGAGGAGCTGCACAAAATACACAAATGAGAGCAGAAAGAAGACTGAGATGAAGAGGGTCAGGGGTTGGGTAATAAGAGGGTAATGGAGAAGGATTGATGGGATCAAGACGCATAGTATATGTATATAAAACTGTCAAAAATGTTCTAACTTTGAAAGCGGTGGAGGCCAGTGAACAACACTATGAACCATTGAGTTATATGATAGACAAATTGTATGCTCTGTGAATTATTAGGCAATTGTTTCAAATAGAAAGAGATGGGACTTAGCAGGAGATTGCTGGGTTATTAGAGACATCCCTTTGAAGGAACTAGTATAGTCCCTGCTGGTGGGGCCCCAGCATCTCTATCCCCCTGTCTTGCAATCTGTGAGCCAAGCTGATCTAAGCACTATGATTTTGAACGTCCAGAATTGTGCACTAAATAACATTATTAACCTGTATTAATTGTACAAAATAATGAGTCTCATAATGAGATTTTCATATGTGTGTGTGTGTGTCATGCTTTGATGATATGCCATCCACCTTACCCACTCTGTTTTCACTTTTTACCCATCCCCCTCTCCTTCTCAAAAGGTCCCCCTTAACATTCAAGTCTTTTTTAAACCTGGAGCTACATATGAGAAAGAACATGTGATATTTGTATTTCATAGTCTAGATATATGATGTTTCCCAGGTCCATTCATTTTGCAGCAAGATGCATAGTTTTATTTTTAATGACTGAATAAACTCCATTGTATATACTGTCTTCACCCATTCATTTGTTAATGATTCCATTAAAAATTCTCCCTGTCCTCCTCCTCCTTCTTCTCCTTCTTTCCTCCTCCTCCTCCCCTGCCCCTTGTTCCTCCTCCTTCTTCTCGTGGTAGTGGAATTGAGGACACCAATGGTGGCTTGTGCACGACAGGCAAGACTACACGCTCAGTTCTTAAAGAATCCTTTTCTAGAAAAGACACTTAGCCTCAGATATTTTGTTATAGTAATGGAAAAATCAACTAAGATAGACAAGTGGTAATTGTATGAAGAGAATTTAACCCATCCTATTTAGCCATTTAGGTGAAAGGGGGCCATTTTGAACAGTCATGAATAACTTCTAAGAAGATCTGATCTCCTCTTGCCCTTCCGTGTTTATCTAGGAGACTTTCACCATTAAATCATGTGGGTTTAGTCTTGTGGTCCTGATTGCAGTACATATCTAGCCTCCAGATCACTAAAACAGTAACAAAGAAACGAGTGTTTCTCCTTCCCTTTGCCTCTTAGAACTAATGGAATCATACAAAATTCAGGTCATGGACTGAAGTAGGAATGGCTTTGAAACACGGACATTTCAAATAAAGGGGCTGCTGCTGTTATCACTGGCAGCACTGAGAACAGAAAATCCTCTCTGCAGAGGCGGTGGCAAATATTCTGCAGTGGGCGGCTAGAAAAACTGGCCCCCAGTAGGCTGCTTCAAGAGAAGCTTTGGGCCCAACATAAACCAAACAACAGGGACCCCAGTTCAATCCAAACAAGCTCTGGATACACAGCCAGACTATTGCTTTGGGCCTGGGCCTTTGGTTTGCTATTTATTACCTTGGAGACTTAACCAATGGGTTGTTTGATTCTCCAGTTGCAGAAGAAATCTCCCCCCTTTCTGGTAACAACGCCATGTTTTTTCTGGGGAACCATGCCTCTTCTATGCTGCTGACTAGGTCATTTTTCTGTTGCTATACCACAATACCACAGACTAAATCATTTATGAAGGATAATGGCTTATTTCTGTTCATGTCCTAGAGGCTAGATTGTACTGATGCATCTACTCAGGGCCTTATACTGAGTCATAACATGGCTGGGATGTGAAAAAGCAAGCAGTCACATTGAAGAGACAGACATGGCAACTGTCAGGGTTTGAACGTAAAATGTCCCCTCCTGGCTTAAGGACTTGATTGCTTGATTCCCAGCTGAGGTGCTGTTTGGAGAGGTCTGGATCTTTTGGTTATGTGGTCTAGCTAGGCTAGTAGACGTGGTTCACTCAAGGGTAGGCCCTGAAGGTTGGATTCACTTCTGATTTGGGAACTCCCCCCAGGATTTCTAGTCTGTACTTTCTGTGAGGAGCCATAGCTCCTGCAGCCACGGATGGGCTCCACCATGCCTTTTCTACTAGGAGACATTGGAATTCCCTGGAGCCGGGAGGCAAAACAAGCCTCCCCTGCTTTAGGTTGCTTCCCTCAAGTGTTTCAATCACAGGGATGAGAGAAGAATCTGCCACAGAAAACAGCTGGTGCTTCAAGCTCATTCCCCTGTAACTTACCAGTCGCTATAGAACAAGCACTCACTCATGCAAGAGTTTGCTACGTTCCATGAGTAGTGTTAATCCCTCTTAACAGCTTGATCTCCTATTAATGCTCACCTTGCCCCCACTGCCCAATACTCAATATGCGATTCAGAGGGGGATAAACCATAGCATCTCGTCCCCAGACACTCCTTTTCACAGGGATAAACCCTGTGATTCCATCCAGACAATTCACAGAGTCTTAGCTTGGCAGCCTGGAGTCTAACTGTGAGCCAATCAAAGCAACTCCCTTCTAAAGTTCAATGACAGGGACCTGGAGAGATGGTTCAGTGGTTAAGAGCCCTTGCTGTTCTTGAAGAGAACCAGTTTGGTTCCCAGCACTCATGTCAAGCAACTCACAACTGCCTGTAACTCTACATCCAGAAAATTGGATGCCCTCGTATGGCCTCTGTTTTCACCTGCACACATATGTACATGTACACACCTACACATGCATACACATAAATATTAAAAAAATAACCTTCAGTAGCAAAACAGGTTTAGAGTAAGTATTCCTAATGCAAAGGACTTGAGACACAGACTTGAAGAAAGGGAGGAATATCAGTTCCCCCAAGCAAGTCCGAAACCCAAGACAGCAAACATTAAATCTTAAACCTGGAAGACAACCTTCCACTTCAAAGGCCTCCTCTTTAGATACACTAAGTGGTTTGGACCCCCAGAGATAGCACGGATCCTATGGTTTTTCTGGACTTTCTCCTTTCCGATTGAACTCTGATGATTGCCGCTCTCCAAAGCAGGTTTTAAGTTCTGACGGCTGTATACTTTGGAGGTCACAACAGGACTCTGGTCACTGTGGCTCAACCACAGATGAGCCTGGGGACTCTGCAGCAATTTGAACTCCACATTTCTTTTCAGCGTGGTCCTCTTAGGAGTTCATGTCCATTGCTTCATGTCTGTGAATGTGCCCGTTGAGGTCTAGGTGGAGGAAGGCCAGGACTCAATGGATCCTGCATTATTTGCCTGTGGAAACACCACCAAGTGTGTACCACTGAGGCACACAGTTTGTTCTTTGGTTCCTGAGTCACATGCTGTTCCTTGGACTGGGACTGAATAAGCCATGATTAGTTAACCAAAGAAAGTTATGCCAGATTTAGGGAGCAGAGACCCCAGGTGGCCCTGGGCAGTGATCGCATCCTGCACTCAAGGTGCTAAAGACAACCTCAGGGATCTCTGAGATGACTTCAGAGCCCTGCCAAGCCCCTTCCACACACACTGTGCTTCTGACGAGCCACACTTGGCTCCCTTCCTTCTGTGCTAATCTCACAGTTAGAAACCAGTTCCTCGGTGCACATTTGCATGCTTTCCCCGTTTGTGTGGCCAGACTGGATTTTCCAGCTTTCTATGCCCTGCTTTACTTTTAATTATAAGTGCTGCCTCTAGCTCATCGCTTTGTTCTCACAGATCACCCTATGTGGCCCTGAGCAGCACGAATGCTCTTCAGCTTAGGCGTTTTTCTGCCAGATTTCCTCGTTCATTGCTCTTAGTTTGGACCTTGCACAAGATCCTGGGACATAGAGAGAATTCAGTTAAATTCGTTGCCAATGGATAAGAAAAAGTAGCCTTTGCTCTGTGTGTTCTTCCATTTCTGTTTAAGATTTCATTCACGTGTTTTTCCTGGATACAGCTCTGCCAGTGTTTATATAGTTAACATGCTGTAACAAACCACCAGACTGAAGCATTTGTTTGGGCTCCTGATTTAAGGGTAGACGTCGTCATTGCAGAAGGGACCTAACAGCAGGAGTGTGAGGTGGCTGGTCACATTGCATGCCCAGGAGAAGATGAATTCTAAGGTTTAGCTTGCTTCTCCTTTTAATTTAGTCTAGGACCCCAGCCCATGGGGATTGTACCACCACATCCAGGTGGGTCTGGTACCTTGGAAAATGAATCCCATTTTATTCTTGCAGATTTGTAGCAAGTTTGCTGTCATTTCATCAAGTGTAGATTCATGGGGCCACTACCAAGGTCAAGACAGAGAACACTTTCCTCATAAGGCTTTTGCAGCTGCATCCACATTCCTCTCCACCCCACTTTCAACACCCACCACCCTGTTTCCCATCCCTATAACTGTGTCGTTTCAGGACTGTGAATGGGGATATACAATATGTTCACCCTTTAAAACTGGTTTTGAAAGTCATCGTCATTCCCTACAGTTCAGTAAATCGTGCCTGTCAACAGTTGCTGAGAATCACTCCTCCTCAACATACTTAACCTTTGACCTGCTCTGCCATTTCACACACTTTTAGTATTCCATAGGAACAATTCACATCATGTGCAGTTTTTTTTATGTGAATATGGTTTTTATTTCTCTGAGATTTATTTCCCCAGAGGGCAATTGCCAAGTCATTTAGTAATTATACATTTTATCGTCTTGAAGACTGCCTCACTGCCTTGCAGAGTGGCTGGGCCATCCTATATCCCCACCAGCAATGCATATGTGGTCCATTTTCTCATCAGCGTTTGGCCCTGTTATTTATTTAACCATTCTGTTACGTGTGCACTGACATCCCACTGTGGCTTCAATTTTTTTTGTTTTTGTTTTTGTGGCTTCAATTTGCATTTGCTGGTTAGCTAATGACTCTGAGCATCTTCTCATGTCCTTATTTGTCATCTGTGTATCTTCCCCAGGAAAACATGTTTGGGTCTCTTCTCCATTTTCTAACTGGATAACTGCGTGTGATGATTTTTGCCAGTTTGCCATTAACTTTGAAGGTATCTTTATATATACTAGGAACCAGCAGGACATGGTTATCCAGGATTCAGTTCACAAATATTTTCTCCCTCTGTATGATTCATCTTCTCCTCATCTAATGTGGTCCTTCCCAGAGTGCAAATGTTTCATTTTGATGTTAAGTTTCTTGATTTTTTTTTATCTTATGAAACAGCTTGTGGTATTAAGTCTCATGGGTTTTTTTGCCTTACCCTGGGCCAGGAGTATTTTCTTATAGGGCCAGGTGGAGTCATGCATACCTGCAATCCCCTATGCTTGGGAAGCAGAGGTAAGAGGACCAGCCTTGGTTACATGGTGATCTCAAGATCAATCTAGAACTCATAGTAAAACCGTGTCTCAAAAAAAGTGAAAGAAAAAGAATATTTTTCCTACATGTTTTGTGTTTCTATTTCATATTTAAGTCCATGCTCCATTTAGATTTAATGTTTGTATAAGGTATGAGTGAATGGATATTCCTATGGCCAAATAATTCTATTTTACAGATGGGGAAAAAGTCAGAGAGAGCTGAAAAATAAAAATAAGGCCTAATAATTGCTAAAGGAGAAAAAATCCAGCTATTGATGCTATAATTAATCTCCTCTCTTCACCTCCCTTCCCTCCCCTCCCCTTCCCTTTCCTCCTCTCCCCTCCTCTCTCCCCTCCTTTGGGAACATATGACCCAGCTTCCTGAATGCATCCATTCCTTTAAGGTGACTAACCCTGCCCTCAACACACAACTGAGGTGAAGCCTGCCAGAGCTCACCTAGCACACCCTCTGAACCCTCTGCAGCACCTTTGCAGGGTGGAGAATGAAGACAAACAAGGCAACTTATTTGTATGCAAATGACTTGTTATTCTGGTTTGGAGAAAAGCTCTATTGGTTTTTATCAGTGTCCAGATTACTACAGGACTGCTGGGCCACTGAACTGACCCAGGCGGCTTACACTCGTCCTTGACCTTAGTGACCACGCACCTGGGAAGGCTCACTTTCTCCTTCTGAAGCCTCAGGCTCTGGGTTGGCTGGTTTTCTCCACCTTGGCAGGTAGAAGAGGGAGCACTGGTTCACCTGACCATTCTCACCCTTCCTGAAGAGGAGGAAGCAGAGGCAGCAAGCTGGGAGCATGGCCTCAGGAAGGAAGGACTGTATTCAGGAAGCTGGGACAGATGCTCCAGAAGGAGGAGAGAGAGGAGGGGAGAGGAGGAGAAGGAAGGAGAAGGGAGAAGAGAACGACACCAAGTAGCCAGTGGTGGCTTCAGCCAGGTGTTCCAGGCAAGGCCCAGCACTGGAGGACCCAGTATGCCAAGTGCTCCCTGTGCCTCCAGAAGGAAACCACCAGGCAGCTGACAACCCATTTCCACACAGAAGAGACTGAGGTACAACAATCTTTTGGTCTAGGGAGCTCAGAGGAAGGGATGAGCTGGGGTTGAGGTTGGTAACTGTCTAGATGCTTTTAAATGGGCCTTGTGATCCAAATTCCCCAGAGTAGGCTCTTTCTTTGGGCCCCCAATAAGTAGGTAAATAATACCTGCTGTTAGCATCTCAAGAGGTGAATAGGAACCATCTTGCAAAAAATGCCTTGTCTGTCTGGCCTCTTCTTCACCTTGCTCTGCTCCTTCCTCTTAGGTGATAATGAATAAACACACTCTGCCTCATCTTTCTTTCCTAGACAGAACTGAGCTTTTCAAGAAATGTACCACGTTTGCTCAATGACCTGTCAGTTATCACCTTTTCTCTTGCCATGCCAGTCCCGGTAGGCTGGAGAAGATTAGAGAGGATGCCCCCATAGGACATCACCGGGTAGCTAATACCACACTGCTGGTCTTCCAAGGGGGATAAACTGAAGGCAGGATCCACCCAAGCCATTTGCCAGCTGACATCAATCCTGCTGGAAAGTCAAGTGCACAGTCCCGTACATCAGTCTGTTTTGGATCCTGACAGTCATAGTGTGGGTTACAGTCATGCTTTTCTTTTTCTGCCCCTGGCCTCGCTGTGTGTTCCTGCTATGTGCTTCCCCTCACAGCCTGGAAGGAAACGTCTGAGAAGCTAGGTCTGAGTATGAAAACATGCCCTCCCATATAGCCTCTTGGAACATCAACCGGAAACTCAGTGACTCGTACTTAGATGGTGATTGTTACGTTTCTGTGATTTGACAATGCCCCCAGCAGCAGCTTTTGTACTAGCTCTTCTCTGCATAGAGTACTCGGCTTTGGAATAGGGCCAGATGACTCTGAGATTTGTCCATACCGTGTATAGTCTTTGAAATAAAGAACAGGAGGAAAGGTGGTGAGACGGCTTGGCAAAGAAAGGCACTTGCAGCCAAGTTTGATGGCTGAGTGTGATCCCCAGTGCCCAAAGAGTGGGAGGAGAAAACTGACTCCTGAAAGTTGTCCTGTGACTTCCACATGCATACATATGAGTGGTGACACATGCACATTCACACACACATGCAAAGAAACATGTTAAGAAATAGTACAAGGAAGCAGATAGTATTGACCTGCCCATACTGCAACTATGATAAAATCTCCCTGCCCTCCATGTCCCTTTCCAAGTTCTTAAGAGTGGAAAAGAATAATAAAAATATTAATAACTATAACTAGTGTGTGTTATGTATGGATGGCTATATTTGGAGCTTTATGATTATTGCTTTATTAGATTCTAATAGAGGAAGCAATGAGTAGATAAACAAATAGAATTTTTATTTATAGCTCTTAGGACTTCTAGACATCTTTCTTGACTGATAGACCTAAGACTTAAGCAATGGGATCTTCCAAGAGTAGATTTGGTCACCCACATGTTGCAGGGATAAAAAGTGATAGAACTGAGGTAGAGATGCCATTTATTGAGGCTTGTCTCTGAAACACTGTTAAGGCCATCTGAGTTGTCTTTGGAGCAGATGAATGGGCAGGCCACTTGGTTCTGTGAGTGAAGGTATTCTAAGCAGAGGAAACAGCACAAGCCGAGTTCTTGAAGGGGCGACATGCTTGGCATAAGGGTAGAGAAAGGAGGATGGGTTAGGAAGCAATGAGCTCAGGGAGCCATGTCAGGAGTAAAGATGGGGGAGCCCATAAGGACCTTTGTCAGGCTTTGAGAGATCTGTGTCTTCAGCTCTGAGGCAGAAGAAAGCCGTCGGATGGGACTGTTGTGGGGATGAAATCAGGGGTCAAAGAGGAATCTAGGACCTGTCTGAGGCCTGGAGGGTGGAGAGCGCATTGGCTGGGATGCATAAGGCAGTCTTATGGGGAGAGGAAGAGTATTAAGCATCAAATGTCTGATTGACGATGCTAATAATGACCAGAGAAATCGGAACGTGAAGTGGGATGAGCAGAGAGCCTGAAATGACTGCAAGGGCTGAGCATTCTAAATTAGCAAAGGAGATGGAGAAGAGCGGAGTGACTGAAGGAGATACAGGGGAATTGGACAAGGCTAGCATAAGAGCAGAGAGATTTGCACTGCCTGCTGAGGGCTGGGGGCAATGGGAACTGAAGCCAAAGAGACAGAAACTAAGCAAAGATGTGAGGCCCTAAGAATTGTCCAAAGTCACGCACATCTCAAGTGATAGAACTAAGCCTTGAGGTCAGGACAGCGCTTTCTAAAGCAGCCATAATTTGTCCACCTCGAGGCAGAGATTACTCTGGTTTATACTCTGGTACCCAAGAGAACGAGAGAGGATTAAAAACACCCCCAGAGCAGTCTGGAAGATGTCTGGAATAGCAGAAGGGTTAAAGAAGGCTAACCCTGAAATAACCAGCTATTCAGATGCTTGGAGAACAGGAGATGTTCCTAGAGGCCAGACCCTCTGGTTGGTTTCCCAGGGTGACCCTGAGAGCATCTCGTCAGCTGTCAGCAGCATCCCACTGCAGCACCAGCACAGCTTTGCCGATATCTTGCTTTTTCAAGATGCCATTCCTCCTTAACCCCTACCCCTGCAATTCCCAAACAGTCTCTCATGATTTGCATATTTGCAATTCTGTGGGCACACACAGTGAATTGAGAGAGGGGGCCCACGGTATGGTACTTGTTTTACAGGGCTTCCCTTTAAGTCTTGACTTCAGCTCACTTCCACAAAGAAATATTGTGCAGTGCTTGGCCAGGCGTGGGGGTGAGGGAGGGGCAAAGAGTTCTGATTATAGTTCATCCATAGTACGGACTACCCTGCTTCCGTAGACTAACAATGCAGGGAAGCGAGAGAAAGGAGGGAGGCAACAAAAGGGAGGGAGAAAGGGAAAAGCAATTCCTGGCAAACGTCATAAAAGAACACACTAAAATGTTAGTCGAGACTAACTCTGCAAGGTTGGATTACTGGTGGTTTAATTTTCTGTTTTACACCTCTCTGTATCTCCTAGACGTTTTATGAGTTGAATGTATTATTTTCATAATCAAAATAGTAGTAGATGTTATTTCAAAATAGAAGCATGAAGCATAATGCTGGTCTTCCAGGGGCTCAAAAGCTGCTACGGGAGATGCACATGAAAGCAAGTGGGCAGGATAAACGGCAGGCTGTGTTCTAGGCTTCCTATGGCTGGCTCTGCAGGATGCATGGACTCCCAAGTCTGCAAACCCCTTGCCTTTTCACTGATAACAGCTTGAGCCCCAGTCCTGGCTGCCTGGGGTATTCCTATAGTCTCACAGCTCTCCACTACCTCGCGAGTTTTTGAGGTTTCTCTGGGTCTCCTCAGCTTGCATCCTGCTGAGTTGATATGTTTTGCCTGTAGCCCAGGTCACTAGTATTTCCCTTTTTTCCATCCCATCTCTGGTTCCCCACAGCTCTGAGATGAGTTGTCTCTTTGAAGAAGCAGTCAAAATAGAGACGATTAAGTTTCAACACTTTGTGTCCATCTATGGGGTATGCAAGCAGCCCCTGGGCATTGTGATAGAGTTCATGGCCCTGGAGAAGACACTACCTACCCATAGCCTCAGCGGCCACTCAAGTTCCGCATCATCCATGACACCAGCTTGGCCATGAAGTTCCTCTACAGCTTTAAGCCATCCCTGCTCCACCTGGACCCTAAGCCAAGCAATATCCTGCTGGACAGCAACATGCATGTCAAGGTAATGTATGCCAGACCTCCTCCATGAAGCAGGATTAACTACCTGCCAATCACTGAACCCGCTAAGAGTTTGAGCCATTTTCTGTTCAACTAGATAGTAAAACAGAGATGGGTGAGCAGACATCGTGACATGAGACTGTGGGTTCTGGTGCCCTTAACAATGCTGCCTGGGCCACACTTCTGAGACTGATAGAATAATCTCTACCCCTCAAGTTCTTTGTCTGGAGAAGGGATATGTATAAAGGAAATTTTTATTAAGTCACAATGGCCTTTTTCTTCAGTGCTCAAAACCTTCATAATCCTTTTTGCCTTCAAGAGCCTTTGCACATTCTGTTTCCCAACTCTCTTTATCTACAAAGTCTTAATCATATCTCAGCTCTCAGATTGATCATCACCTCCTTGAGAAGAACTTTCTCAATCTATCTCAATATATGCTTATATACTTCTTACATACTCCCATGAAAACTTTGTTACTTCATCTTACTGAACCTAGTTGCAGTATAGAAGCATTCGATGAGACTTGTTTTTTAAGGTTGAGCAAAGAGGAGTAACAGCTCCCTGAAGCAGGGAAAGGGTCTCAAAAATGAATGAGACTTGTTCTTAATGCATGAACACGCTATCTGAATGCCCACCCATCCCCATCGTGCTGGTATGTGGTTTAAAAAGGTGTCTCCAAACCCCATCTCATTGTCCCTTAATGAATGGTAAATGAGTCTGAAAGGCTGGAGGCAAAGAAGGATAAACAGATGTTGTGAGTGTCCTAGGACCCACAGAAACGAGAAAAACAAGGCACCTGGAAGTAAACAGGGTCTCATGCTACAGATGAGAAAAATGGGGCTTGGAGAAGATGAATGACAGGTTCAAGACCATTGGGAGCGGGTAGTAGAGCTGGGAGGCAGTGAAGTTGAATGCATATGTGGTATACGAAAAGAGTATATACTGATGAGGGCAGCTGGAAGGAGGAGCTGCAGATGGCCTCTGGAAGGTGCCTGTTGCTACCCTTTCCTTGGCATCTGGTTTTCTTTCAGATTTCAGATTTTGGCCTGACCAAGTGGATGGAGCAGTCAACCCACATGCAGTACATCAAGAGATCAGCTCTGAGGGGCACACTCAGTGGCATTCCTCTTGAAACGTTCCTGGAGAATAGCAAGGCTCCAGGGCCTGAATATGATATACACAGATGAGTGGGCAGCTAGGCTCTAAGTCATATGATGGATTTGTTACCCCAGCCAGGTTCCTATGGCCAACAGGTAGGGCAGGACAAGAATCAGGAACAATTCCTCCAGGTGCTGATGGAGGGAAAGAGTTGAGAAGGACCTGGAGAGGCTTTACCTGAAATTGTAGAGACTGCGGGGCCCCTCTGTCTAGGGATCATGAATACTCCTCTGTCTCTCAGCTAATATATTCCTCATTACAGCTTTGGGATTGTCATTCTGGGAGATTCTCATGCAAAATAAACCATATACACATAACAGATGCTCGTGGCTCTATGCCTGTGGGAGGTTGAGGTTGGAGAACACAAGAGGAATAATGGATTGTGTGAACCATGGTGTGAGCTCCTCACGATTTCTATTTTTTACTCTGCTTCCTCTATCCCACAAACACTAGAACCTATGGCATAGTAAGCAAACATGAGCCTTGACCTTGTTCACAGATCCTAACAACCCAAGCCCCCTGCACTTTAAAATGTGGAAAGCTGAAGCCTTTCCCCAGGCCTGCTTGTCGATTCTGCTGCCTTTGCACAGAAAAAGGAGGTGGGGATCATACTGAGTCTTGGCTAGAGCTGGATCAGCAACCCAGCTGCTCAACCGGAGCTTCAAGGAGGTCTGAGACTCTGTTGTCTACTCCCTGAGCATGTATAGGGCACCTACTGCATTCCCATTCTGTCAGGATCCTTCCAGCTTCTACCCACTTGCCCGCTTCTACCCACTGCCAGCTTTGGAAACCTGCCCAGCCTGGATCTTCCCTTGTAGGGCTCAATGTGATGAACATCATTATCTGGGTAGCTGCAGGCATGAGGGCCTCGCACCCCTTGCAGCCTGTCTCTGCAGAATGGCCAGAGGAGGCCTATCAGATGTTGGACCTGATGAAACACTGCGAGGACCAAGACCCCAAGAAGAGACCACGCTTTCTAAGTAAGTACCCATGATTCCATGCCGAGGAGCTAAAGAGGGAGGCACGGGAAACACCATTGGCACTAAAGCTGAGATAGATGTTTCAGACATTTTCAGGGTGGGGCTGGGAGGCAGACTCTCTGGGCTGTACAGATGGGGGTGGATTCTGTTAAAGAGTGTTCACCATGTGCCTAAGCGAGATAGAGTCAGCAAAGGGAAGCCATAACATCTGAGCCTGGTCCTGCCACTGAGCTCTGGAGCTATCTCTGGGGACTTTGAGTATGGTGGGGTCTATAAGGTCATAGGCTGAGGGATGAGGTTATCTGGTCCTTTAGGGACAACACAGAGAGGGGTGAGCTTCTTAGAGATCACCTGATCCTTGCCTTCTCCTTCTGAAAAAAAAAAGTTACCTTAGAGGGTCACTGATTTGCCAAGTGTACCCCAGCCATGACAAGGGTAGGGCTCAGCTTCCTGCCGCATTGTGGGCATATAGGAACATACATGAACTTAGGAATATGTTTAAGAGAATTCATGAACCATATGAATATCTAAAATCCAGTGAACTCCACTGAACTTGCCTGTTACCTTCCCCTGCCCAATCATTTTGGAGCAGATGTGACCATGGAGACAGATATGTTGCTGTCCCTACTCCAGAGTTCTATGGCAGACCCTGAGTGTGAAGCCCTAGTCCGGAAGGTGTCTTGCAAGCCATCACTAAGCCAGCCCCACAAGGTGGATATGGCAGGCTGTGCAGGCCACTGTAGGGGTGCTGGAAGCCACTGTGTGTCATCCATAGTTTCTGACTGGCCTGTGGGGATTAGGCAAAGGCTGTCATTCACAAGGCCACTGGACTGCTGTAGGGAACACGGGAAATGTAAAAGAAGCTAGCTCACACTTAACTCTCCAACCCTGGGAGGCTAGCTAAGAGCTGTCTGCATCCCTAGCAGAGGGCATATCCCCTTATTCACCCGCTGTTCTCTAAAGGCCATGGGTGCTGTGGCTCAGAGCCCCTGGAAAGGACCTTATCCTAAGCTGTCACATTGTGGACAGCTCCATCCTTCAAGTCTCCTGTCCCTACTCTGACATGGGAAGTATCAGGGGCTATCAGGGGATTCCAGAGATACACCCTGAAGCCTCTAAATGAAGGACAAGCCCTAGATCTTCTCTGCTTAGTGATTTATTCTATACATGTGCTGGAGGGGCAATGGTATAGGTGGGTTTCCCAGGAATGCTAGGATATGAATCCTGATGGGTAACCAAAAGCACTGGAGAGAGGAAAGGCAGGGAGGACCAGATCTGACCCCTGATGTCCCACCCTGTACCTGCCTTCCCAGGTCAGAAGGGAAGTCTTGCACACAGTGGTGAGTCTGTCATGCTGAGATGGGACCAATGACTCCACATGGAGGAAAGGGTGGGGTCTGTCCATTCTCTCTGCTCATCCTCCTTGCCCCTTTCTCTTTCTCAAGCCTACCACACATCAGGGATGGTTCAAAAATACCCCGGCCCGTGGAGTTTTGGATCAGTTTCTCCTTTATGTTTGTGTCATTAAGATTAGTTTCCCCTGTTTCTGTCATGAGCAATAGAACACTGACTCTTAATATTGGCTTTGTGTTAGACTTATTTGAATAAAATGAGAAAAAGATGTGTCCAATGCCTACCCCATATAATTCAGAATCTTTAGGGGCCAGGCCTTGGCAGTGGTCATTTTGTCCTGATACATAGATGTGGCAGGAGGAGGTGAGAGCTGAGGTCTTGTATCACACAAGCCCAAGTTCTAGTGCAGTTTTGATTTTCACAGCCTGCCTTCTTCTTGGGTCCTTCTGAACATTCTTAATTGCCTAATCTGTCTTCCTGCTGGTAGCATGAACAAGAGTGGTTCATCTCCCCTTTAAATAGCTAGATGGTGGAGGTTTAAAGAGATGGAGAACTAGCAGGAGCCAGGGGATGTTCAGAGGTGGAGTATGGCTTTTCATCCAGGCCTCCTGACTCCAGATCCATCCTGACTCCTCTGTAAAATGCACGGGCTCCAAGCTCTAATGGAATCAGTGACCCATGAAAGCCAATGCCCTCAAGTCTAGGCTGTTTCTGCAAACTGTCTCCAGGAGGCAGGGGGATACATAAGGTGACCTCTGACCAGGTTATGGATCTAATTTTTTTCAACCCATCACTTTATCTGCTGAGGTGACTCCTTGAAGTGGATCCTACAACTCTCTGATGGCAAGAGCTTGGCCCCAAGTGATGAAGAACTACATGTCTATGAGCACAAGATGCCTCCCCTCTACTTCCTAGTGGCCCAGGGCAGTTTGGAGCAAGTGAAGCTGCTGCTGACCCATAAAGTTGATGTGGACTGCCAGACGGCGTCTGTCTACATACCACCCCTCCTTGCCACCCACGGTCAGCAGCCTGACCTCTGTGCCCTGAACCTGGTACACGGTGCTAGTACCAACTTGGTAGATGAGGATGGCTAGGTCCCACCGCATTTTGAAGCCCAGAATAGGGATGACCATATTGCCCATCTGCTCCTGAACCATGGGGTCCTGGTGGAGGCTCAGGAACATGAGAGCTGGACTCCACTCAGCCTAGCTGCACAGAATAACTTTGAGAATGTTGCATAGCTTCTGGTCTCCTGACAGGCAGGTTTCAACCCACAGGAGGCTGAGGGTAAGATGCCCCTCCATGTGACTGCCTGCTTTGGCAATATTGGTCTGGTCAAGCTGCTGATAAGACTTGGGGCTGAACTGGATGCTCAGCAGAGAAACCTGAGGACACCCCTACACCTGGTAGTGGCGAGGGGGAAAGTAAGAACCATCAAACACCTGCTAAAAGGTGGGGAATTCCCTGATGCCCTTGACCAAGGTGGTTACAGCGCATTGCACATGGCTGTAGCCAAGGGTAAGCAACTTGTCTTCAAGATGCTTCTCAGATATGGGGCCAGCCTGGAGCTACCCATACAACAGGAAGGGACACCCGTAAGCCTAGAAACTTACAAGGGTCACATGGAGATCATCCATCTGCTGGTCAAGAGTCATGCAGACCTAGATGCTCTTGGAAGAATGCACGGGACTCCCCTGCACATGACTGACTTCCATGGGGAGGAGGTGGTGGTGGTGTCACTGCTTCAGGGTGGGGCCAACCCCAATGCTGCTGATTAGTCTGGCTGGATTCCTCTCAACCTGGCAGGGCAGAAGGGGGCCTTCCTGGGCATCATCCACCTTCTGGAACATGGTGCTGATGTCCATGCTTGCAACAAGGTGGACTGGACCTGCCCACCTGGCTGCTCTCAAGGGCAACATAACCATCCTTCAAGTTCTGGTCAAGGCTGGTACCCAACTGGACATCAAGAATGGAGTTGGTTGCACACCTCTGCAGATAACCCTCTGCAGCCAAAAACAGGGCATAGTGACCTTCCTGGAGGCCAAGGAGCCTTCACTAGCCGTTCTGGGAGTTTCTGAGCCTGGATCTTAGACAGAAGTTTAGCTGTAACAGGGCCTCTGTGCATGGAAGGAGAAAGGTTATGGAAAATGAAAGTGACTTTGGAGAGGCCACTTCCCACCTGCCCATTTGACCTTGAGAGGAACCAGTCTCCTAGGTGACAAAAAGGGGAGAGAGTCCAGTGAGGTTGTTCCGGTGAGCTGGGGAAGCTACAGACTGCCTGGAAAACTGATTTTAGCTACTCTACAAGTCTTTTCCGGTCCAACCTCATTCTTCCTTCTTTTCAGATGAGCTCTTGTGTCCATGATAAACTTCCTCTCCAGCCTCAAGACTCTGCCACATTTTGTTGCTTGCCTCTGAGTAATGGAATCCTTGCATCCCAAGAAACCACCCCAAAATAAAGACCTTGAGATAGGGATGGAGGGCTCCTCTCAGCTCCAATTTTGCATTCTAAGTTCTTCACCTTTAGACTGGGGCAGGAGAATCAGATGCCTGCTTTATGTAGGGAACATGCACTTGGAGCTCAGAGGACTTGTCTACTTACTGGCAGGTTCCTGCCACTGTGGTGACCATAGCTTCTGGTGGCACTGGTCTCAGTTTCTGGTATTCTATATCTTGGAAGTGATAGAAAAATGTGCCCAAACTGCACATACATGCTCATCTATGGGATGCCAATTTCCTGTCTCCAACTCCATGCTTCTCTGTGCCCATTTATATGGTCAGGTTTCAAACCTCAGAGTGAATAAAGCTGATGACCTCATTCTCCCAATTAGACATGAACCAGCTGGGTACCCATGGGATCCGGTTGAGTCGATGTGGCGTGTGTGTGTGTGTGTATCTGTCTGTCTGTCTGTGTGTAGTGTAGTGTTGGATGTGTTGGATGTGTGCATAACATATGTGTGTGAGCTTACAAGAAAGGAGAGAGGGGGAAATTGAGGGGAATTGGGTAACTAGTGTACACACATAGGTGATTTGTCTGGTGTGGACATTGTTCATATATGATACTTGTGTGTATTTATGTGAAAAGGGGTAGAGCAGCGAAGAGAAACTGTGGATGTATGCATAATGCATGTATATATAGAGAAAGCATCTGTGAATCTATATAAGGGATTAGACAGGGAATCCAATAGGAGATGGAGGGATAAATGTGTAATACTTGCGTGTGTTTATAATGTGTGTGTAAATACATGCAAGGGAAGAAGCAGGGCAGCTGAGAGGAAGTTGGTGGTGCAAGGGGGTTATATGGACTTGGAGTGGAGCTACAGTATCTTTCTTCCTTATCAGCTGCTCAGAGAACTACTTCCTATGAACAAATATAGGCTACCCATCCATTGGTCTACCCACCAGTTGTGGGCAGGCTGGGGAAGAACCAAGGCTACTAGTATCCACTGTGTGTTGGTAGGTCTGGTTCAGTGGTCAGTGAGTCAGTGGCTGATAGAAGGGTATGAGGAGGGAAGGTTCGCCCTTCTGCCTCATCTCCCCACCCCATCAGCACACTGGCACCATCATGGGATGAAAGATAGGGCAAAGGAGACTTGCTACCCTATGTGGCATTCTGCCTAGGGCTTGAGTTCATTTTGGCAGCCTCACTTCCTGTCCTGGGGTCTCTAGACCAGTTCCAGCTGGGCTCTGGACAGTTTGGGGACAACCAATGGTAAGCCTGGGGGGTCAGCGCTTGGCTGGGTTGTGTCCTCAAGAAATAACTATCAGACTAGACTACACATCAAAATATCCTGATGAGGGATTCTTCAAATATATATGCAACCAGTTAAACCACAGTCAGATCCTGGTGTGACTGAGCAACGTGACTCTGATGTGGAGCAGCCAGGGCTTAGGGTGACCACCAGGGGGCATACCCAAGGCTTTCTCTGTCTGAGCCTTTCTCAACAGACCCATTCCTATGGCACAGGGGAGGTAGGAAGTCTTCCCCAGAAAAGTAGTAGAAACTCCTGGGCTCTGAGACTATTCAACAAATTGTTTATCCCTATTCTATGCCTGCTGCAATTAAAAAAAAATACCCCTAGTTCTGTCTCCTAAAACAATCAGCAGGAGGAAGGGGAGGGGCAGGTCTGTATGTCCCTCTTGAACCCTAGAATACTGATATGACTCCAAGTCTAGGATTCTAGAAGAGCCATAAGAGATGCAAGGACTGCATATTTATATCTGGGTGGGTCAGGGCAACACTTGTGAATGGTAATGATGGAGCCATAGGACAAGATGGTGCCAGGGTTATCACAGAAGGAAGGGTGTGAGGATAACCTAGAAGAAAGGTGTTGGGGAAAATGCTTTGGCATTCATTATCCAGTACATGGCAAAGATGTCCTAGAAGTGTGGTCAGGACTGTGCCTGTAAATCCCTTTGTCTCTGATAATCCTGACTTTGCATGGAGGTTCTTAGATCCCTGCTTCTTTAAATCAATTCCTCTCAAAGCTAATAGAGATGATAGATTGGGCTCAGTTTGCTGTCTGCTGTATTCATAAGTTGCCCCAGACAGACACATACACCTTGAGCTTCATTTGGACACACCTGCCTTTTTAGTTGTGTAGGGATATTTTTGGTTAGGTTTTAAGGGGGCAGTCCTTGAAATTGATGGAAGTGGATCTCTAGTAGATTTCCACTGTGTGCAAAGTGCCTAAGGATGGCAGTCCTAAAAATAGGAACTCTGATTTCTTACTGGACACCTCCACATGGGGGTCCTAGAGAACCCTTAAACTCAAATCAACCTGAAGTGAATATTCCCTTTCCATCCACAAACCTGCTCCTCACTCTTTATCCATATGTTAGTTGAAGATCCCCAAACTCTGAATGTAGGGCTGGTATTTCTAATAGGACTGTAAGGGAGGGAAGAAATCAGTGGGATCTACGTTACTTAGTAGGGTACCACTAACTACTTGTAGGACTAAGTCCTTGAAATATGGTGAGTGTAGCTGAAAGAGCAGGCATTAATTATCATTAAACTTAAGTAGCAATATATCCATAGACTGGATAGAACCAGTCTATGAACTCTCCTTTTTTACCCCTTTCCAGCCAGTTTCCAACCTAGACATTGGATTGGTCAGAAAGAGCCTCCTGAAAGATGTAAATGTTGGAGTTGACATGAATGGAGCTGAGAAGGGCTAGAGGTTAGGCCAGGTAGAGGCAGAGGTAGCCCATAAGCTCCAGAATGTGGGAGGGACAGATTTATTTCTAGAGGCAAATAATGTGGTGTATTCCCTGCGGGTGAGACTCTGATGTCTACCTTGAGTCTCACTGCAAGAGGATGTGGAAAACTCACATCTCTCTCCAAGTAAGAGGTAGGTAGATAGAGCCTGAATGTTCAGTGCAACCCAAAGACCCCTGGGAGCTGTGTGCAATGGGGGAAGCTGGGTGCTGTGATAGAAAACTGGGATTCTAGGCTATGACAGAGGACTTAGAGCTGGCCAGACAAACTTGGGATAGAGTCTTCATTTTACACTTTATTAGTGGTAGACTTTTCCTTGACATCACCACCAAAGAGGGAGGCCTGTGGATGCTCCAGCTCCAGTGTGTAGAATTTTCGATGTGCGGATGCTGTTGGATCACACACAGCCCCAGCATGCACCAGCACTTACCTTCACTCTGTTCCTCTTCTGTCTTCCAACTCTTGTCCTCTCTCATCATCCCACTTACCTGCTCTTTCCTTACCAGGTACAGAGGTGAATTCCTTTCCTATTCTAAACCTCTGCTTGGGTGACTTCTTGTCCTTTGAGGAGTCAGTGAATAAAACCCTCCCAGATAGGAGACAGGGAAATCAGAGGAGCCATGCATTTTTGCAAACCACAGCCAAGGGAGTTAAGCTGCAGACTGGAAGTTCCAATTGGCTTGTGAGACCTCAGATGGGACTCAGGCTTGCAGTGATCTGCAGAAAACTATAGGGGGCTAGAGAAGCCTGTGGATGCATCCTACAAACATTGAGAAAGTATGTGGGTGGCAGAGAGTGCAGATGCAAAGAAAGGAAGCCAGTCTCCAGACTTGTGGGAGAAGGGAGGGCATCATCGGGGCAGAGAAGCCCCCTGGACTTCTGGATGGCTGCTCTGGTCATCTGCTCAGGAGCATCTTTTTATAGAGCTGTCCAACCCCAGGATAATACCATAACCCTTTGTGCCAATGCTGGCTTCCCTTCCCCAGTCTGTGCCTGATGGGGTCCTACATAGCACCCCTTGCACACGTGCCCAGACCCAAACCACTTATTTCTACCTGTGAAGCTTTCCCTGCCTGCCCTGTTGGAGATGGCTATTCCTGCTGAAGGAATAGAACTGACAACCCTTGCTGTTTGCTCTATTGCTTCTCAGGTACACAGCCTAACTCTTCCTACATCCTATTCTTCCTGTCCTTAATGCTCAGGACAGAGAAAATGTATTATCCATGGTGCCTAGTTAAATTCTAGGCAATGGGAACTGGAAGATTTTGGGCAATGTCGTGTAAAGGACAAAGGGCGGGCGGGCGGGCGCCAGAACAGCATGTGGCAGTGGAGGGAAGCTGGAAAAGGACCGTGGGAAAGGTTGGCAAGGTGGGCCCATGACGGAGACCCAAATACAAGGCTCTCCTGGGTCATGGCCTTGCACAACCCCAAGCTGCTGGAAGTTCCTTTGCTTCAGTCACAGCACTTAGCAGCACTTGTGTTCTTGGGAGGTTGTCACGATTAAATGTGAGGCCAGGCTTATGATATGGCAAGGCAGTTAATAGGTACTCAACATTTCAGTTTCTCCTAAACAAGAGAATTTTTTTCTCTTGGAATAGGGCATAGATAATCAGGCTTTGGGGGCCTTGTGGAGAACGATACCCTAGGACACAACCGCCTGGTGTCCAATCTGGGAAGGAAGGGTGATTCTCTCTGGGCCTTTGGATGGGCTGTGATCTTGGAACACACCCACTGTAGTGCAAGGCAAGGGCAAGTCCCTGGCTCACTAGTTGTGACCTCAGAGACACGGTGGTTAAGACGATCTGTAGACTACAGTACAAAAGGCCCCAGCAGTCAGACAGCTTAGTGTAGATCAAGCCATAGAACCATGTCTGCAGCCATAAGAACAGGACAGGGTGCAGGCAGGGGCTCTGAATGCCATAAGAGGCAGCCAGATGATGGACGAAGCGGCTTCAGGAAAAGGATGGGAAATAAGAGGATGGTGGTACTACCTAAGGACTGACAGGAAGGAGGGGAGTGATCAGGCCCATGCTGCCAGTCTTTCTACCTCTGGATGTGACCCTGATATTCTTCTCTTGGCCACCCCATGTTTACCCCTGCTGTAGATGGAACTAAGAGCATGACCTCACCATGGCTCTCTTCCTCACACTGTACATGCCTGGAGGCAAGGCTACCCAGATAACCCACAAGGTAATGGTATGGCTTCTTAGCCTGGTGTCTCCATAAACGCCACTTCTCTTAGCCCCCTCAATGGTTCCCCTCCACCCCCACATGACTGCAGCTCTCCATTTGACCTCTACTTGAGTGGCTGGCTTCCTCTCTCTGTTTCAGCTCAGCTCCACACCTTAGGATGGAAGGTCATATGTGCCCATAAGACAAAGTTCCAACGTAATGTTATGGTCACGTGGCTGACATTTTCCTTCTCTTCTCTTAAGATAGGCTTGTCATATAGCCCTGGCTGCCTGGAACTTGCTGTGCTAGCCTCACCCTTACAGTGGCCATCTTGATTGCTCCTCCCAAGTGCCCAGATTATGTATATATGTATGTATGTACTCCTGATGGATGAGGTAAGGATGAAACTCAACTAGGCAAGCACTCTACCAATGGAGCTACACGCCCAACAACCTCTATGGTGAACTATTTTTTTTAATTAACTTGTGCTCTCTAGGGCTCCACCTGGGGTTAAAAGATCTCTCTAGAAACAGCAGTAACTGGGCAGAGGGAAGATGGGAATAGAATCTCTTCTTATCGGGATCTTCCCTGCCTCACCCTTAAAGCTGGGGATGGATCATTTAGGTCTTCTCACTTAGAAGAGACTGTGTTTTCTCTCCCCCAGCTTCCTGCTTCACTTGGTATAGCAGAGCTACAAATGTAACAAAAGGGAAAGGATGTGCAGAAGCACCAAACACCCAGATTCTAGACTCCACCATCCGCTGCTGAGCAGGAATAGCTGTTTGTATGGACCCTTGACTATCATCCTAAAGATCTGGTCTCAAGCAGGTTTTCTTTCTCTCTATATAAGAAATCAATAAATAAATCTGCCCACATTAGCCACTTCCACCTGCACTGCACAGAATGCATAAGATTCAATCAGGGGTCTGAGCTGTCACCCACCCAGGCAAACCACCTCCTCAAGTGAGTCCAGGGCATAGGAATGGCTTCCTGGGATTAGGAGGAGAGGACTATCGGGGAAGGCAAAGCCCAAAGTTGTGCTGTACAGAGAGATTCTGAAGTCACAGATTCAGACTCTGCCCTTGCATCCAGGAGGACAGAGAAGACTGGGCAACAAGTAAAGGAAGCCATGTCGTCTCTGGGGACAAGGATGATCTAAAAATGGGCTCCAGGTATGTGGGGACACTGGAAATGTCAGGGAAAGGAAATGGGGAGGGAAGGCTCCCGGAGCTTCCTTCCCAAACCCAAGAGGAGCAGGGGCAGGGCCTTTTTGGAGAGCCAGAGCCTGGGATACCCCTTTCTGCTATGTGTTTTTGGTACCACTCCTCCAATCCCTTTGCTCCCAAGTGCTTAAGGGGGAGAGGGTGGAGCCCAGCCCTCCCCCTGCCCACTCCAGCTGTCAATCTGCTGTCTGGAAGAAAGACTTGAAGCCTCCTGACAATTGTGGGCAACTCTCTCCTGCCCCGCCTCCCGCCCCTGCCCTGCCCTCTTCCCCTCTTCTCTCTGACAGGGTTCTTCTCTGATTGCTCTGGGGCTTGCCTCCCCACCCCACTTTCAGGGCCTCCCTTCCTCTTTCTCTTCTCTCTCTCTCTCTCTCTCTCTCTCTCTCTCTCTCTCTCTCTCTCTCTCTTCAAGTTCTCACAGCTGGTAAACTTGAATGTCCTCATAAGACTTCTAATGATGAAACAAATTTTAAAACTCACAGCCAGGTCAAGATCATCCATCCTTAGGCTGACAGAATGGTGTGTATGTTTGAGGGGGGAGGGTGGTTAGTAGGTAGGTACCAGCAACCAAGAGTTTCTTAGAGTTTCTGGACTCAATGGGGGTTTGATCCACTTCCAGGAGATGACCACCAACTTTTTGGTGGCCCTGAGCTACCCTAGAGGACCTGCTTTGCTCACCTTCTGGTACTAGGGTGCTCCTGGGGACAAGAGCCTTTCCCAAGGCTTAGCACTATATTCAAGTTCAGCAAGAAGATCCAAGTCCATAATTAAATGCTCAGGGCAAGTTAAGTGCTCCAAACTTTGGTGCTAAAAATATTATATTTAGCATGCAAATTATGCCCTGACAGCTGCCTAGAGCCTGAGCCCGTGGGTGCCACTACCTTGTTTGTCATTATTCCTGATTTTTAAGGTGCCAAGAACATTCCTCTCTCACTGGGTTGATTTCTAACTCTCTTTTAAGGTGTCAAGTTTCTGTGGTTGGGGCAGTTAAAACCTGCAGACCCTGCAAGCTTGGAGCTGGGAACAAGCCTGGAGTGAGAAGAGGGACACCAGTCCAGGCCGCTCCCTTCAGATAAGCCCTACCTCACACTGTCCGTGCTAGAGACTGGACGAAGAACAGACAGATGAAAGCAAAACCAACACCTCAGGAGACACTTTTACCGCGGAGCTCCCTCTGTCCTGGTGGCTAACATTGGTTCTTCAGAGGTACCGGGATCCAGGTCCCTGGGTGTAGCTGGATTCCTGCTAATTGTTGTCCCTTTTATGCTATGTCTAAATGTTAAAGATAGTGTTGGTGGTGTTCCAGGCCACTCAAGGGCCCGTGGGAATGACTCTTGTCAAAGTTTTATTGGTTTGGTGCATGGATAGTGATGTTACAGAGTTGGAGCCCAGGGCCCTCCAAGCTGCGGCTTCCCCTCCCCCCTCAGGGCT
Organism: Microtus oregoni; assembly: GCF_018167655.1. Classification (NCBI taxonomy): domain Eukaryota; kingdom Metazoa; phylum Chordata; class Mammalia; order Rodentia; family Cricetidae; genus Microtus; species Microtus oregoni. Next base: position 6,377,047 of record NW_024543831.1, on the reverse strand, counting down.
GGACTACACCCAGCCCAATAGTGTCAGTGGCCTCCTACCCACAATCTCCTCTAAGGCAGAGGCACTGGGAAGGAGGAGAGATTGGGAAAAGAAGACGTCAGCAGGGATGTGGTAGGAGGCTACTCACTCCCCCAAAGAGCCCCAAGTTATCACCTCCAACTTGAGCTCCAACACGGGTCCGAGGCCTGACTTCCCAGGATGGTCAGCATTTGCTGTGAGGAATGGATTTGTCCAAAAACTTGGCAGAGGGTAGCAGGGCAGGTTAGAGAATAGATGGAGATCAGCTATTTTTCTCCTTATGGTCCCTCAATGAGCCCTTGAGGATTAGAGTTGTTCCCCTCAAAGGGCACAGAAACCATATGGGGTGCTTTAACAGGATAGAGTATAGTGTGGTACCCACTGCTATGAAATGTAGGGGTTCACACTGGAGTTGGGGTGGAAAACAAATTTTCTGCCTCAATTTCTCTGGGGTCTGTGGAGCTATCTGGTGTTCATGTGTATCTCCCAACACTAATGTTGCCTGGGATCCTTGGTGTGTTCTCTGCTTTCCTGTGTAGCCCCTGTGAAGTCTGAAATGTCCTTCCCTCCCACCGCCTGATCCAACACAGGCAAGCAAGGACTAGGTCAAGCCGACTATCAGGGAGTGCTTGGCCACCACGCTAGATCCTGGCCTCAGCAACCCTGATGCCCTCGAGAAAGGTCAAGGAAGGCTGCTGCATCTTTGGTGCCAAGGAGACAAGGTCTGGATGGGAGCGGGGTACTCTGTGAGCTGCCCTGAGCCACGAATCCAACCCCAGAGCTGATAAGATACCAGTCTCCCTGGCAGGATGAGGGTGTGTGGGCAGAGAGGGGCACCAAGCCAAGCTAACACTGCAGGGCCTGCAGGGTCAAGAGAAGGCCAAGTCCATCTGGGCCTTTCTGCCCACAGCTTGCAGGGATGAGGTCTGGCCTGCCGAGTCAGGGAAGTGGGAAGCAGCTGATGTGCAGGCAAGGGGCAGACTCAACAGTGCAGGATCTTCATGAAGGCCTTGCGGAACTCGATGTTGAAGGTGGTGTAGATGATGGGGTTCACGGCACTGTTGACATAGCCCAGCCACGTGAAGGCGCTGTAGAGGACTGGCGGGATGTTGCAGTCACAGTGTATGTTCAGGATGTGCGTGATGAAGAAGGGCAGCCAGCAGATGATGAATACACCTGGGGAGAGGGCAGGGTCAGGCTCGCCCCTGGCCAAGGAGAGGCTAACCTGACCTGAGCAGGCCCTGCTCCCTGTATGCTTGTCTGCTCTGCCACTGGCTTCCCTGGGGCACCGGGACTGCTAACTGCGTGCAGTTAGGATCACAGCCAAAGGGGCTCCTGTCTCAGATCTAAACATCCTGCTTCTGACACCTATCAGTAGGAAAGGGTCCCCACGCATTCCTTGACCTTATTATTATTTTTTCATCTGCTGAATGGACATGACATCTATCTGCTAGGGAAGGAAGTGGCATACAAAGGGAAATGTTAGCCTTATGACCCTCATCCGTCTCTGCAAATGGACACACAGACTATGTCCCAGTTACCGTTAGAAGCAATGTTATCCTCAACTGGTGACATTGGAGAGAATGAGCTGTCAGCAGGGTGGGTTGTACAATTTAGGGAAAGGGGGAGCTACTAAATTTCCATCTTGGTTAGTTTTCATAATGGCTCCGTGAATTCCATGGGAAACTAAAGTTCATGTTGGCTCCACATTGTCCCTGAGGCCACTTTACTCTTAGTAGCACAAGTAACTCTTGTTACTAAGTGTTACTTTTGTTATTTCCCACCTGTCTAGGTCCCTCAAATGGCAAGGCTGTTGCTCCAGCCTTTCCCAAGTTTGCTCAGTGTTGGTAGACAAACCCTTTGTTGGTCCCACCAGAAGATCCTGCCTTCTTATACAGGCAGGCCTTAGGGCCACTTGCTCCCATTGGAAATTCAATGTGTAGGTGCAAGACGATGTTTTAGGGACAGAGCTTAGACCCTAGGGTAGAACTGGAGGACCGTCATATAGAGCCTTGCTCCAAACCCATCCCTTGCCCATCTGGGGCCTCTGCTTCTGAGCGGGAGGGCATCAGAAGCTGCCCACTCATTTACCAAGATCTCCTGACCATCAGATGGGGTCCCAGTGTCACAGAGATGGCAAGCTCACATCCTACTCTCCTCTCCCAACTGTCTGCATCAGTCTGCTTCCTAGGTGTTGTCTGTCATTAAACAATTTTCTAGAAGTTGAAAAAAATTAATTGCACTTTGTGTGTGTGTGTGTGTGTGTGTGTGTGTGTGTGTGTGTGTGCGTGTGCGTGCGCATGAACATCCATGTTCCACATGAGATCAGAGGGCAACTTGGGGGTACTGATTCTTTCCATCCACCATACAGGACTGAGGGGTTGAACTCGGGTTATCAGACTTGGTTGTGGCAAGCACCTTTATCAGCTGAGCCACCTCTCCAGACCATAGACGCTAGAGACACCTCTCAAAGGCCCATCTTATTTTTCACAGTTTTATCCCACAGGGACATGGTTGAGTGAAAATGTCTATTTCCAAATTCCTCACCTATAGTAATAAGTAACAAAACACACAATTACTCACATACGTGATGCTTTCCTAGCTCTGTGCTATCCTTACTATGATAACAACCCTGAGAGGCCACTTACTCCACAGACTGGGGGACTAGAAGGAGAAGATGGGGACACAGCCTGGTACACAGGCTATGGTGCCTTCCCATAGATCAGTGAAGCTCAGACACTGTAGCCAAACTGCCCGAGTTTACCACGGTCAATTCGTGTAACTACTCAAAGTCCTGGTTTGCCCTTCTGTACAGTGGGCACCATAAGAGGTTCTACTGAATATTGACTGACTATAACGAGTGTGACCTGTTACTAAGGAAGTACACAAGCCATGCCCCTCTAGCCATGGTCATCAAGACAAGAGTCTGGGATTACAGGGGTTACCCTTTCCCCTACCGAGGCAAGCCATAGCAGGGCTGTCAGCCTGATCTGACTCACCAAGTACAATGGCAAGCATCTGTGTGGCTTTCTTCTCCTTCTGCTGGGAAAGCTTCCTGCGGCTCATTGACTTAAGGGAGGTCCGGGTTTTGCCATTGGGCATGGTCTGGATCTCAAAGATCTTGGCAATCCTGGGGTTGATAATCCTGGCATGCCCATTCTTCTCTGGCTTGGCGGGACTGTCAGGGTTGCTATGGAGGCCGTGGTGGGATGGATCGGGGAGAGTTAGCTGGTGGTGACTGGGCGGGATGGGGCTATACCGGGTCCTCTCTGGTGGACTGGTACTCGACAGCATCTCCATCTCCAGCTCCTGGGCTCGGCGGGCAGCGTCCTGTGGTGGAGGCAGAGAACTTAGGATGAAATCTCTGGGCAGAAGTCACCAAGCCTTGGCTTTCCTGCCCTTCTGCACACTCCTGCAAACAACAGGGTGGCTCTGCAAGGAAAACAGAGAAGGCCATCACTGGGAGGCAGGGCCATCTGAATACAGCACTCAAACTTATGGCAGTCACTCCTGAACCACTTCCTAAATCCTTATGAAGCCTCAATACCCTAGAAACACTTGGGTGCTATTACCCAGGGACTTCTCTTATTTTTAACCTGAGTGACACTTTCTGGGTTTTAACTAAGGGCCAGACACCAATCCAGATGTTAAGATATGTCCTTCCCTGACTGACATTCAATCTTGACTCACCTTTAAGAACTCAGTTCTGACTACATGGAAATCATGTTCCCCATCCGCCCTGCCAGGCTGGAGTATAGACTCCTGCACCAGCACGGGCATGTGGGCTGACTAGCCTGATCCAGAAACCAAGGACTGAGCTGGAAACTCCATAACGTCTCTGCTGGGCTGACCTGGAAGGTCCAGCACAGACCCACACATGGCTTCCAAGTTCTTCTTTAGACTCCCTTGTCCTGGGCGTTGGTTGTCTCAGACCAGCCTCTGAAATACAGCCTAGGTGTTCAGATGACAAAAATGGGCTGCTGCCTTGAATATAACCTGAGATCTCTTTTAGTGTCTGCTTTGCAAATGGTTCATTAAAGTCTTATCCCTGGGAGGCAGGCCCATTGTGGGGACCCTGCTGACTAAGAGACGTATTTCCGGACTTTAGATATAGTCCTCCATGGGTTTCCTGGCAGGGGGATGAAAGGCCTGCTTTTTGAACTCTGGTGCTAGCTAGTACCACGAAGGGCTCAGGTATGCTATGTATGCACGTACAGGTTTTACTTATAGGATATGCTTCTTGTCCACTTCTGGTGCTCTGCTCCTCCCCTACCCCACTGCCAGCTGCCAGCTCCCAGCTTCCAGCCCCAGAGCTGCCTATCCAGAAAGTACCACACGCTGAATGGAACATTGTGGATTCAGAAGTCACATAGATCTGGACTCCAGGACATGCTAGACACTAACTGTTCAGACTTGGGTGAGCTACCTGTACTTCATGAGCCTTGGATTCCTCTTCTGTGAGCTGTAGACCAATAAGATTTACTTCCCAGGGTCACATGAGGATTTGATGGGATGACAGAAAGCATGGCAGGTGCTTGAGAAGTGGAAATAGCCCCTATTGTCACTTTTGGTAGGTTACATAAGCAGGTCATGTCTCCCAACAAGCTCCTGTGTGTCTGTACCTTGCAGAATCAGGTATCTCACCGCACCCATACTTGAAAGTATGCAAGATGAATGTGCTCTCAGCTGATGCAAAATAGGGATGCCAGGAGGCACTTTCCCCTTAAAATAGCTAGCGAGGTCCCAGGATCAAGAATTATGGGCTCCACTGGGGGCAGAAAGACGGCACTGGGTCCCTGGCCTGAACACTTACCATTCTCCGCCTGTTCACTGGGAAACTCCCATTAGACTTCATGATAACGGTGCAGAGTTTCATGTCCTCAGGGTGAGTACAGTTGCCCTGTGGAGTGAGCCAGCACATGGGTCACACAAGACAGTGGGGAGCAGAGGCGGTAAGGGGACAGAAACCCAAGGCAAGGGAGTCCGTGGAGAACTCGGACTCTGAGCAGAGAGGCTCAGTAATTGGAGGAATGCTATCACAGAAGACAAGCAGGGCAAGAAAGAAGGCTGGCGCTAGATGAGAAGAGTGGGCAAGGGGAGGGGCAAAAGGACCTCGTTCTTCCTGGAGGACCCACTCGGGATCGTGCCCGGTACATGCTCACATCCCTTCTCACATCAAATCTTCAGGAGCACCCTGTGAAGTGCACGTGACTCCCGTTTAACAGACGAGGAAACCGAGGCTCACAGAAGCTAAGCAACATGCCCAAGGACACACGTCAACAGAACGATGGCACCAGGGTTTGGACCTGATGCCTCTAACCGGTGAGTTCTTGCCCTTTCCATACCCACACTCTGTCTTCACTGTAGTGTTGAGTTGAAGAGGGAGATTAGATGATAAAAAGGGCAGGGGAAGGATAGAGGGGTAGCAGAGAGAAGTAAGGAGAGAGGAGGCAAGGGTGTAGGTGGAGGGAAGGGCAGAGCATAGCAGGTCAAAAGAGTAGTACGGAGAAGATGGAGGAAGGGAAAGGTTAGAGAGAGAAAGGTAAAACTACATGAGGAGGAAGAGAGAAACTAAGGACCAGACCAAGCAAGAACTGCTCTGTGCAGCCACAAAGGTCTCATGTAGATCATTCTAGTTAGCATCCATCACTGACCCATGTCTTCCCTTTCTAAAGATGCTGTCACTCAGCTGAGGTCCACACCATCGCCCAGCCCCAGGAAGCTCCTCCAGCCTAGACTTCCAACTTGCTGTGATGTCTCAGGTGCCCACCCAAGTGTGGTATGAGCCCTCTTGATAGTAGTTAGGTAGGGACCCTCGTCGGGGCTGAGGTTTGAGAACCTTGAGTGGGGTCTTCAGGTTGGCTCTGAAGGCTCGGCTGCTGCGCTTGGTGTTGACCCGCTTGCGGCGCTTGCGGAGGACAATGTAGATTTTTATATAGACCAGCAGGGTCACGATGAAGGGCACGTAGAACGAGACGATGGAGGAGTAGACCACGAAGGCAGGGTTGGCGATGATACACTCATTCTGGTCTAGAGGAAAGGAGAAACCATACGGGTAAGGTGTTAGCAGGCTCGCCAGACCACATTGCCACCAGAGGACATTCATCCCCCTTGGTGGGAACAAGAAGCAGTTTTACAGGCTAGATACTGGCTGTTGCCTGGAAATGGTAAATGCAAATAAAGTTAAAAAAAAAAACAGGGTATAAATTGTTAGCAAGAAGTAAAGTTGGTACTACTGACTGTTTCCAAGTTTTTCATTCCTCTTCTCTAATTACTTGCTCGTTAGTTTTGTCCTTTCTGGGCACATAGGAGAGCCATGATTCAGAAGAGATGACACAAGGAAACATTTTCAAAAGAGAAAGCCATTACTTTCGCCTTTCCTATATAATGGGGGAAAGAGAGGCCCTGCCGCTCCATAGTTTTGGTAATAGGATAATTTTACCTGCTTACTGAACTAGCTTAGCCATGATTTAGTGTTTAATAGGCATCCACAGTCCCTTCCAGGTTGACCAAACGTGTGTTACTATCAAGCCCATTCTGGATTAATCAAGTATAACTAGCCGTTTCCACATTTCTGGGGACTCCTGTGGCACCTGTATTCTCAACTACTCACTTGTGGAGCTTCACTCTAGCCTATGAACCACAGGGCTGCCTTGTAACTCTTGTCTCTCTGCTGAGAAGCATCCCCATACTGCAAGTTTTCTGTTCCTCCTTTGTTGAGATGCTCCTGACTCTGCCCCACACAGGAAGGGAATTGGGGTTGGCTTACTTCCTACTTGTTTGTAGCTTTTTTGATCCAGGCAGCATGGGACCTTGACTCAGCTGACCCACTGGGTTTCAATCTCATCCCCTAAATACCACAATCAGATATGGATGGAGTAAGCTCCCTGCTAAACTTACGTGAGCACACACACACATGTGCAAGGCTATCTGGCTTACTTCAACATATTAAATGATGTTGAAAGTGGTCAGACTCCATCCTCAACCATTTTCCCAGTCCCCCAGACAGTCCCAATGTGCGTGGAGTCATTCTTTCCTCTCCCACCCAATCTGGAGCAACTCTGAGTAAGGCAGGATCTGGGGGATGTATCCAGCCTCCTTGGGGATAAGAAGTGGCTACCACTGGGCTCCCACCCATTTCTATATCAAAGACTCAGCCACTCAGTGTCCTGAGTAGAGCAGAGAGGTGCAGCTCTCTGAGCCGCAGGCCAAGGCCAGACTTGCCTGTGTTGTTGAGTCCAAAGAGCAGTGGGCAGGAGATGGTGAACGACAGGACCCAGACAATGGCGATCATGACAGTGACCCGGCGCTTGGAGCTATAGCGTGTGTTGTACAGCATGGGCATGGCCACAGCTGTGTACCTGCAAAGGGGAGGGTCCTAAGTCTGGGCTGCAGGCCAGAAGATGCCTCCTTCTGCGAGAGGCACCACAGATGCCCCTTCGACTCAGTTCTCTGATGTCTGAGGAATTCACTCAGTCAGCCCTTCCCCTGTCCCTGCCTTCAAACACACAGTCAAGCTTTTACTGAGCCGCAGCTACTGGGGACTCCTGGGCTGTTACACTAATTAATCTCCCCACCTGAACTACAGACTTCCTGATGGATCTTTGCACATTTGAAAACGTACTTACTGAACTGGACTTCAGACGGTGGAAGAATTTGGTGACGAGTGGTGGTTCTGTCCCTCAGAGCAAGCCCTTAGCCCCATTTAGCAATAAGGGATAATAGTGGCAGCCATTTTTAATCCTCTCTCCACATTCCTCTACTGAGCTCTACTTAATCTGGTCTTCCAACAATCCTGTGAGGGGGAAGGGCAGGGCCTCTGAAAACCCTCATGATGTGTCTGCATATACGAGTAAAGGCTCTAAGGACACAGTTTAGTCAAGTGGGCATGGCTTGGACCCCCTTGACCATATCGCTTGTGCTGGACACAAAATTCAAACTCAACACCATGGCCTAAGGGACAGTTGGCATTTTCATGTCCAGAAAATGAACCATGGAGTTCAAATAATTTCTACAATCTTCCCATGAGCTCCAGTCAGAACTAATTCTTTCATACAAGTTACAATCTGGGTAGTCCGTGGGGAGTCTACACTAACCTAGCCAAACATACACACACACACACACACACACGAACTCACATACATGCAGCCAGTAGTTATAGCATCACAGAGAGAGCATGACCCCGAGGAGAGGTGAGGCACTCAGCAGAAAGGTGAGTGACCAGGATCACCTCACCCCCACCCGGTTGCCCTTACCTGTCGATGCTGATGGCACACAAGTTCAGGATGCTGGCCGTGCACATCATGACATCCAGAGTGACAAAGATGTCGCAGTGAATCCTACTGAACTTCCACTCGCCCACCACCTGGAGACAAAGCAGTGTCATGGATGGGAAGCAGGGTTGTGGAGGGTACATATCAGCGGTTCATTACTGGGAGAGGTTGGGTGACAATCTCTCTCACTCTACAAGAGAACAACCCTAGTAGCTGTATTAGCAACATTTCTGCTTTCTGCAACAAAATACCTGGAAAAAGCAGTATAATAAAGGGTTTGTTTCAGCTCACAGCTGCCCAACGTGGTGGAAAAGGCAGGGTGGGTAGCTGAAGATTGAGGCATCTGGTCATGTTGAGCCAAAGGTGTTCATCTGGCATTTCTCTTTGTATTCAGTCCACGTAGTCTACACCATGGGCTAGCATTGCCCACATTTAGACTGGGTCTTTCCCCTTCAGGTAATTGAATCTTGAAAAGTCCCTCATAGACGTGCCCGAGGTTTGTCTTCTATGTGGTCTAGATCCCGTTAGGCTGACAGTCCCTGTCCATCCATCACAGAAACCTTACAGCTCATCAGCGGAGCAGCAGTGAGGAGCGAGTGGTGCCTACGAGGACCTGGGGCCTGTATCCCTGACCTCTCTCCTTTCAGACGTGTGAAGCTACTTTGTATACCAGAAACTTTGTGTTAGAAGAAAGATGGCTCACCCTATCTGAGTGCCTCAATTTTGAACTCTAATCTGGAAAGCACCTGCGTGATTACCTCCTAAAATTCTGGCTCTGCCCGTTTAGCATCTACTCACGACACAGACTATAGCCACTCTACTCTCTGATTTTTGGCAGCACATCTCACAGATCTAAGGTGAAGTCATCCCTCCCAGGGTTAGCTAACTCTGCAAGTCTGGAGTACCCCAACCATAGAGGAAAACCTTTGGCCTCTCACAGGAGAGAGGGTGAGAAAGCCCCATCCATGTCCTGGAGCAGGGACGCACCCACTGAGTGTTATCTAACTCAGCAGAGCCCCCACGATAATTGTCAGGGGGTTCTTCCCTATCGCTGTCCTTTCTCAGCTTCCCAGACATAAAATCAAACATTCCCAGGTAAGCTCCACTGGGGGTGTCCCCACCTCCCATGGATGAGGCAGCAGTTTTTCTGGGTACACCTTCTGGAGGTTCACATGACTCTTTTCCTGCCCTGTGGGAGCCATCACTGACTGAGTATCCAGCTGTAAAGCACAGATATACAGAATTCATTTTCAGAGGACCACTGGGCAGGGCACTAGCCCCATCTGGTTCACACCAGCTTTGGAGTACCTCCTGAGACTGGTATCTAGAAGCTACCTCCATGTCCCTGAGGATCCAGATGTCAAGGACCTCTTTCCCATCTGTCCTGCCCCATTTCTGCCTGCCATTCATCCTGTCTACAAAGATCTACTTAGTATGTTGGTGTGTGCTCTACTCCGACCTAGACTTCTGGAGAGAGAGGGAAATGGTCCACACAGTCCATGCTTTCTCAAGCAGAGTGTATTGTCTAAACCCTGATCAGGTTTTTCATCCATGGCATGGAAATTCCTCAGGTCCCAAGTTCAATGGGGAGAAAAGGACAAAATGCTCAATCACTGTTGAATAAGTAATTCAATGACCCTGAAACCTTTGCAATCTCATCTCTTCTAGAAAAGGCTCACAGCAACTCTCTCTGTGAAGGATGTGAGACCTTGAAGTCCCCAGAGAGGCAGGAGCTGCTCTCTCCCTTCCCTCTCTCCCTCAATTATCTAAGTGGAAAGGGGTGGAGCCAAGAAAGCCTTTCTGCACGTGGACTCTTGAAGTGCCTCTAAAACAATGATGAAAGTTATGAATAAGAAGACATCTTTGTGTGAGACTGAGGTTCCCAGAGATCCCAGTGCAGTTGGTGCAGAGATTTGTCCCTGTCCCACATGGTGGCTGAAAGCCAACAGAACACATGGACAGAGCCCTGAGTGGAACGTGTTTCCCTCTGGAAAGAGAGTGACTCTTTGCCTGTGCACGAAGAGGGGGAAAAGGGGGAAGTGGGAAGAGCAAAGGGAAGTTGAGGGATTCTAAGTATCTGTCACCATTTCACCTTCATCCACCTTGTTACGTAGTATGATACATGAACCATCCCAGGCACTTTGTACATCAGGATTCATTTGATTTTCAAACATTCCTACAAGGTAGGGACTGTTGTTCTTCTTAACTTACAAGCAAGGGGTCAAGGCACACAAAGGTTAGTTGTACTTTTATTTCCTCCATCATTGTGCTGTGATTGCTTGAGGTATAGGACCCCACCCCACTTTTTTTAAGGGAACAGGGGCAGATCAAGCCTGAGAATTAGGAGGTTCTTCAGGGAGAGTTTTGCACAGGGTTTGGAACGGACAGAGTCCAGGACCCTCACAGACAAGAGAGTCATAGAGGAGCGGCAGTGGGAGCCTGTGGTGGTTAGTTCTGGTTCTCAACCAGCGGCAACCTACGCTCAACTGAAAAGAGAGCCTCACTGAGAGCAGGGCTGGCCTGTGCCCATGCCCAAAACTCTGTGGGTTTGGCTGGATTCATTGAGGTAGAATGACCCACCATGGATGTGGGTAGCTTTATTTCATAGGCAGGGCCCTGACCTGTATCAGAGTAGAGAGAGCAGCCAGGCCATGATGGCGCATGCCTTCAATCCCAGCACTCGGAAGGCAGAGGCAGGCAGATCTCTGTGAGTTCAAGGCCAACCTGGTCTATAGAACAAATCCTAGGACAGACTCCAAAGCTACACAGAGAAACCCTGTCTAAAAAAAAAAATAGAGAACAAGCGAAGCATTTGCACATGTATCACATGTATTTCTATCTGCTCTTGCCTGTGAATGAGATACACCAGTTGCTTCAAGTGCCTGCCTTGGCTTGTCCCAGCAATGGTCTGTAACTTGAATTATGAGCCAGAATAAATCCTGTCTGCCCTAAGTTGCTTTTTATCAGAGTATTTTCTAGCAACAGAAACAAATAACAACAATATTCAAAACCTAGGCTTCTTCCCACATACCCAGACTTGAGACTGCCACCTGCCCTGGACAGGCCACCCAGGCTTCCAGGCAGAGAAAACATTTGTGCCCACTGAAATTCCCCGGTCCCCCATATCTGCTGGCTAGGCCTAGAGAGTGCCCTCGGGAAGAAGGGAGCCACTTTGGAACTTCTCCACCAGCAACTGTCCACTTCACTGGGAGACTTTGGTCAAGATGGACCAGACTGCTTTTCCTCAAAGCCTCTGGTTCCTACTCCAGGAACTAAGCATAGAACTGTCCGTTCTTCGTTTCTCCATCAGTGTCCACAATGTGTGAGCCACAGGACTCTCAGCAGGGAGCTGCCTGCCCTCCAGCTTGAGGGACAGCTGTGCTCTGTCCTGGGAGGCTACACTATCCTCCCTGAGGAAAATGACTGCAGCTTGGGCAGCTCATGGTTACCTCTAGCAGGATCCAGGCACCAGAATAAACTGGGGAGAGGAGATAAAGGTCACACAGAACAGCAGCCCCAGTGTCTGCAATGTGGAGGGAACGACGAAGAGTTTCAGGCCCCAGAGCACAGACATACCCCCTCTTTAGGGATTCTCCCCAGTTAGTCTCGCTTCTAGTACAACCCGCTGAAACAATTCCAGGGCGATGCAGGATTCTAACGTGGACCTTCCAGCTGTGTGAGTAGAGAAGACATTTATCTTCTCTGACCAGCTGTTTCATCATCTGCAAGATGGTCACAGTGCCAGCTCCCCGCAGGGCTGCTTTGAGGAGCGTATAGGAAGATCCTGTAATATAAAATTGCTATCCATGGCGCCATAGGCTTAGAAAGTACACTATGAGTGACGGTCATAATTATTATGACTGTCTAGCCCATAAAGAGAAAGATGAGTCCAGAGGAGAAGGAAAGGCTACCTGGGGGAAGTGGCAGAAACCACTGGAGTTTAAGAATCCAGCCTCCAGGACTAGGTCCTCCTAGAGGAAGGCAGGGACCCAGACCTACCTCCAAGTAGACGACCCAGGGCATGACCAGTGTGGCTACCAGGAGATCGGCCACAGCAAGGCTGACTATCAGGTAGTTGGTGGTGGTCTGCAAAGCCTTCTCTCTGGATACAGCCATGCACACCAGCACATTGCCAAAGACGATGATGAAGATGAGGAGGGTGAGCAGCATGGCATAGTAGTTGTAGTGGGGCCTGTCCGCCTTTCCTTCTGACCCATTGAAGGGCCGGCTCCAGTTCTGCCTCTCCAGATCATCATCGTACCAGGACAGGTTCAGTGGATCCATCGGGGCAGCGGGGCCACTGGGTGGCAAGGTTCTGCTCGGGAGAGATGAACACAGAGAGTGAACGGCATGCTTCCTCTCAGTGTGGGGTTCCCCGAAGAAAACCCAAGCACTAGCAGAGTAGAGACTTCTCCAACCTGGGATTTTTATGCTCATATTCAGTGATCTTATAATGTTGAGGCCTACTTCTGTTCTTCTAGCATGTGGTATAATAATGAAAAGCACACATTTCTTCAAGTGTAATGAAACAAATAAATTTCAAACAAACTACTTATCCATTCTTTCACATGCTCAACCTACTCATGTTCACAGTAAACTAGTTGAGAGTTCCAGTATCTGATGGTAGAAACAGGAACAAGCAGTCATTAATTCCTGATGTTATTAACATTTATTAATCATCATTCTATATATGACTAGAATATACAGGCAAACCAAAAAAATAATGGTTTTGTATCTTACATTCTAGGAGAAGTAATAGCTACTGTGCTCAGTGGCACAGACCTGAGATTCCAGTTGCTTCCAAAACTAATGTAGGGGGACAGAGATTGCAAGGCTATCCTGGGCTACAGTGTGAGTTCAAAGTCATTCTGACAACTTACTGAAACTCTGTCTCTCATAAATTCAAAGATGTTTTAGTACACTTCAATGGTAGATAGTTTGCCTAGTATATACAATGCCGTGGGTTCAATCTATAAAGAAAGCAATAGCCAATTAATCAAGCAATGAACTTTGTGGTGGTGGGGGAACTAGGAAGTGGAGAGATCTTTGAGATAGACGTCTAGTTGACATACTCAAGCAAGACTTTCTGATGAAAGTGACATTCAATTGAGACCTGAAGGATATGTAGGAACTAGACATGTAGAAAGCTGGAGATTATGGGACGAGTCCAGACAGAAAGGCCTGGTGCCATATTAGAGGGCTTAAAAGAGATTTGAGGGAACAGAAGCCTAGAGGGTCTTGGCATGAGTTGAATCAGAGCGGCTATATTGGTGAGATCACAGAGGGCCTGAAAAGTCATTAAGACTTGATCTAAGGGCAGAAACCTCATGTTCAGGTCTACCTGACAGAGTGTGATGAATCTGAGCATGGTACATATTGAATTGGAGAGGTCCACAGAGGAGGCAGGATACCAGGAGGAAGCCATTGCAGGTATCCAAGCAATGGATGATGAACTTCCACAGAACGCATCTTATGGTAGGCCTAAGATGAAGTAGGAGGAGACTGCTAAGCAACTAAATCTTGGAAGGTTTTTCACCTGGGAAGAACATAGCACAGCCCCAACAGCAAACCATTCTGTTCAGGTAAAATGCAGGGCATGACAATGAGATTGAGGAAATTTAAAATAGAGGGACATTCATAGACTGAATGGGTTTTGTCAGCTTGGGAGTCCATGGAAACCTAGGAGGAAAGAATGATGGGTTCTGGAAAGTTCACTGAATGCTTAGGGTGGAAGAGAGTGCAGAGAGAAACAAGGTAACTTTAATTCTGGAAAGAGGTAGCAGTCACTGAATGGCAGCAGTGGAAGTGGGCATAGACAGTTGGTGTGAAGGAGCCTGTGGTGGAGTCAATGGGGACAGGAGCGGGAATGAGGCTAAGAAGGGAAAGAAACATCCATGGGAACTCACAGATTTCCCTAGGTCTGGCAGAGATGCACTCACAGAGAAAATGTAGCTCAGGAATAGAGCTTGACTTGAGTTATGACTGTCATTGAGACTGTGCACACATTGTCGTGGAATATTAGTTGACAATGTGTTACATTAGTTTATGCTGAGGAACATTCGTATAATGATGCAAAGACGTGTTGCATTCTTTTATGTTGCATTTGTTTAAATTTGTAAAGCTGTGCTACTTGACCTGTCTAAAACACCTGATTGGTCTAATAAAGAACTGAATGGCCAATAGCGAGGCAGGAGAGAGAGATCTGGAAAGAGAGAGTAAGTAGCAAGGAAGAAGAGAACTCCAGGACCAGCCACCCAGCTATACAACAAGCCACGGAGTAAGATGTAAAGAAAGGTATATAGAAAGGTAAAACCCAAAGGCGAAAGATAGATGGGATAGTTTAAGAAAAGCTGATAAAAAACAAGATAAACTAAGGCTGGGCATTCATAAAAAAGAATAAGACTCCGTATGATTTATTCGGGAGCTGAGTGGCAGGCCCCCAAAGGACAAAGAGTAAAACACAACAGAGTAAAATATACCAACTACATTACATAATATAGTCTTAACAATGGCAACAAAAGTGTTCCGATTTCATGGGGTTCGGTGAAACATATTGGCTTTCTGAGGCCTTCCACACAAAGCGCTATGACCTCCAGGTGCTCCCCCACCCAGATGGGCTGTGAAAGCCACCAATCAATGTCATTTGGGATAAAAATGGGGGAAAAAAGCAGATGGCTGATCTCCTATTCAGCACCACTGCTCTGAGATCCCCAGGGAAACGGAAATGTCTAATTCAGTGTGGTGCGACATGGAGCGCAATCCTGCAGCAGGTTTCCCAATTCGCAGGCGGTGAGGCATCGTGTCTTATTGATGCCGCATTCAGCAAAGCCAGTGAGTTCCTCTTCCCACTTGGAGCACACAGCGGGAGACCTGTATGCACATATTGATCAGGCAGCCCGGCTGCTTGTGACTTTAATTTATTCAATCAGCATCTATTGAACCTGCTACACATGAAGCACCTTGCAATGTGTTAAGTCTAGAGGAACCTTCACTCCTATTCTGTTGGCTTTCTTTCCCAGCACTGGGAGAATGGACTAAGGACTTAGCGTCTGCTAAGCAGCTCCTCTGAGCCACCTTTCTGTCCTCTTTCTCTTTTTATTTTGAGACAGCCTTACTAAAGCGCTCGGGCTAGCCCTCCATCACCAGGAAGACCTTTAACTGTTGATCCTCCTGCCTCAGCATTCTCAGTCACCATAATGACTACTAGGCCTGCCTCTACCCCAGATCTCTCTGTCCCCCTTCTCATTGCCTTTAGTCCTTCTCCTGGCCTAGCCAGTGGTACGTGCTGTGGTCCTCAGTTCCCTGTATCTCCTTCCTTGGCCCATTTTCATGAGATCAGATTTGTGGTCCTGCAACACAGGGGTGAGCTAAGATGATGGAGCCATCTACTTATGGGCTTGAGAGTCTGCCTAGTGATTTTTAGATATATTGTCTGAACCTCTAAACAACTGTCTGTGAGCTTTCAATATTACCCCTACTTCATAAACAAGGCAAGTATCCAGAAAACTCAATTCTAAGCATACACAATGCTTCAAAGACTGACTCAGAATTCTCTGCTCTGGAATTAGCCTGGACTGTCTCCACCCTCCTCGGGGCTCCTGCTTGCCCATCCCAGGTTCTGTCCTGGAATACCCCTACTTGTGTGTCTGCTTTCTCACCAAAATACAACGCTGCTTCACTTTCATGGAGTAAATACATAAGTACATGGCTTTGTTCTTTCCTGACTCCCTACTCCGTCGTCTGCAGGCAGTGAGCATTAAGCAGATGTTTGCTGAAATGAATCAAAAGTTCCACTAGTAGACCTGGGAAGAAAACCCATCTGGCCCTGAAATGCACTTGCTGACACTGACCACTAGACTCACAAACGCCCAAAAGTAATGCAGCCCTAAGAGCATTGAATGGTGACTCCAGTAATGGGCTGTATTGTGTTTCACATCAGCCTTGCAAAATTCATATGCTAAAGCCCTAACCCCAATATCTCAGAAGGTGATTGGAGATAGGACCTTTACACAGAAAATTAACTTAAAATGAGGCCCCTAAGATAGACCCTTGTCCAATCTGATGTGTATCCCATAGGAAGAGAAATCCTGGACACCCAGGGTTACCAGGGCTGCACGAACAGAAGAAAGATCACCCGGGGATGCTGTATGAAGGGAAAAATGTTCCAAGAGGAGGTAAAGCTTGTGCCTGGGCCCTGGCTGCAGGAAAAACCCACAAGTGGGGTAGCAGCTAGCCTGGAGGATTCTTCTTTCCCAGGCCACCTCCTCTGGTCAATTGCTGTAAGGTGAACTAACTTTCTTGGGCCCTCAGAGTGGAATATAGGCTTCAGTATTGATTTAGGGAATGCCAAGAAAGCAAAAGAATAGCGCTAACTTCCAGCACAGACCTAAGATGCCGTCAGTTACAAAGAGCATTCTGACTTTGTAGACACTGAAAACGGAAGGGAGGGAGGGCATTGCATCTTAGAATGGATTAGGCAGAGTACCTCTCGGACTCCTTCAGAAAGCCTGAGAAAACCTGGCAGGATCAGAACCCTGTGTTCATCCATCTCCTTCCTCTTTTCCGTCAGCCTTTGGATTGTACAGGTTGTTGGACCCCTCAAAATATCAAGAGACACAGAATACCTAGAGGACCCTACCCCATGTCCTCTCCCTCATGTCCTTGACCTCTGAGCCTCTGGGTTTTTCATCCTTGCCAGAGATTATCCCTGTGGGGTGGACAATGAGAATGTTCATATTGAGACATCTTGGGGTTCCTCCGGGTATCCTGGGCTGGTTGGGCAGAAGGGGTCAGCATCTGCTCCAAAGCCAGATGTGGTCTGCGACTTGTATGCAGAACATGAGAGGCCACACAGTGGCCAGGACACTGGATTGGACAGGAAAGACCAAAATGTTTGTTCTTTTCCTTTTTTTGTTCTGAAAATTGCCCTGAGTGAGCTATTCTTCCGGTCATAAGAATTTTCAGGTAAATATGGTCACATGCCAGAAGATTTTGGTCGGGGCTTTAAAAACACAAAGGAATTGCTCACCGGCCCCCAAGTGCATCCCCCATTTGCTCATAGGTGGCTCCTACCTCCTGGAAAAATACAAAGGCTCCCTATCACAGTTCCGAGTTAACGAGCACTCACTGAGTAACAAATACAAATGTGTCATGGCCATATCTCAGCCTAAAGGGTGTAGCCACAGCACTGTGCCTCCTGGGAAACAGGCGACTGATCTAACCCTGAGATGCTAGGCTCATTCAAGGAATGTCTCGGTCAGTGTCCCGAAAGTACCCACTATATCTACCTGAGCATCAAAAGGGTTGTGACAACTGTTCCCCATCCACCTCACCAGGAGACACGGTGCCATGGGTACTGTGGAACCTCCAAGGCTTGCTTTCTCAGATGATCCCATGACAGATGGGATGATAGGAAAGCCTTTAATGTAGGTGGCCTACAAGCCCCGGGCCAGTGAGGCGACAGAAACCATCTGCCCCTCATCTGCTCCCAGTATTCACTGTTTCTGCCCTTGTTTAGAAAGGCAAAGGTCATCTAAAAGATCTTCCAGTACCATCTATTCTGGGGCTCAGTGCGCCCCGCCCCCACAAGTGTCCCTCAAACACCGAGCCCAGCTCCAGCCTGCATTAGTTAGCAGTGGCCTCTTCCGAAGCTTAGAGCTGATGTCTGCAGTGAGCCAGGATGTGTGGAAATAGCAAGCCAAGAAGATAGAGTCAGGGTATCCAAGCTCGGCAGCTGTATTGTATGTTGCCTAATTTGGAAATAACCCAGCTTTCCCATGGAGAAGCTGAGAGACTCCTTGGTGCTGAGCTGGATTCCCAGCAACCTAGACTGACACCCTGCAGAGACCACCCTCTGCTGAGCCAAAGATGGGGAGAACACAGCATGGGACAGGGAAGGGAGCAGAGGTTATGGTACAGAGCACCCCCACTTCTTCCAGTCACACCCCAGAGACGTGCAGGCTCTCAGTCTGTCAACAGAAGTGACTCTTCACAAGCAGGTTGGGAGAAAGAAGAGGTGCCATGGTTGAAGGATGACTCCCAAATGAGGTATTTTCTCAGGGACAGAACTTGAGGGGGGCAATCAAGTTTAGCCCCCAGACAGCTAGGGTAAAACGTCAAAGAGTTCCATCCATTGGGACAACCTGGGTCACCAAAGGAAAGTTGGTTGGTCCAGGAAGGTGGTGTCACCCTTTCATTCCTCCTTCCGGCCTCTGTGTCTTCTCATTTCTGTTCCAGGGAGCGCAGAGCTGGAGGGTGGGGGAGGGGGGAGAGCTGCTTTATGAACCCTAGCAGCCTGTTTCCTGTGCTCTCCCCTCCGCTTCTCTGTGCTGCCTCCTCTGAAGTTTGGCACTTGAAGGAATCTAATTGTCTAATTAAAATTTAACAATCCCTTATCAGGCTCGATGGCGGGTGAGACACTGCTGTCTTAAACACATCAATTTTTTTTCTTCTTTTCCGAGACTTTAAGCATTTCAATGAAAAAGTAAAAGGGGGGGGGGCAGTTCTCATTTCCATGTCAAAAGCAGTTTGGTGGAGTGATGTGCTGGATGGGGATTGGGAGTGAGTAGGTAGGGTGCTCCTCTCCAGGGGCCCTGGCAACCGGAGCCACCACTTCCCTCCTCTAAGTGGGGGGTGGGGGTCAAGCTCTGGTTCAAGAGTGGCTGTTTGTCTGGAGTCTCCAGAGGCTCCAGGAAGACAGAGTGGGAAAAGGAGCAGGAGGGGAGGAGATGCTCCCATCAAGTAACAGTTCCTTATATTTCTTGACCAGCCTCTGCCTGGGTGGGGGATGAACAGATGTCACTCTAGGAGTCCTAGGTGCTCTACCAGGGATCTATTAGCAGGCATCCACCCCACCACAGAGACCCCTAGACCTAGACTCCAAGGGCCTGGAGTGGTAGACAGAGATATTAGCATTGTCTGAATGTCAGGGTTTCTTAAATCCTGAGCTGAGGGTCTGGGGTGGCCGTGTCTGTTGAAATGGCAAAGAAGAGGGATGAAACTGGCCGCAACAAGGGGTGGTGGTGGACATGAGACAAGGCATATACTGTCAGCTCCAGGTTCACCCCTCTCCTCACTCAACTCCTGAGAACACTCTTTCTCAACACCCTAAGCATGATGGGGGGGGGGGGGCTAGAGCACTGGGGTGAGCCCTCAGGAATTCTTATCTATCCTCTTCCTCTCTTTGCCTCCCAACCACTGTGAGGAGAGCAGTTTTCTCCACCACAGTCTCCTGGCATGATGTGCTACCTCCACACCAACCATAGAACCAAAGGACTGCCATCTTGTTCTCTAAACCAGCGGTTCTCAACCTTCCTAATGCTGCAGCCCTTTAATACAGTACCTCATGTTGTGGTGAACCCCAACCATAAAATTATTTTGTTGCTCCTGCATAACTTTAATTGTGCTACTGTTATGAATTGCAATGTAAATATCTGATATACAGGCTATCTGATATGCTAGCACCCAAAGGGGTTGAGAACCACTGCAAACCCTTCCTCTTTAAGTTGATTATCTCCTATGTTTGTGACAGTCATAGGTATTACTCTCGGGCTCCAGAACAGCACCCTCCTCAGCCTCAACACCACTGTGGAGCACAAGTCTGTATATTTAGAGACCTACTAGATGGGGGCCTTCCCTCTAATGACCCAGCCCACCATTGGGGGTGACAGGTCTCTATAGAGGAGGTAGGAAAGAGCACAGGCTGATATCACATTCTTATGTACCTCCACTTCTGACACCCTCCATGTCTGACATGGGCCAACCAACCTCAAGTTTACAACGCAGCAGCAAAGCTTGTCTCCTTGCAGGACACTGTTAAGGCTTCTTTAGAAAGTTTGGGAAAGCCAAGAAAAAAATTTCTGGCCCTCTCACTTTCTGGTTGTGTCTGCCCCTGCCTTGCTGGAGCCAGAAGGTATAGCCTATGTCAAGGGCCTTCAGTGACCCAGCCTGAGGGTGGTAGTTCAGCCATCAACTTGAACCCCCCCAACTTCACCCCACTTTCTGGAATTAAAGCTTTCCTGGCAGCCTCCAGCCTCCTGCTTTGTAGGAAAAATTGAATCTCTCTATGGATCCTCACCTAACTTGCTGTCACCAAATCTGCAAACCTCCAGCACAGGATGCTACCTCCCTGGGTTTCAGTGTTCCACTTCCTCTGCAGGCCCAGCCCAGACTTGGGCCCAGGATCTTACCACATTCAAAGTTCAGCCCCACCCTCAGGCCTGCCTTCCCAGCCCTTCTCCAGGGAAGCTTCTGTTGATATCTCTCATCCCAGCACAGTGCTTCTGGAAACAGTGCAGATGCAAGGCCATTGTTTGCCAATTGCTTGGTATCAATCAATGCATCTTCTCAAAAGTAAGAAACTTGTTATAACGCTGGCTCGTTCCTTCCAGATGCCCGCCTCCGGGCACAGAACCTGGCAACAAGAGATGACTCCCAAATGAAGAGACATCTATGGAGCTAGTAGTATCTCATGCAAGGGTCTATATCCAGCAGACACTGGGCTTGGGGGTCTTACCCACCTTGTAATAGTTTCTCCCTCTGGATCCTTCTCCATGGGGACCATGCTTCTCACCTGACTTTCTGCATCCCAGTGACGGAGGCTTAGCTATTAGAGTTCTTCTAGGATTTCTATGAAGTGTACACTTAGCACTCAGGGTTCCAGGATGTGGGAGGGCAGAGTGTATGTATACCTGAGGTTGCGGATAAGCAGGAGGTAGAGCTGGATCCCAGGTAACTTGCATTCTGTGGAAAGGGAGCCCCCAGCTGGACTCTGGGTTACTGGAGGCCAGGAGACGCAAGGTTTCCTAGCCTCTTGCTTAATGACCCACTGAAAAAGTGAAGTTGTAGTGTGCAAGTTGTCATCTTATAATGGAGTCAAGTAGGATGCTAAAGATTTGCAAAGAGCTAGCTTATGTAGGGGGATGGAGAGGAGTCTGGGGTCCCCTCAGTTGGATTGGAGCATGCTCATTTCTTCACTCAGCCACAGAGAGACCTCTGACTGAGAATCTTCTGGAAGAGAAGGGAGCTGAATGTGGACTAGGGTCATTTCTGTCCCAGGATAAATGTGGCTGGAGCGTCATCACCTCTGGGACCTTCATCCCAGGCAGTCCTCCCTGCGCCTCTCCTCACGGGGACCAGGTGTCACGAGGGATGTCCAGGCATCCCTGGCCATATGGATCTCCCCAGGGAGGCCCAGGCAGCAGAGGGCTGATGTCAGAGCTTTGTCCCCTGCCTGACTTGCAGGCCTCCAAGGTCTGCATTGGAGCTAGGCAGCATCTGGAGACTCGGCAGAGACAAGCAGGCATGCATGGCTCCCAGGCTCGTCCTTGTGCATTTTGATGGCTCCGTAAAAATGTCTCCGCACAAACTGTCAAAGTGTCACACATTAATTAACTGTTAGCTGAGTGACTCAGTGTGGGGAGGGCTGGGGAGAAGAGCTCCAGTGGTGCTAAGAGAGGTACCATTCAGCATGTGCCGCCTTTTGATTAAAAATCTTCACAGTGCGAGGGAAGGGGCAGGTCTCCAGGGCAGCTCACGTGCAGCAGAAAATTGACAAGTGGGACGCAGGTGGAGAGGATGGAGCCTGGAGCCCCCTCCTTGAGAAGGGGAACACCGATGCAAAGAGGAAGCTTCTGGGAACTGTTCTGTTTCCTCTCCTCTCTCTCTCTCTCTCTCTCTCTCTCTCTCTCTCTCTCTCTCTCTCCTTCCAAGAAAAGACCTGGGGAGGTGAGTTTGATTATCTCAAAGGGGCTGGTCTGGACATCTGAGCCCAGAATGCAGCAGGACCAGCTCCCCTTCTGCAGGAGCTGGGGAGGGAGGGAGCCGAGTGTCAGACCAGCCTCCTTGACCTTTACTTTAATTTCAGGAAAGAATTGAGAAAACAGACTCTTGAAAGTCAAGAGGGAAACAAATCCTGAACCTTATTGCTCTAGAAAGAGGGAAAACAATCCTGGCTATTTGGAAGAAAATAATTGTTCTGCTTTATGAGAAGGCAGTCCTGTTCATAAAAAGGAAAAAGGCCACAGACTGCATGGCTGGGCTGATAGGAGGCTTGTGATCTTAATGCTGGGGACACTCAACCAGCAGCTCTCCCCAACTTCTCCTTCCTGGGATGCAGCAAGCAAAGGCAAGAACCATTGCTGTCCCAGGCAAAGAAGAAGACAAGATCCTCCCTGCCTTCCTGCAGTAGAGTAGATAGGCCAAGCAAGGCTGAACTTTATGACTCCCAAATAAAGAGCAATTTAGTCTCAGGACCATGAAGACCAATAGACAGAAAACTTCACAATGGAATAGAAAACTCAGATAGCAGAACTTGCTATAGGCCAAATGGCCTGCTTTCTTCAAAAACAAACTCCAACTAAACAAACAAAGAAACAAGAGCCAGAGAGGCCTCCAGGATAAGTGCCACTCCGATGCTCATTTAACCAATCACCTTGTGTGAAAGTATTTATTTGGATTCTGAATCAAAACCAGCTGTTCAAAGTCCGTGACATTCCTGAGACAACTGAGAATTTTTGTAGGAGATTTTTTGATATGAGGACTATGAATAAGGTGTGACAAGGACATTTTGATTTGATGTTTTTCTTTGAAGAAAGTCTCAGATAGCCCAGACTGGTCTCCAGGTTACTGACTAGCTAAGGATCACCTTGAACTCTTGACCTTTCTGTCTCCACCTCCCAAGGGCTGAGGTGGCAGGCATGTACCACCATGCCCAGCTACACTCACATTCGGGTTTTAAATTTTGATGAGTTCTTGTGTTCCGGTGACATAGAATGAAATGCTTATAAATGAGGTCACGTGCCATCTGAGTCCTATTTGAAAATGATTATGAAAGTAAGAAGAAAAGCTATCGTAAGTTGTGGTTGAAAGCGGGTGATGGTGACCTTGAGTTTGTTCTGCCACTCCTCCTATTTCTATACATGTGTAAAATTTTCTCCGACAAAATGTTTTCCTCGTAATCTCTTTATAATCTCCTTATCATACCACGCCCAAGTTTCTGACTATTTCCCCAAACTATAACATTCTTGGAGTACCAACTTGCTCTGAAAAGTGAACTCTGCAGAGTATTAAGCTCAGGGGATTCTGGATAGAAACAATTTGAATGGAAAAAAATGTGGGTGACCTTCATTCTCTCTTGGGTCCAGAGCAGCCTCAGAGGTCTTCCCTCAGGCCCAGTCAGTCTGACTTCCTGCTGCCCATTAGGGCTTCTCCTTCCCTGGGCCATGATCCTTGTACTATGGATATGGACTGCTTGTTCTCTTGGGCTGTTAGATCGTGGACCTTAGAGAAAAACAAGATGTGTATTTTGCAAAAGGAAACATGGAGGCAGTGGCCCTGTCCCAACTACAGGCCGGGGACATGCACAGAGCTTCCTCCTCCGCTCCTTCTCCAATCCATCAGGCTTTTCTAGGCCATGAGAATCACAACGTAGTGTCCTGTACAGGAGCTGACGCTTTCTATGTTTGCACATTTTTACCAGAGACTCGCCTGCTCCTAGGCTCAGCTTAAATACTTCAAGCACTGTGTTCCTCAGATTCTTGTTTGGTTTTGTTATTTGGGGTTTTTTGCATGTTTGTTGTTTTGATTCAGGGTCTCACTGTGTAGCCCTGGCTGCATCAGAACTCCCTCTGTAGACCAGGCTGACCTCAAACTCACAGAGATCCTCCTGCCTCAGCCCCCTCGAGTACTGGGATTAAAGGTGTGCGCCACCACACCCAGGCTTTGTGCCTCAGTTTTTTTCTCTGGAAAATCAGGCAGTGACTCCTACCTCATTGGAACTGCTACGAAACTAACTTAAGAACTGTGACTTGCCTCGCGGCAGTAACTGGAAGCTGACATCATAAAGAGAGAAGTAACAAAACAGACAGCCAACGGCATAGATAAGCCTGAGCCACGTAAGGGTCCCAGACAAAAACAAACAATAAACATTGTACTGGGATAAGAGGCTATGAGAGAGCCCTGTGGTTTCTCCATAGCTCCCAAGCTTCTTCAGAGACTTAAGCCTTAGGGTCACAAAATTCCCACTCGCAGCCACGATCTGAACCCCTGAGATGTTGAGGCACTTCACAGTTACCCTTAAAGTCTTCTTGATGTGTGCCTCGTGGTGTGCAACAATGGTGACTCTTCCCTCTGACTCTCACAGAGGTCAGTCACACCTAGCCTGTAGCCTTTCTAGAGAATTAGGCAGAATCAAAGATCTGAGTCCTGCCCTTCCCCTGAAGGCAGAGGCGGACAAGCAGAGCACTCCATCAGGACCCCGAGACTCTGTAATCTAGAAGGGCATCGTCAACCATGAATTAGTTCATCTGACATGCAGCCATCTGATTGGGTTCTCTTGATGAGCCGTATTCCTAATTCTCGGTTAAATAATTAATACTCAATAAGGATCTAATAACGAGTGCTCTTGTTCCTAATTTCAGAGAGTAGAGAAATCAAATATAATGATACGTTTCAAAATGATCTGCCGACTTGAAAGCCTTACAGGAAAAGGACTGCTCTCTTAACATCCAGCTTAGGCCTTTCTTCGGCTGTCTACGGATTGATGGTGCATACATTATCACTAGGTGGTGGCTAGGGATGCTCCGCTGATAGAGTGCTTGCCTATCATTCATAAAGCCCCGGATTCTAGCCATAACATTGTATAAGCCTAGAGAGGTGGCACATAAAATCCTTGTATTTGGGAGGTACAGGTATTTGGGAGATGATCAGGTTTTCAGGCTAGAGCCAAGCAATAGTAATTCTCCTGCCTCAGCCTCCTGATTGCTGAGATAGCAGGCATGAACTTCCATGCCCAGTTCAGCAGCCACATATCAAGTAATGTTGTGCTGCTTTTATTTTCCTTTAGTGTTAAGACAAGCCTGGCTCATGCTACCCACATCACCTACCCACATCCTCTGCATCCTGTTTTATTTTGATCAATGGATCAACAGTGAACCTCAGAGACCCACTAATGGGGTAAGGGAGAAATAGAGAAAGTACCCCCTGGGGAGCTGCTACTCTGCTCTGTGACCCTGAGAACTTCGGAGACAGAGCAAACACTTGGATCTTCTCTGGAGCTCCTGGGACACTGACGAACTAAGTTCCCTGCTCCCTCCGTGGCAAACAACATAATGTTGCTAATCAAACTTCCTATGCACCCACCCAATTTTATAAATCAGTCTTTTGATGCACTAAGTGAAGATGAATTAGCAGTAATGAGGCTGTGACAGCTCCCTGAGGCACGGGCTTGACGAGAGCTTTGATGGCTGTGGCACGGAGGAGGGGGGCGCTCCTCTCCTTGCAGGCGTCAGTGCGTGCTGCCGAGTTCATGCACCCTCGCTTCGCTTGGAAATCGTGTGCAGTCCCTCACACATGAAGTCAGTACCCAAGAAAGTTCGGCCTTCGTAGGTCTGAGAAACTGGGTCACGTGCTTGTCATCAGCTCTCGGGCAGTAGCAATCTTGGACCATCCACAACAGACATCAGTCCACGTTAGTATATGGGAGAAGAAGGTGGAGCCCAGTTATAGCAGTCTGCAGCCGTCAAGGCTGCCTACTCCCTGGCCGGCCTCCACCAACTCAGTGATAGTAGCTAATCCTCTTCTGCTCACATGTGCAGCCTGATAGCCTATGGGCCACATTTAGTTTTGCAGATAGAATGTGTTGGGCTCACACAACATTGTGGGGGAAACGGAATTTGTTGCCATTATTTAACATTTGGAGATTTCATATTAAAATATAAAATCTCTAGCATCTCTGGCTTTTCTCATCTAAAGAACGCTAAGTCTTTTGAACATTGGCTGAGCTTATCTATTTGATTTCTCTTTGGACACGGTCTTACGTAGCCTGGAGTTGGCTTTGAGTTGCCTATGATGCTGAACTCTTCATGCCCCTGCTTCCACCTCCTCAGTGTTGGGATTATGGATGCAATAAGCCACACCTGGCTCTGCATCAGCCTTCTTGTGTGGTAGCCACATGCTGGAGCCAGGCAGAGGCAGCCAGCTTTACACAAGACACAGGGAACTGAAGAAGGCCAAGGGAGGGCTGTGCCTGAGCTAGGATAGTGTTCTGAGGAGGTGAGAAAGGGAGGGTCGCCATCTCTGCCCTACATCTCCTCAGTTGGTTCATCTTTGGAGATGTTAGACCTCAAGAATTTAGCAAAAGCCCCCATCATGACACCCAGTCTTGGCTGGCTGGGGATACAAGCTCCTGGGTTTGCCACAGATCCTATCAGTCTTGATAACCCTACAACCAATTGGTTTTATCCCATCCATATTTACTATCGGGTTCCAGAAAGCGCTTAAGTTTGTTTCTCCTGTTTTTATGTTTTTGGAGCAACTGAGCTGTTATGCTGCTAAACAACAAAGGCTGTGTGTGAAGGAGACTCTGGCGCCCTCTCCCCTGGCCACCCCACAGCACAGGAGCAGCAGCATAATGGATCAGGGAGGCTGGAGGCCACACCGGTGCCTGTTGGGCACAGTGACACGATTTTGTGTATCTCTCCAGCCCTCCATGGAGACAGGAACCAGGTCTCAGGACTATTTCCTTTGGGCCTCTTTCTCTCCCTAATAATAGTAGAAATGACATCATCATCTTAATATCTCTCTCCTCAGAAATTGTTTTTGAAGTCATACGGTGGTGGTGCACACCTTTAATCCCAGCACTCGGGAAACAGAGGAAGGTGGATCTCTGTGAGTTCAAGGTCAGCCTGGTCTACAAAGTGGGGCAGTCATAACTGTTATGCAGAGAAACCCTGTCTTAGAAAAAAAAGTTTTGTTTGCTTTAGATTTTCTGTGACTGATCATCTAATTACAGCAGCATTCAAGAAAGTGGTTATCTCTCCAGGAACTGGGGTACACCCTGCAGATTGAGACAAAACATTCCATCTTCCTGGCATGTAACAAACAGAGAGCTGGCATCTGCCTTGTGCACTGGTCAAATAGGCAAGGGTACTGGTGACCTAAGACAGGCCCCTGCCTGCCTTTAATTTTCTGTCTTTGTTGTACTAGCATCTCTGCTATGGTTTTTACTCTGTGTAGTGCTGAAACCTCTGAGGGATGGCTGTGGTCTGCTACCTCATCCTCCCTTTCTTCCTCTGTAATTCTAACACACATGCCAAGGCTTGCTGGATGTCACAGGATCCAAGGATTCCCCTCTTCTCTAGGACGCTGGTAATATAACATGTAACATACACTCAGCAGCTGGTACCTGCAATTTCCATGCCAGGTAGCAACTTTGTTAGCCTGCTTGCTAGTACAATTGGTTTATTTGAGAAAATGATGCCCAATTCCCTTTTCTCTTCACATGTATTGCTTCTCCAGGAAGCTTGCTGCAATTTCTTCCAGGAAGAATTATTTACTTGCCCCCCTTCAGAGAACTTCACAGGACTTATTTTTGGTACCAGTGGATCAAAATCCACAAGTCTGCCTCCCCTGTCTCCTAGGCTCATAAATAGCAAGGTCTATGTTGTGTTCCTTCTTAGCTACGTGAGCACCTGGAATTGGCTGGTGCAGAGTGGGAGCTAGGCAGTAGCTGATGAAAGACCATATGTGTGAGAAAGTCTCCACTGACTTCTGAGTTCTTGGTGCAATGGACTAGTCATCACACCAAGGAAACAGATGGATGCCCACGGTAGGTACGCTTCTGCTGGGAGGATGCTACACTCTGCCCCCATCATGAACAATCCCAGGGAAGGTGCAGAGCCCTGCCTGTCATGCTCAACCCTTGGGAGGATCCAGGCCCCACCATCTCAGCACTGGGAGAGCTTACAATGGGCTTACAATGTGCCAGCCACTTGCTTAAGCTCGTGGGGAGCAGCAACCTTGAATGGTCCATAACACAGAATCAGTCCATGTAGTTATAAAGGAGAGATGGATGGCTGTCATGAAAGATGAGAAAATCAAGGCAGCTGATGACCTGGTCAGTCTCCATCAATCCAACAATAGTGGCAAGTCCTCCTCAGGCCAAAAGGTTGTTTCTGACAATGTCATTAATTCAGTTCACTATTTCATATGCCATGATACACAGGCATCAACTTGGGTTATTGACCCATGAAAATGAAATGGAATGCATGGTAGAAATTTTCTGACAAAGACAAATTGAACATAAGATTTTTTAATTAAAACTACAGAAAGAGATGAAAATAACAACAATAATGAAAGAACAGGGGCTGGAGACAAAAATAAATAAATCCTGACTAGTTATAAAGGATTTATAACCAAAAAATGTTTAAAATCTATATTTACTTTTTAGGAAATTTAAACTTTTGTTTTTCTTTAAAAATACTTGAATTTGTAAAATACAGATATACTGCTTCAATAATTTGAGTTAAACTTCATATAGTGGACTCAGGCATAAAGGCCTGAGATGTACCCAAATAATTGGGAGTATGAACATGCATAGGTGCTCTCAGGTAAAATGCAATGATTGACCTATTATTGGTTAGTAACTCTCTTCTCTAAAGGCCCTTTTCAGTGAACCCATCAACCATGCTGAATAAAAAAGAGTGATGGTTAATAAAATATCACCAATTTGACAATTTCTAAACCCACTTCAGAGACAGATCGCTGTCATTTTGAGGACGTTTCTAGGCTGGGTTAATTGATGTAAGAAGATCAACCCTAAATGTTGGGCAACAGTATCCCACGGGCTGTGGTCCTGGACTAGACAGGAAGGAGAAAGCAAGGTGAAGGCCAGAATTCATGACTCTCTGTAGGTACAATGTACCCAGCAGCCTCCAGCTCCTACAACTATGACCTCCCTGCCCCAATGGTCTGCATCTTTAAACTGAGGCAGGGTAAACCATTCCTTCCCTAAGTTGCTTCTGAGGGATGCTTTGTAAGAGCAATTAGAAAAGCAATGGATACAGAGGCGAGTGTAGGCAAGTTGTGTTGGTTATGATGACTTCATTGATCCAGTACATCTTACTGAACCTGTATCTGCAGCTTTGATTAAGGGCCTCGAATACACGACTAAACGAGACAGGCCAGGCCCCTTGTCCTTAGGGAATCTGTTTACTTAGAGTGACTGTGAGCACAAGCTGGCCAGGGTGAAGAGGAAAAAGCACACGCCTCTTGCAAGGGGAAAGTGGCATGGCTAATGTAGCAAGCTAAACAGATTAACTCACTGCCAGTCTTGTAGCTGCGTAGGATCTATCACTCCATAGGGCAGATCCTTGGCAGAAGCAGTATCTCCAGCAGCAGAAATATAAGAAAGCAAAGTGTATGAAAGCAAGCCTGCCAAGCTGTGCACTGCCTGCTCAGCACAGATGTTCAAAGTAGGTGTCACATATTTGATAGTGCCTCCCCGCAGCACTTCCAACTGTCTCCAGGGTCACAAAAGAAGGTGAAAAGGAAAGCAATTGTCCCAGGTTAGAGAAGGCTAAGAAGGCTTGACAAAAAGACATCGCCTTGCCTCCAGGTGGGAGATGGAGAGGACGTAATTCTTGGGCAGTCAATAAGCTATAAAGTTGCCCCCTTTACATGGGTACCTGAGCATCAGAGCTGCATCTTGCCTACCCATTCTGCGGCACCTGCAGGGTTGTGTTCCTTTGTTCCTTCGTTTGTTTGTTTGGGATGGGATCTCACATGCTCAGGCTGGCCTCAAACTCTCTAAGCTGTTACAGATGACCTTGAACTTGGGTCCTCCTTCCATTGCCTCTTGAGTGACAGGATTGAAGGTACGTACCACCACCACCATGCGCAGCTCGATACCTGTGCCTTTCCTGAGGTAACTTTAGACTTAGAGAGCATTGCAAAAGCAGTTCAGAGAGCTTACACACACCCTTCACCCAGCCTTCCCCACTATCATTGTGTTATACAATCAGGACGTTGTTGTTCAATGTTATTAATGAAAGGACAGATTTTTCTGGGCACTTTATCAGCTTTTTACCAACGTCCTTTTTCTGGTCCAGGCCTTCATTTGGTCTTCAGCTCCAGTTGTCCGTCCACCCCTTCCAGATCTCTACTGCTGGATGTGAGACAGCCCGTGGAGCTGCTCTTTCAGTGGGGCTGGATCCAGACTCTAATCACCAGGTCCTTGTCATTGGAGTGATTGTTATGTCATTTCTGCTAAGAAGATGGGTCCCTTCCACCTGTACTCAGAGACCCATGTTGGGCCAATGCTGGAGAAAGTGGATTCTTGTTTACATCAGGACAGCAGTAAGAGTGATCATAATAGTACAAGGTGGTTCATCGGGTAGGGAGCACCGTGTTGCCCACTTTACATACCTATTTCTCCAGCCCCAAAAGAAGTACAAGCGGGAAATGTTACCAACCCTTGTACTATGGATGCAGCAGGAGGTCCAAGGGAGGCCCATATCGTTGTATAGCTAGTGGTTAGTGTGGAGTTCTAGAAGCCTTAGTTATCTACCAGAGAAGCCCTGATCTCCTCTAGGAACAAGGCCACCCAGCACAGTACTACGAAAGTAAGATAGGACATATGGGATATTGTCATCATGTGGCTGCCGACCTGCACTCTTAAGTCAGTTCAGTGGCTGGGTTTTCCAGCATTGATTGACATGGGTACTTCTGGAAACAAGGCGAAGAATCCTGCGGTGTTTTTATTGTTAATGCCTGTAGGCATGCTGCTCTCTCTCTTGGGACAGGATGCTGTCTGCTTCCACATATCATTTCTTGGAGAAACGGTTGATCACATGGCTAATCCATGGTCTCTAGCCTGTGATCCCTCCACCAACTTCAGAGCCAGGTCCCACTAGCCTCGGCCTATACAGATAGGTAGAAACTGAAATGTGGTTCCATGGTGTCACCATTAGGATGCAGGTGTCTCTGTCGAGCACAGTGATACGCTTTGTTTTCAGGGAGCCATCATAGTTTATCTGTTTGGCTGCTAAACATGCAGATGGGCTCATGGGACAAACTTCCTAACTGTGACTTTTTAAATTTAATCTATTTTTTAAATTGGAGAATACTTTATTATTTGCTATATTCAAACTCACAAAATAAGACCTTAGATATTTAATATACTACATTACCACTGTATCAATGGGAAAAATAAATTCAATGTTTCAAGACATTAGTGGTTTGAATGAGAAAGGCTCCCATAAATTCATGTACTCAGTCCCCAGTTGATAGAACTGTAGGGAAAGGGCTAGGAAGTATGGCCTTGTTGGAGGAGGTGTGTTGCTGGAGGCTGGCTTTGAGGTTTCAAACGCTCATGCTATTCCCAGTTAACTCTCTCTGCCTTGTGCTTATGATCAGGATGTAAGCTCTCAGCTACTGCTCCAACACCATGCCTGTCTCCCTGCTGCCGTGCTCCCCACCATGATGGTCATGGTCTCACCATTTGAAACTGTAAGCCTCCAACAAACCTTTCTTCTATAAGTTGCCTTGGTCATGGCATCATTATCACAGCAATAGAAAAGTAACTAAGACATAGACCAATATGGCTGTTAATTTCTGCAAATGCCAACTCAACACAATAAACTGGTAGGCTATGTTTTACAAAGTTGACAGCACAGCTCATGTCCCAAAAATTCAAATACATTATATATTGTATATCTTACATTTATATATTATATACAAATTATATTTTTAGTATGTATGAATTATATTTAATGTGTTACATAAAATTTATGTATTATAAAAATTATACTTAGTTATTATATAAGAACTCAAAAATATATATGAAAAGTCCAATAGCCGTATGCTCTGCATCAATAGCAGCAACAACTTTTTCGGGCTCTGCAGTTACCTGCACAAAATGATAGAGACAACCAGTTCACGGCATTGAAAATAATATTAAATAAAAACAAACCCCATAAAGCAGCATGGTTATGTAACTGTTGTGGTACCTGGCACAGTTTATTATTTATCATCTTCATCATCATCATCATTATATTCTTAGTCACCATCTGGAAATAGAACATTCTGAGTAACGGCATTTAAAACAGTTTTGATGAAACACGGCCACTACTATGCATCATAACGGTACAAGCTCGTTTGCATCCACAAAGGTGCAGTACAGTGCTGTCCTACATCTACAATGCTGGAGGATGCCATTGAAAGGGCATACTTGAGACCTGGTTCTACTTGTCAAGCAGAGCTGTCTGTAGCTTTGATGCTTAAGAAAAATTAACACCCAGCCAAGAAGGCAGCTCAACACACTGAGTAAATCTAGAACTGTGCCAAAGTTCTCCGGCTCTGGGGAATGAAATCTCACAACCCTTTATACCCCTTGAAGGCTCAACCTATCTCACCACAGTGCTCCAGCATTCGCAGATAGGAACCCACACGTACTCTGGGCCTAGGCTGAGGAGATGGACGGAGCTGAGCCGTCACCCTCTGCTCTGTGGTGTCCATATCTGTCTCCACTGGAGCAGCTCTAGCCACCACCCAGGCTCCCCTCACCCCTTCCTGGACCATTTTGCAGCCTGCCCTCAAGTTTCCTGTTGCCTAGGCAGTTCTTTGCACATCTGTTGTACAGGATGTTGGATGGACATGGACGGAACTGGCTTTGAGAGCCAGAGAGGGAAAAGTTTGGTCCTATTCAAGACTCGTGTTTGGCCCTTTGAGAAAAAGAGAAGGAAATCTTGGTCCACATTGAGAGAAGATATGAAGCAGTCAGCCAGCAAACACACTTACCTTGAATACAAAGCCACATGGACTCAGTTAGCATCCCGGATGCAGCTAGACACCCTGAGCCAAAAGAGATGCACAATACAAAACGGGGAGGGGAGTAGATGTGAAGAAAGAGCTCCAGGCTTAAAGCAAACCCCTGAGTCTGGCCCCGAATCTTTCCTCCTTTCCAACTGTGTTGCCTTAAGCAAGTCACCTTGCTCCTCTGGCCCTCAGGTTAAATACTTATGGCTGTGCAAGAGGCTACATCCTCCCAGTGAACATACCGTGATAGGGTCCCCAGCCCTATCTGTGCTAAAGGATTGTCCAAAACCTTCTGGGCTGTCAATCATGGGACTTCTGTCTACTGTGGCCACTGTACCTGTCCAGTAAGAATCTATGGCTATGATAAGGGTAAAACAGGGTCCTTGGGGTGGGCCTAACATCAGGGAATGTGAAGCAATGAATATCCATCAATTAGGAAGTGTGAAATGGAGCCAGTGAGTGAGTCACCAGGAATCACAAGTCCCCAAATGGGATGAGAGTCTTACACTCTTCCAATCATTTTGAGACCTGTAGTCCTTAAGCCAGTAGCATGTCCAAGCTTAGAAGGCACCCTGGAGCCATGAGAAAGAGAGTCTAGCCTCAGCCTGGTACAGTCCAGTCTTGGAAGCAAGCAGCTCATGGCTGCATACTGTAGCTCAGGTGAGCTGTGAATCTCCAGGTCCACCCTGGTGATTCTAGGAATAGAAAGACTTCAGACTTCCTTTGAGCAGCTCCCCACTCATGTAGAACAGACACCACTGCCACGATGTTTCCTAGTGCACCCGGTGGCTTCTTGGTGATGGAGTTGTGGTGTTCCTTCTACGGTAGCCCTCAACATCTTTTGTCCCCAGCACCAGCACAAGAGAGAAGGAAGCTGAGGACCTGGTGTTCTTAACCATCCTCCCTCAAGAGCCCAGCTTCCTGCTCTGTCCTTCCTCAATCTCATTATTGCATGTGGGGTGTTTCCAGATATGAGAAAACATAACAGTATGGCTTTCCCTGGCCCCTTTGATTGATTAGAGTCAAGAGTAACCTATTTTTATGAAGCTGGGCTCACAGGCCTTGAGCCTGATTGGGGGGATTGGGAGAACACTGGTTTGGAAGTCTCTCCACTCCTATCCACTAGTGAAAGCCATGGCTTTAGGTTTGTATTGTCACGACTGTCTTTGGCTCTTCTCCTGTGAAAAGGCAAGGCTCTCTCTGGGACTGGTCTGTTTTGTGCCTTTTCCTGCCTCCACACATTACATCATCGGCCCAATCCCTCAACTTGAATGTACCATCTCTCCATTTGTCACCACTTGCAACTGTCTAACTCCTGTCAGTCTTTCCTGACGGCTGGGCTACACATGGCGTCTTCCTGGGTTCTCGCAACAGGGCTCAGAAGAGATGGTGTGCAAAGGAACACCCTAGATCCCTGGCAGAACAGGGCATGGCACGCCTTGGAAACTTAAACCGGTAAAGGAGGAAGATCTTGGCATTCCCGCATTTAGAAATGACAAGCATTTGAGTGTACATGGGCAGCTTCTTTTCAGTCAGAGCAATCCATGGGCTGAGGGCAGGTTGTGAACAGTGTCTTCCCAAGGACCACACAAAGCATTCAGTGAAACAGGCTGAGCGAATCAAAGGCCTGTGTGAGCAGAGGGTGGTGGTAAATACTACCATCGACTTGACCGGCCTGACAAACACCAAGGTAATTAGTGGTGCTCATCTCTGCCAGTATCTGTGGTGGCATTTCCAGGAACAATTAGCGATGAGGCTCTGACCTAATCAAGAATTAATCATTGGACCAAGTCATAATTTGATGCCATTATATGGAGCTGCTAGAAGGTAGGAGGTAGGTCACAGGTAACAGAAGTGGACACCTGGGGCAAGGGTGCCCCTGGGAGCTATGTCTTGCCCTAACCCTTTCCCATGCTCCTTTTCTCTACTTCTTGCCCAGGATAATATGAACTGATTTTCTCTGCCATGATAGACAGACACCTCCCAAACTATAAGCCAAAACGCATCCTTCCTTGGTATAGTCTGTTTATGTGTGGTTTTTCATTACCGTAACATAAAACAAATGTACACAGTGACAAGTTACAGGTAGCAGTCGTGACAGAGCGGTCCCCACCCAGACAATGTCTCCAATGGAGCAACGACTAGGAGGTGAGGCCAAGACTTTAATCTGGAGTGAGAGTGAAGGAGAGGTTAGAGAAGGCTTTCAGTGAGGTGAAGCGACTCAAAGACAAGTATGTTATCCACAACTGAAAGCAGGGAAACTATCCGAGAAGATAAATGTCACCCAGAAGTGAAAGCAAGATGGCTGGAAGATCAAGGAGGAATGTGAGGGTGGATTTTTCAAGTCAAAGCTCATGTCCACCAGGGAAGAGCTGATTGCTTCCAAAGCTACTAATCAGATTGGAGCAGCCCTGGCGACTGGCTATACTGAACTCTCTGTCCCATCCATCTCCTTTGACTTGTATGTACCTGTTCCTGTGGTCCTCTCAATGAATTAAATCTGCATGAATGAATAGTGTGAAAGGGGTGGGTCATGGACAGAATTAGTCCCTTGATCTACTATTGATGTGTGAGACTGTGCCAGAGTTTTCTGTATTTCTAAAGAACACAGAAATGTGTGCATGTTGAAATCCCCTTAATTTGGAAATGGGTGTTACTGACTGAAAGTATCCTGTGGGCCAATGTTCTTCCATGGGGCAGATCCAGCTTGCTCTCTCTATCCAAAGCCAAACAGTAGCCACAAGCAAGGACATTATACTCTCCAAAGTCCTCACCGCAGCCCTCTGGCCAGCCCTCTAAACATGTTGGAGAAACTGTTCTCAAAGAGGCATATTTGTTTGCCAAGAATCTTTCATCTGGTTAGTAGGAGAGGCAATACCAGAATTTCTCAACACTCTCTGTAGCTCTTTCCCTAGCTCCTGCATTGTCTCCAGGATGGAAAGAACAACAGAGCCTTGTTACCTGGACAGTCTGAGAGCTCTGGCATTGGCTGCTGGTCTTGATATTCTTAAGAGAGAAACTATGAGAACAGTCAAATGCATTCTTACTTAATCTCTACAGGCAGAGGAAGGAGTTCTAAATCAAATGAACAGATGGCAGCTTTGAATCACCAAAACAGAGTCATGGTCTTCCCTCAGTTTTTAGGGAGACTGGATCATGTTGAGTAAGGTCTCAGCTTCATTGTCAAAAGCCACAGGGTGATCTTTTTTGCCATCCTTCTCCAAAGGGACCTCTGGACTTTAGCAGGATAACTGAACATTGCAAAGTCTTTGGAATGTGTTGGGTAGTGACTCTGAATGATTAATTCTCAGTGGTCCAAGACATCACTGTGGGTCTCTAGAAGAATATATGACCATGGAGTCAGTGAGCTTTATCTTAGATCCTTCTCCCTGTGAGTGCAGAAGTTGCTCCCAAACCAGCCTTTACTTATTTCTCTGGCTTCAGAATTCATAGCTGAGACAGAAATATTTAACAACACGTAAAATCCTCCAGAACACAAGACCAGTTAAATTTCTTAGAGCTGTTAAGGGTCATGTTATCTAAGGGTATTTAAGGTGTGTTAACTCAGGGATCTGCATTTTATGTCTTCAGGGCTTGCTGCCCACAAGATTTTCTCAATATGGTAGATGTTAACAAGAATAAAACCTGAAAACACACGAAAGATTCCTACCTTATAAAAGATGAAGATATGAAGATAACTCCACACTTTCAGATCATATTAGGTCCTATAATCCATACAACACTGGGTTTTATAGCAATCTCATGCCAGCTCTACCCTCCATTCCCCCTCTTACTGCCCTCTCTCCCTCTGAACCTCTTCTTCTCCCCGAAGAAGCCCCACTCCTACCTTCGTGTGTTTATTTTATGTGTATGGCCCACTGATTTAGTTAGAAATGCTTGCATGTGAATAAGCATGTAGTTATTTACTAGAGTACAGGCAACTTCCCTGTGGCTCCACTACAGAAGAAAAATAAATAAATCAAGTCCCTCTCCCCCAGTAGCCATTAGTTCCTCAGCTAGGGTTGGGGCCTGAGTAGCCCGTCCCCATCCATGACAGTCTTTGATTTTTCTGAGACAAGGTCTTGCTATGTAAGACAGTTTAACCTCGCACTCACTATGTAATGCAGGCTGGCCTTGAACTCCCTGCAGTCGTCTGCCTCAGCCTCTGGAGTGCTGGGAGTTCTCAGCACAGGCATTTCTTGTGTCCTTTCCAAAGCCAACTTTGCCATCTCACTAGTTCCCCAGCTAATGAATTATGCAAATCTTTGGCACGTACATGTTTGAGAAAAAGGTTTTTAACCTTTCGAGAAGTATTGCTTTAACAGTTTACGTGACTCCGAAGATAAACACCTGTGAAGGATTCAGCTGGCTGGATTAGACGGCAGAAAAACAAAAACGTCTGCCGTTTCCGTCTTCTCTCCCTTGGACCCTGCAGCCTAGCACACTGGGCTCCCATCAGCACCCTGGGGCAGGAGGGAGGCTGCAGGATGACCTGCCCATGTGTGTGGAATATAGACACTCTCCAGGCTCAGGCGGCACAACCACACTATGAGAAAGGCCAGAACTGCCATCAAAGCCTGGGGACAGGTGATTTCTTTAGGTACCTGTAATTAGAAAATAAACACATAGGAAAGACAACGGCTACCCAGCCTTTCCCCTGTGGGTCCTACTAGATGGGGTGAGTTTGCCTCAGCATTTCCTTCACTCTTCTCGCTGTGGAATAGGGGCAGGGCCAGAGGTACCTCTGTGTGTGTGTGTGTGTGTGTGTGTGTGTGTGTGTGTGTGTGTGGTGTGACCACAGGTACTCAAGCATGTGTGTATGGGGGAAAGGCAAAAGTACTTGTGTGTGTGTGTGTGCATGCACATTCACGCAGCCACAAGTACCCAAGTGTGTGTATTTGTATACGTGGAGTGGGGCACAGGTACCCACGTGTGTGTATGTGTGCATGTGGGGGGGACACAGGTGCCCGTGGGAGGGCACAGGTACTGTGTGTGTGTATGTGGTGTGTATGTCTACAGGTATCCAAGTGTATGTATATGTGTGTGCTTGAGGAGGAGGGAACAGGTACTGTGTGTGTGTGTGTGTGTGTGTGTGTGTGTGTGTGTGGTGTGTGTATGTCTACAGGTATCCAAGTGTATGTATATGTGTGTGCTTGTGGAGGAGGGCACAAGTACCATCTTTGTGTGTGCATTCGTGCGGTCACACACACCCACGTGTGTGTTTATGTGAGGGAGACACAGGTGCCCATGTGTGTGTGTGTGTGTGTTTGCAAGCACACTCACACTACCACAGGTACCTCTGTGCATGTGTTTGTGTGTGCGCACATACACACATGCATGCATGTTGTGTGCCTGAGCTGGAGGATGGGAGACAGCCCCCACTGAACAAGTCAGCTCTTTGCACCCCAGGTTACAAACACCCACACATCTTCTGCAAGCTCCCCTGACTCCCCGACATCAGCGCTTCCCTTTTCAGACCCAGCCCTTGCTGTCTAGACTACTGCAGACCACACGGTTATGCTGGTCATTTGATCAGGAATTAGAAGGTCTGGGTCACCGCCTTGGCTCTGTACAGTTAAGATTAGTCATCCCCCTGCTTCCTCTCTGAAAGCCCCAGTTATATCAAATGATTACAGCTACTCTCTTAGTTAATGGGACAATGAGCATCAGGCTTGCTTCTCGGCTCTCCACGTACAATGACAACAGCCGAGAATGGAGGGGCTCTACTTAGCTGCCGCTGCTCGTTTGTGTAACTGTAAGGTGTGAGAACAGTCCTGACACCAAAGGAGCAATTTAAAGATGGAGTCGTTGTAAAGTGTACCTGCAGTACTGAGCAATGTGTGTTGTGTGATTACATCAATGCCTGGCATACCATAAGTATTGCAGAAGTGCCCATTCCTTTAACTACAAACTCTCTGGAGCAGTGGGGGTTTGCACCCACTAAGAAATACTGTATTTATGATTACTTATTTTATTCTATTATCCTGCTTCATATTTGTGGGGTTTGCCTCTTCAGGAATAGCTATTGAATACCGGGAATATAAAAATAAACAAGACATCGTCCTGGTCTTTAAGAAGATCACAGCTCAGGGAAGAAACAAGGGTGGAGCTGATTAATGCCACACATTTATGAGATGACAGCCCCTGGAGGCCATCTGACCAGGCTGAGGTCCCTGCAGGCAAGATCGAGTCACGTGACTCGCAAAGCTGACTCCTCGTTCCTCCCATCTTTATGTTCTGCTACTAGAACACAGCTTTGTACATCAGAAGGTCAGCATATGTTTGTTGAATAAACATGGAGCTGAGCGACCTTTCTTAGTGTGGAGGTCACACGAAGTCCCTTGGTAGGGGAGGAGGAAACCCAGCTGGGTGCTTGGGTTTCTTGCTGGAGGTTTGCCACGGTTCACTAGCAGTTGCACTTGGGATATTTGTATAAGGAAGCTGCCATGAGCCACACATGATAGTGTCACTTTTTCCTGGTGGATTGGCTGTTAAATTGCTCCTCAGTGAATCTGTTTCACAAATGAGGAAATGAAAACTTAGAGTCATGAAGGGACTCAGTTCACTCAGAACCTCACCTTTTCTTGTGGCCCACCCTTTGTCCCTCGGTTGCTTGCAGTGGCATGGGTCACTCCGCTGCCTGTACCTTGCTCTGGCTAAAGGGGGAAAAGGAGAAGCTCCCCTCTATTCAAACTACCCAGAAGGCTCAGGGCTCTCCCGGCCAAGACCAAGGTCCTTGGCAATCCCATGCTATCGGTCTCTTTTATTATTACTTTGGGGCTCCTTGTTCAACTCCATCAGAAAGGGTGGATCAATGAGACAATATTCCACGTCACTGACCTGAACAGGACAGTGTAAATATAAGCTCACGCTGTTAGTGTGACCATTGTGGGAAAACAGGAAAGAACAAGTATGGACGAAGATGTGGAGCAATCGGAACCCTTGGAAATCTTTTAATACAACTGTAAAAAGGTGTGACTGCAGCAGTGAACAGCAGGAGGTTCTTAAACACACACACACACACAACTGGGATGGTCACAGCTCTAGCAATCCAAAAGAGCTGAAAGAACAGCACACCCACATTCACTCCAGGCATCATTCACAGCAGCAGAAGCAGCAGTTGCCCACTGGAGAGACGATAAAGAAAATACGGCTATCCATAGGTAGAATATTACACAGTCAGTAAAAAGAAAGAAGGCCTGTGGGTTAGAGAGAGCAGAGCTAAACCTCTGCAGCTATTATTGGTTGATTTTCAGCAAACGGGTCATGAGCACACAACACAGACAGGATGGTTTCTTTAATAAGTGCTTTTGGAGAGAACTGGCTATGCACAAGCAAAATAATGAATTAGGACATTTATAACACCCCTTACTACAAATCCATTTGAAATGGATTGAAAACATAACACTAAAACCTATAACTGTAAAACTGAAAACAAGAACTACTACAAGATATGAACTTGGCAGCCATACCCAGTTTTCATATGACCCCCAAAACAACACAGGCAACAAAAGTAAAACCAGGCAAACAGACTCACACAGGGCCGAGAGCTGCTGAAGAGTAAAGGAAGAGAGAGAGAGAGAGAGAGAGAGAGAGAGAGAGAGAG
This sequence comes from Microtus oregoni, assembly GCF_018167655.1. Lineage (NCBI taxonomy): Eukaryota > Metazoa > Chordata > Mammalia > Rodentia > Cricetidae > Microtus > Microtus oregoni. Next base: position 6,336,556 of record NW_024543831.1, on the reverse strand, counting down.
AGAATATCTGCAAACCCTTCATAAGCCAAGGAGTTCACACCCCAAACCCACAGGAAATTTACACTCTTAAGTAACAGGGAAACAAGGAAGCATTAAGACCTGGTGAAGTTGGAGCTCAGAGCCAAGAGTGCTTGCTGTGCTTGGGGAGGATTGGAGTTCAATTCCCAGCACCCACACTGGGCAACTCACAACTACCTGGGATTCCAGACCCAGGGGATCTGATGCTCTCCCCTGGTCTCCACAGGTATCTGCACATGTATGGTGCACACAGATTTATAAATAGATAGATAGATGGCCTGAGTGAAGATTTCTCAAAAGAAGACATGTAAAAGTCAGATAAATAAATAAAAAAAGTTTGAACAAGGTGTGGTGGCTCACGGTTGCAATCTTAGCACTTAGGGAGAAACTAAGGCAGGTGGATTGACATAAGTTCAAAGAGCCTGGGCAGCTGGCTCCAGACAAGGTTGATCTACAAAGTAGATCTCAAAAACTAAAACAAACAAAAATAAATCATGAGGAAGAACAATTTAAAATCCCAAGATGGTATTTCCCACTCTTAGGATAGCTATCATCACCATGGTGAACGGCAACAGAAGAGTCATTATAGAAAAAAGGGACAAAGATGCTCCTAGAAAATTAAAGCAGGGCCAGCAAGATGGCTTAGGAGGTGAAGGCACTCGCTGCCAAGCCCGACAGCCCATTCTGTCCCTGGACTCACATGGTAGAAAGGGAGTCCTGCAAGTTGTCCTGTGACCTCCACATGTATATCATAGAACACACAAAAGCATAATTACCAAATGATATAACAATATTGCTTCTGTAAAATATACAAAGTAATTAATATCCATATGTGGAAAAGACACCCCATGTTTACTTCAGAATTATTCATAACCGAGATCTGAAAACTAACTACCAAAGAACAGTTGAATGGAAATTTAAAGTTTGTGGTACACATATACAGTGGAATATTACTCAGCCCTTTAAAAGATTGAACCCCTCTGACTTGAAATAGCAGAAATGTGGAGAGCATTATATTGTATAATACCCCAGTCATAGAAAGACACACATTATGTGATCTCATGTCTGCCCACAATCTGAAAAACATCACTGTCAAAAGTACGAAGTCTGAACAATAGTTACCAGGTTATAAAGAAGAGGGAGTGGGCCGTGAAATCCATGCTAGTCAAAAGGTGCCAAGTCCCAGCTAGTGGGAAAACTATGCTCTAACTGTCCACTATGTCGTAGCAAGGTGATTGCCACTAACAGGAACAGACTGAGGATTTGCGCATATCTGAAAGAGTAGTTTGAATTGTTCTCAATACAAAGAAGTGATAGAAAATGACAGACATTAATTTGCCTGCTTTGCTCATTCTTCAATAAAACTCGTGTCAAAGCCTCATCCTGCAGTCCTAAATATGTGCAATTATCACTTTCAATAAAAAATAATTGTATGGGAGGGCAGGGGGAGGGTGAAGAGTGGGGGAAGTGAACAATTGAGAATAAAGTTCAATGGAACATAAAGACGCTGCGATGAAGCTAATTGTTTTGTACACTAATATAAAAAGGCTAGTGTAATTTTTAAAATAGTAATTGCTTTTTTAAGGGAAATCCTATCACATGCTACACTGATGAATCTTGAGGACATTACGCTAAGCAAAAAAAAAAAAAGACATACAAAAAATTACACTGCTACAAAGAATCTACAGTGGTCAGATTGGCCAGCAGACATAGCAGTCTGGGAGATTCCCAACTCATGTTCACGCTTCTCTTGCAGAGAGTCCAAGTTCAGTTCCCAGCACCGTGTCAGACTGTTCACAGCTGCCCATAGCTCCAGCTCCAGAAGCTCTGATGCCCTCTTCTGGCCTCCATGGCCATCAGCCCTCATGAATATGTTCTACCATACAGACATATGTGTATAAGTTTTAAAAATGAAATAAATTTTTTTAAAGATGGAAAAAGAAAACTAGGCCCAGACTGAGGAGATAGCTCAGTCAATAAAGTGCTTGCTTTAAAGACATGAGGGCCTGGACTCAGCCCAGGCAACCTGCTTTGGTGAAGTCCAGGCCCTAGGGGAACTCTGTCTCAAATGAAGTGAACAGTACCCATACACACATGCACACACGTGAACACACACATGGAGACACACTCACACACATGCGTACATGTGCACAGTTCACACCTACATGTGTGTGCACATGCACACACACACCCTGTGTCCTTCCTGGCCTGTGCAGTCCTGTCTGTACCTAGGCAGTGAACTTTGGGGTGAATCCACATTGTTTGCAGCTCTTTCCCCAAGTGGGATCCTGCAGCAATGGAATGAGCTCTAAGCCAGCTTTGTTTTCCTGACAAATACCTCCTCCTACTGCCAGATACTCTAGGAAGTCAGAATGAGGCTCTTAAGCCAGACACACACACACACACAAACACACACACACACACACACACACACACACACACACACCACACATCACTCCCAGAAGCAAGACCAACGTATCCAGGGGCTTTCTGGGAACTAAAGCTCCATTTGCATCTAAATGGCTAAGTGAAATGGGCTAGTGTTGGGCCCGCTTGACTATGAATAAAATGAGTTCGCCTGTCCAATTTCTGTGTGTGCCTTTGCCAGCTTCTGCTAGAGCTGCCTCGCAGCTTTGTCTACACCACAGACTAATCCAGGCCTCGGAAGCATCTGATTTGGAAATGATGGGCTGCATGAGGTTGCTCTCCAGGCCACTAGCTTAATGCTGACCCAAGTCCCTCTGCAGGCAGCAGTTCTAGCCAGCCGTAGGCTCTGTCACCTTGGTTCTGCTCATTAGAGACAAGGCCAGTTACCTCCAGCCTGGGAAGCAGAGCCTCTGGCTCCAAGGGCTGCCCCACAGTGGGTGGGATCTGGCAGGTCAGAACCCAGCCTGGCTGGGGTTGGTTACCAAAAACTTGAGCTCTACAAGGCAGTACGGAGGCAGGCTAGACATTAAGATAATAATAATAATAATAATAATAATAATAATAATAATAATAATGAAAAAGAAGAAGAAGAAGAATTAGCTGAGCTCCCTGAAGACTTCCAGCTAACTGGTGACATGTACAAGACTAGCAATTAGAAAAACAAGTACCTGGGTCACGGATCAGTGGATAAAACGCTGTCTAACCTGACATTCGTACACAGCGCACACACAGCCCTGAAGTACGCAGAGTCAGCCTTTTATAAATGCTTTCTAAAGTCCTTTCCTCCTTGAGTCCCTTCTCCTGGGATTTTGTATTCTCTGGCCCATGCCGGTGAGGTGGGAAGCCAGATCTGCACCTACACAGACGTTTCATCAGGAAAGTGCAGGAGAGAGAGAGAGAGAAGTTGTGGCTAACTGCTTCTGCAGGAGGAATGTGGCTCTTAGTAGTTTCTGATGGAGAGGTCACAGGGGTCAGCAACGCACTGTTGGGCATTCCTCCTGCTTCTTCCCAAAGCATCAGTCGAAATTAAAGCCTTAATTTATTACAAATGATGCATGCTGTTAAGGAAAATGCAATTTAAGCGTATTTGGTGTGTGTGAGAGAGTGTGTGAATTCACATGAAGACTGCATACTCTTCTTGAACATGGTGCTGTTGGCTGTTCTTACAGTTTTAAAAATTAAGCCTAAGTTATGTGTGCTTTAAATTTCGGGGTGTACCATTTCTTCTCTCATAGAGGCATTCTCCAAACGGCCCTAAGAGGCCGTCACTAACCTCTGTGCCGGGACACTAATGGCATCAGGAAGAAAAGGGCAGTTCATGATATCACCTCGTACATAGACTGTGGGAAAGGGCAGAGTGGCACAAGATGGTTTCCCCTGGCTCCGGGCTGAAGTCCAGGCTCCCTAGCAGCTTCAGTCCTCATCACCCGTGTGTCTAGGGTACAAACACTTAAAGCCACTTCAGTCTCAATGTCCTCATCTAAGAATGGAAACAATAATTCTAGTTCTTAGTGGTGGCTTTCACAGCAATTAAAAATAGCATGGATGAATAAGGGAGGTTTCCTTCCCTCTCTTTCTCTCTCTCTTTCTCTCTCTCCTCCTCCTCCTCCTTTTCCTCTCTCTCCTCCCTCCCTCCCTCCCTCCCTCCCTCCCTCCCTCCCTCCCTCCCTCCCTTTGTGTGTGTGTATGTGTGTATCTGTGTTTGGCCAAGACAACACCATTTTGTAAAGTTCCTCTGTTTTGGTTAAACAACAACCACAGAAATTAGAGTAGCTGGGTTTATAATTAAAGTAACTTGATGATCTAGAATTTTGTCTTTTCCACCCTATTGGCACCCAGTCAGGGAGGCTACAACCCTGTTTACAACCACTTGACATTTTTAAACTATCTGCTCACTAATTACCTTTAGTAACTGTCAACCACAGGCCAAAGGAAGAAACTCTTGAACCCCTCTCCTTTCCCACTTTGTCCTCCAATCACCCTGCCTATTAGCACAGCCTGCACACTCTTGCTTTTTGTTTTTTGTTTGTTTTGCTAGAGATCTCCCCACTTCAGGACTTTTTCCAAAATAAAAACCTGTACTAATATCCATTTGCTCATTTCCGTGTGTGTGTGTGTGTGTGTGTGTGTGTGTGCGTGCGTGTGTGTGTGTGTGTGTGTGCGTGTGTGCGTGCGTGCGTGCGTGTGTGTGTGTGTGTAGGCCAGAGAAATTCATGGCCAGAAAAAACCAGATTGCCTGTCTCTACCTCCCCAATACTCTAAATAAATATTTTTCTTTTTTTCAGACAAGGTCTCACTGTGCAACCCAGCTCAGCTGGAACTCACTGTGTGAACCAGGCTGGCCTTGAACTAACAGAGATTCACCCGCCTCTGCCAAGAGCTAAGATTAAAGGGATGTACCACCATGCCCAGCTATACTTTTAAATGTTGGCTACAAACACCCAAAATGCTGTGACTAGAACATCTGTGTGGAGAAGTAGTATCTAGCTGTTAAGATGACAGTCGTGTCCACACATGAGCAAGGTTCGGGACCCTCTAGCTAATACATATAGACTGCCAATTAGGGTGGAGAAATGGAACTAGACCCAGAAGACTGCAGACCCCAGAGGCAGCTGGGAGCCCCACGAGTTGGGCGCACACAGGCAGAGCCTGCCGATGAGAGGCAAAAAGCAGAGCCACAGTCTGGAAGACACACACTGGGCTCCAGCTCTGCTTGTCACTTTTTTTTCCATCCTGTTAGATTTTCCAGAGACTCTGTCTGGAGGGCAGAAACTTGGAGACTGGCTGGCATTAGCGACACTATCAAATTGACAGTCCAGACAAGTGGCTCATTTCTATCATCGTTACAGTTCACCTGGTCACAGTGTTCCCAGGGCCAAAGAAGCTATTCAGTGGGGACTCTGAATGTTTCCTGCAGCCCTGCAGAGCTTGGGGGCTGCTGCCAGCAGGCAGAATGGAATCTAAAGAAGAACTTGGGGACCACGACAGGTGCGTGTGTGTGTGTGTGTCTCTGTGTGTGTGTGTGCATATGTTCATGGTGGTTAACTGTGTTAACTTGCTGGATTAAGAAACACCTAGGGCATTACTAAGCACACCTTTGAGCACACCCGACAGGCCTTCCCAGAGAGCATAAGAGGGGGAACCGAGCGTTAAGTCTGCCCTAGATGTGAGCAGTAACCTCCCATGGACTGGAGTCCTGGGCTGAGTTCAAAGAGGAAAAGCAAAATGCCAGCTGGATATGGACACTCATCTCTCTGCTCCCTGTCCTGCCGAGATCTGAGGAGGCGACGAGGCTCAGGGCACACATTTTCTGCCTCTTCTTTCCTACCATGGTGGACTGTATAGCCATGAGCCCAAACAAGCCCTCTTTCCCTTTGCTTTCCTCATGGCATGTATTTGATGCTAGCAACAAGAAAATGAAGTGACATTGTGAGCTTTCTGGGACCACACAGAACCTTGGTTGCACCCCTTAAAAGAAGAGTCCCCTCCCCCCCACACACACACACCACTCACTAAACTCTAAAAGCCTCCTGGGTCCAGATATTCCCTTTGCTGTTCAAGTCACCTGGTTGTCTGTTTGTTTGCTTGTTTGTTTGTTTGTCTGGGAGGATGCCTGCATCCTCAGAGGCATTGTGGAGGGCCCTCGGCCTCGGCCCTCTCCACTGCCTCACAGCCCATTCCAGTTGCAATGTGCAGAGGCAGCACACGGGCACTGCTGGCCACGTGCCCTCCTGCCTCTGCCCTTTTCTCCTCTCTCCTCCACCAAGACCATAGGCTTAGTGGCTGTGACATTACCATGGAGACTGGGTAAAGAGAGCTGTAACAGAGGGCAGGTAGCCAGCTGCTCAGGGATGCAGAGGAGATGAAAACCAGAGAAGCTGGAGGCAGCAGGGAATGAGAGGTTATCATCCTACGAATTCAGGATGCCAGTGTAGGTTGCAAGCCATATCCCAGTTGGAGCCTTTGAGAACTCAAGTCCCAAAACTGGGACTATAGAATAAGTTCTATGGAACTCCACCCTACCCCCTTACGTCTTTTCTTATACCTACTGTCCCTTGCCACAATGAGGGCATTCAATCTTCTCTCTGGACTCAAGTGTCATTCAAATGGTCTAACAAAAAAAATCTCCTTGGCACCAGTAATACTCCCCATGTCCTGGCACACTGGCCGATTAGGTACACTTAATACAACTCCTTCCAGTCCCACCCGTCTGTCTGTGAAGTCTTTTTTCTTCTCCATAGGAGTTTCCATCTTATACCTTCCCTTCGTCACTCCTGGTGAAGCTGAACTTGATGACAAGAATCTAGAAGTTTCCTTATCCCCAATCCCTCCAGCTCCAATCCTGACACAGCAGCAAGCAACAGTAAAATGACTTATGGAAAGAAGCACAGTTTAGTCAAGGCCTGTCCAGATGCAAGGATGTCCACAGGTGCCCTTGATAGACTGCAGTCTGTGAGAGAAGAACTTGACTGTGTGTGACGTATCCCGAGACTTAGAAGGGTTACGTTTTGGTCTTAGACAATAGCCATGATCTATCAGAGCCTCAGTATGGTTACCTGTCAAATAAGTACATTAGACAGAGCCTAGTTCATGGACAGCATTAAGTAAATGCTTGTAGAACGAATATTGAAAAAACAATGCCAAGTCTCTGAGCTCTTTGAAACTCTTTAAGGAATCCAACATTTGCACCAGCCCTTAGGATTACTGAGTGCCTGAGCCTCAGGTACCCATGGGTCTCCCCTTGAGAGAACATTCAAAGGACTCTCTTCTTCCTAACCCTCCTGTCTTGCCCGTACACTAGCCAGTCATGCCAGCAGGTCAGTGAATCCCTTTAAGCCCTGATCCCAGTTGTACTAATTGCTTTCTTTCTTGTCCTTATTTGCCTTCCAGCTTGGGAGGTGAGACCTCAGTTAGGGCCATGAGCAGCTGTTCCAAGCAGGTAACTGGGAGGGAAGCGGTCCTGCCCTGGAGGAAGCAAAAGATGCTTACAAGGACCAGGAATGTGGGAGGCAGGAAGCTCTCTGCACTGGTTTGAAGGTGTCACCCCTAAATTCATGGCCACCCAGAACTTCAGAATGTTACCTCATTTGAAGATGTGGTTAGTAGAGGTAGAATCGTATTGACTCTGAGTGGGGCCTAAGGCAGTGACTGGTACTCCCAAAGGAGAGGTGAAGCAAAGACAGTCTAAAGGTGGAGACAGACACTGCTGGAGTGGTGTCCCCAGAAGCCAAGAAATGCTAGGAACCTCAAGAAGCTGAAAGGTTCCAAAGAAGCTCTTTCGCTAGAGACTTCAGAGAATGTGCAGCCCTGCCAGAGGGCTGATGATGGGCTTCTAGACAATCAAGTCTCTTATTTTAAACCTCCCAATTTGGAATACTTTATTATAATGATTACATTAACCTACTATATCCCTCAAGTTCTCCCAATTCTACAACATTTGAGTACATGGCCGTGAACTTGCCAGGAGACTTCCCGTATTCCTTCTCTCTCTGGAGAGTCTCTTGATGTCTTAGGCCGTTAGTGCCCCAGTCAGATGTCCAAACACCTTGCCCCAAGTGCCTTTTAATCTTTTGTGATATTGTGGATAGAACCCAGAGCTTCATGTCTACTAGTCAAGCACCAACTACCCATCCCTCCCAGGGCCCACCCTGTCTTTGAGCAAATTTCTTTTGCTCTTGCATCCAACACCTATTGATGCTCTATTAACCTCTGAGTGTGACTAGATGCAGAGCCTGAGAACTGATCTTTCTTTTATCCCCTCCTTGATGTGGGAGTGATTTCTTATTAATAAAGAAACTGCCTAGACCCATTTGATAGGCCAACCCTTAGGTAGGCAGAGTAAACAGAACAGAATGCTGGGAGAAAGAAGCTGAGTCAGGGAGTCGCCATGATTCTCCCACTCCAGACAGACGCAGGTTAAGATCTTTCCTGGTAAGCCAGCTTGTGGAGCTACACAGATTATTAGAAATGGGTTAGATCGATATGTAAGGGCTAGTCAATAAGAAACTGGAACTAATGGGTCAAGCAGTGTTTAAAAGAATACAGTTTCCGTGTTGTTATTTCGGGCATAAGCTAGCAGGCGGCCGGGATGCTGGGGACGCAGCCCCGCCGCTCCTACTACAACACCTCCTCACTTCCCAGTCTGTAAGATCTGACTGGAGACACATGTCAGCACAATACTTGGTCTATTAATTTAAATAACAACAACACAACATCTAATTAGTTGTGGGGGTTTTGTCTGTTTATTTGTTTGTTTGTGTTTTCTGACAGGTGTCATATAACCAGATCATCCTTGAGATTGATATGTAGTTGAAGATGATCTTGAACCCCTAATTCTCCTGCCTCTACTTCCCATGGGTTGGGATTACAGACATGTACTACCACACTTGATGGCAGGGATCTAACCCAGGTCCTCATGCATGCTATGCTGGTGGTTGCGCAACCAAATTACATACCTGTACTGCTAATGGACTTTTTCCATGTCGTTTGATATACAGAACACCAACCTATCTATCGTGTGCTTTTTTTGTGAGGTAATGGGAATACTGCTAGCTCTACAGTCCTGACACTTGAGGCCATAAACCCTCCAAAGTGAGGAAGCAGAAAAGAATGGTAAGACAAGACCCAAGGCAGAGGTATGGACCATTGGACCATCTTTCAAAGCAGATCCACCTCGTCCAGCCTCAACTCAGAGCATCACTTCCTCTGAACTCTCTCTACTTCCTGTGCCTCATTACTTCTCCGCTGCTCTCTTGTATAGACCCTGGTCTTCAGACGCCCATGCCACCCATTACAGCATCCCCATCTCTCTTAGTCTTGGTTGTCTATGAATTCCTTGTCTCTTTCCCTGCTTTACTGAAGCCTTTGGCACCTAGCTTACAGTTTTCACCCAACTCCAACTCCATTGAAGTGGAAGGAATTAGCTTGGAGTACCTTGATGATTCAGCTCTGTGGCCTTCAGACCTTCCAATTCAACCAGTGTTTCTCAGGACTACATATTGGACCCTGTATAATCCATTTTGTGTCCCCACACTGTGGCCACAACTGCCTCTGCCTCCAAACACAATCACCCAAAAAGTCCAGCTTGTTCCAGTTCCCTGGCAACATCACAACCATCAATCTGTTGATTCTGCTTCCTCCTGTATTCCCACCCTCTCTGATTCAGATTTCTGGCCCAGAATTTAGACACCTTTACAAACATCCCTATCACACCACACTTGTTTTCCCATAACCATCCTTGACTTCTCTCTTCATCTCATCCTCTGCATCCCACCAATCACCAGACTCTAGTGTCTTCCAAGCTCCACTGCCCACCTTTGTCCAGGTCACCTCTACACTGCTGTCCTGGACAATGGCAAACCTTTTACTGTGCCTCTGCCAACACACACTCCTCTGTAATTAGTTCTCCCACATAGGAGCCTCTGCATTTTTAAATGCATTTTGCATCAATGGAGTTTTTCTTCTGCTCAAAACCCAACCTTCAAAATGGTTTCTTGTTTCCTTCATAAGACCTGGAGGTTCACAGTGTGGCCCCTGCTGATGCCTCTGGCCACACTCTGTACCATCTCTAACTCAAACTCTACTCTTTATCCACTCAGTTCCTGAAACACTCGCACTCTATTCTGAGAACAGCTGCACAAAGGGTGGAAGAAAGGCCTGGAGCAGAAGAGAGTGTAATCCAGCCCTGCTCCCTTGCTGGGTAACACTGGGTTCTTCGAAAAGAGTCATTTTTGTCTAGTTGCCTTATCTGCAACGATGTTTTTCTTCTCCCCAGAAGAGAAGAAAAAAATGCTGAGCATTGAGAAGGAAGAGTCCTGCAGACATCCCTATGCTCCCTGATAATTCTAAGACTAATACCTGTAAATGTTATTTAAACAGTGTATTTGCTTGTTTTATGTGTATATGCGTGTGTGCCTGCATGAGTTCATGTGTACCGTGTGAGCACAGTACAGGTATGTAAAGAGGCCAGAAGAGGATGTCTGATCCCTGGAAGCAGAGCTACAGCTGGTAGTAAACTGCCTAATGGGAGTGCTGGGGCCAAACCTGGTTTTCTCTGCCAGAGCAGCGAGTCCTCTTAATCAGAGTCATCTCTTTAGACTCCAGGAAACGCCATACATCATGTGCCAAGACAAACACTTGATATGCACAGTTCACTGACTTGGCACAAAATCCCATCAAGTAAGTGCCACCATCATTTTATAAGAAAACAGAAAAGTCTGAGTCTCAAGAAGGTGAGAGTAACTTGAGCAACATCACACAACCCACTAATGACTGAGAAAGAAAGAAAGAAAAAAGAACTGAGAGGAGACCCTATCACTCTGGCTTCCAAGTTCATATTTTGAGCTAGTTTGCAATGCTTTGTAATACTGATAAACAGTTAGATGGCCTATCCTACGTGTGTGTGTGTGTGTGTGTGTGTGTGTGTGTGTGTGCATGCCCGTGCATGTGTAGAGGCCAGAGGTTGACATCATATGTCTTTTTATATCAGCTCTCTATCTTACTCTTTTGAGTTGGTGTCTCACTGAACCTGAAGTTTGCTGACTCAACTAGATTAGCTGTTAGCTCTACGGATCACTGTCTCTGTGATTGTAATTAGATGTGCCCCACCATGCCTGGTTTTCCCCAAGGGTGCTGGGAATCCTAACTGAAGTCCTTCTGCATGAATGGCAAGCACTTGACTGCTTGAGCCGTCTCCCCATCATGACATACCATTTTAAGAAATACTTTTGGGAAACCGACCTACAAGATTTAGCGTTTCTGAAGAGTCTTGGATTAAATGATGTTCTCGCAAACTGAGAACTAATTCACCTTGCCAAACTATAAGTCCCAGCTTCAAAACACAGGATCTTCCAAAAGCACTACAAACAAACTCCAAGCACACCTCCACCCTGAGTGTCTGGGATTCCCATCTGACCTGCACCAATACATCTGTCTGTGTTTCCTTGCTTCTTGGTACCTTTATCTTGGCATGAGTGTCTAAATGATGCGGTATCTTCTCTTCCCACAGGCTATAGCAACTACGAAAATTTTTCAGCCAAACTGCAACACAGCAATGGCAGCTAGCTAGTGTTGGTTTAAGGCGAAGGAGTGTGAAGCGTCTTGTTGACCCACTAACATGGAGAACACTGCACACACCTCCAGACTCTTGTTGAGCTTCAAGTGAGCAGAGAGTGGGTATCTGTCAGGAAGGAGCGTCACTCACTGACCCATCACTCACCCACTCCACAATTTAAGTGTCTACCAAGCGCTTAGCATCACTTTTGGGTATAGCCATTTCCAAAGATGCATGAGACAGATAATCCACTTCAAAACCCTCATAGTCTAGTGGGGGGAGATAAGAAATGGATAATTAAAACATGAACATTCTGACGGCAGTGGAAGGATCCAGGAAGACAGTTCAGTGGGGGAAACCACTTGCTCTGCAAGCATGAGAACCTGAGTTCAGATTTCCAGCATCTACATGAAAGCCAGACATGGCAATGCACATCTGTAACCCCAGTGTCGGAGTGGGTGGGCAAGACAGGTGGACACCCCCAGAGTGGGCTGTCTAGCCAATATAACTGAAACAGTGAGTTCTAGAGACCCCTCATCTCAGAAAAATAAGGTGAAGAGCAGTAGAGTAAGACAGGAGACTGTGACCACTGACACAGTGATCTCCACATGTACACAGAGGAGTGAGAGCCCTGACGCACACATACGCACCCACATGCATACACCCCCCCCCCACACACACACACGATTGTAAAAAAGCAAAGTGTCAATACCAGCCAGGACTATGAGGACTGGGGTTGTAGCTAGGCGGCAGAGCTTTGGTTGAGCATCCTTGGGGTCTGGTTCTGTCTCAGTACTACAAACACAAGAGTATAAGACGTCATGAGGCAGTGCCTAGTGACCCTGAGAGAGTTTCACTTCACCTCTCTGAGCCAGTCTGCACAACAGGTCGTAACGACTATCTCGATGGGTTTCTGTGAGGAGCTGCAGGGACAGTACACATGAAAGTGCTTCTCAGATGAAAGAGTTTATTGCTGCCTGATGGGCTCTGAAAATTAAAAGAGGATTCCAAAATCCAGAGTCGCATCACGATTGTTTCACGGGGAATAAGACGATTATTTTAAATGCTTGAAAGTGAGCAACAGACTGGATGATTCCACTGTCTGGAATGTCTGCCTTTCCCTCGACGTCTGAACGGCTCACTTCCACATCCTCTAACCCCTTCCCCCAAGTGTCTTCCTCTCCACAGAGTCCATCTATCCTGCATATCTTATTTATTATTACAAAGCTATCTCTGGTTCTGCTCCTCTGCCCTCCAGATCACTGTAATCCTCATCTGATCTCACTGTTCCCTGGTATGTGTTACCGTCTGACATACTCAGTAATTCGCCCTTTTTATAGTTTACCATTTGTCTCCTACCAGTAGAATATAAATTCCAGGAAGGCAGAGATCTTTGCTATGGTCGTGGATGTATTTGCAACACAGGAGGTATTCAATAATGCTAGTTAGATGAGAGAATAAAAAAAAAACAAAATTCATGTCTCATGGCTACCATAGCAAAGGATACCTAGAGAAAAGGAATTCAGGAAGAGAGAACTTAAAAACCAAAGTAAGTCTGAAGAGATGATGGTGGAGAGGATTTGTGGCCATGGTGTGCAAAATGCAAGCTTCCTATCTTTAGACTAACGCAAGCAGAGGGGCCACTGGGAAGGCTTATAAAGGTCAGGCCATTTTTATGCAGCAGGCAGTAATAGACCCCATGCCATTTCAGAAGACAAACTGGCATAACCATAGGGAATAATTTCTCACTGTGTATCTGTTATCTGTTGTTGTGTAACCAATTGTCCCAGAGCTTAGCGGGTTAGAATAATAGATACATTGCCTTGTAGATTCCAAATAATGCAGTGATATTTCATTTGTATTTTAATAAATAAAAGTTGCCTGAAGTTCAGAGAGTAAAACAGCTGTGCTGATCAGCCTTACAGACCAGGCAGTGGTGACACACACCTTTTAATCCCAGTAGCCACACTAGTTTGCCATAGAAATCAGGTGGTAGTAGTGCATGCCTTTAATCCCAGTACTAGAGAGGAATATAAGACAGGGGGAGACAGTTCTCACACACAGTCTCATTCTGAGATTCCTGGAGGCAGGAGCGCCATTTTGGCCTGAGGTAGAGGTAAGAGCCAGCGGCTGGCTGTTTTGTTTTTCTGACTTTCAGGTTGAACCCCTATTTCTGTTTCTGGGTTTTTATTAATTGTGCTATGGTAGGTCAGGAATGTAGACTGTTCAGTAGGAGGCTCTGGCTCAGGTTTTCTAAAGGTTCTGGTGACGACATCTGCTATTGTCACTTGAAGGCTCATTTGGAGAGGAAAGACCTTCTTCTAAGACAGTTCATCTCATGGCTGAAACTTTAGTGCCTTGCCATTTAGATAGATCTTTCCAGAGGGTTCCTGGTGTACCCTTTTGACATTTTCTAGTTCTCCCCAGAAAAGCAGTCCAAGAAAGAACCGGGTAGAAGCTCGGATCCTTTTTGAATTTATCTTTAGAAATCACATTTTCTCCATTAGGCCTTCTCCTATTGGCTCAAGGGTATTCCCTGCTCATGGATGTTCTGATCACACGAGAACATGAACGCCAGGAGGTGGAAAGTCCAAGGGCCACCCAAAACATTGGTTACCATGGATTGTACCTAAGGAAGCCGCTAGGATGTTTGGAGGCCTAGGTTGGTCCACTGACATTACCAGTATCCCCAGCTACCTAGAGAACACTGACCAGAGACGTGTTATCTCCTACCCAGAGTCATATCAGGCATCTGGCTAAATACATCACTAAAGAAAATCTGTGTATCAACGCTTGGATTCACCTCGGAGTTCCTTGTATCATTTTCTTAGGCCCTGAATGCTATTCTCTGCTTATCAATACTTCTCTTGTTGGACCTGCTGTAAATGAAATGAAAGATCTGAAGATGCTCAGAATCTAAAAGAGGAACAGCTGAGGATGTTGACCAGGGAACAGAATCTGCACCATACCCTCCAAAATCTCTTCCCATCCCTGAGAAGCAAGCACATGTAATCAGCCCATAACTACATCACATACAAGAGTCCTTCCCACAGAAAGATTCGTAGACGAATGAAAAGTCCCGAGAGGATAAGTCAGTTTCTGAATTGGAAAGCATCGCCACCAGAGGCTATTAAATGACACTTCTTTCTCAGGCAGGACTGTGCTTCATCCAATACATGAGTGGTATTTTTTCTGTTACTAACATCCCCAGAAGATGCAAAGTATACGGGTCGGGTTTCTATTGGGGGGGGGGGGGGTGAGACTGTTTTTGTTGCGTTCGGGGTGTGTGTGTGTGTGTGTGTGTGTGTGTGTGTGTGTGTGTGTGTGTGTTTTATATATTGCTGGTATGTATGTTCATGTGTGCAGGTACAGAGGCCAGAGAAGATATGGTGGGGAGAGGCTCTTACTCTGTTGTGCTCTGCCTTATTCCCTGGAGATGGAATTTCTTACCGAATACAGGCTGGAATCCAGAAAATCCGAGCCATACTCCTGTCTGTGCCCACTCCATGCTGATGGGAAAAGCACCTGATCATTTCCAGTTTTTTACATGAGCTTTAGAATTCAAACTCAGATCCTCCTGCCTGCTCAGCGAGCACTCACCCACTGAGCATCTCTTCAGCCCTTCTCTCTTATCTTAAATCAAAGTGACCTTTCTCAGACTCTTACAGCACCACACATCTCGGCCGGTCGGGAAGGATCAACCACAAGGTAGCAGGTGAAGGACTTGGGGTGGTTGGGGGTGGTGAGGCCACGTAAAGCCATCACAAGGAAGATTGACACTTCCTCCTGGTTTGTGTGGGGTGGTATGGGAGCTCGGCAGTGCCTAACTCAGAGGGATAACAAGTAGCTCAAAACCCTCTCCCTTGGGGTGAGTCCCAAGTGCCGGCCAAGTAATTTTGGTAATAATAAATGGAGAGCATAAGAACGAAGTGTAGGCTTGAGTTCTATGGAAGTCTTAGGAATGTCATTTCAGAGATGCAAAATCAGCTCGTGAATTGGGGGGAAGGTAGTTAGCAGTATCAGTCCCCACAGTGAGCACCCAAAGATTGCTAAACAGGGTTTAATTTAGCAATGTCAATTTTCGACTTTCAAAAATTCAAAATAATAAATAAATAAAAGCATTTTCAATGCCTCATTCTGTCTGTTACCTTTGGTCATTATCACCAAGCAGTGTTAGCATTGACATCCACCCATATAGAAACCCAGGATATTAATATAGAAACCCAGGATGATAGATTTTAATCAGTCTGCCTCCAATCACACAGCAAAAAAAGTGTCAATGTTAAACTCCACTCGACGCCTCTGAGGTTAGAGTCCATGGGCTTACCTGCTACCCCAAGCTGTTTTAAGGGGTTAAATCAGGAGCTTGCTGGTACACATCATCCATAAACCACCTGATGAGATTCAAAAGCCAGAAACCTAGCATCTTTTTAGGTAAATATCATTTTTCTCTCAGTTTAATAGAGTCTTTGGTGTTTCTGAATTCTGGGGCAATTTGGATGTGTTAGGAAGCATATTGGCTCCCTTATTTTGGACCTGGAGAGACTCACAAGCAGGTTAGACACTCTAATCAATGATAATCCAGACCTCTCCTGTCTCTGCCAACCAGAAAAGCAGCAATCATCTAGTCCTGAAAGGCTCCCAGGAGTTTCCTTCTATCGGTTGGACGATACACTCTATTTATTTAGTCAAGAGGCTGAGTCCGGGAAACCAGTGACTATTCAGTCCAGGTGTCTATCATAAGAAATCAACAAGCAGATGTGAATATCAACAGGAGTTTGTTTCTCATTCCTTAGACAGACTGAGTCACTCGGATGTGGAAAAGAAGGCCACATCACCAAGCTTCAGTTCAGCTTGAGAGATGCCCTATCCACTCCTCATCCCTTGCTCCCCGCTCCTATGTGAAAGGCTTGGAAGACTGTTCTGCCTCCTTTCTGTCCCTGCCTCCTGCACCTAGGATTTTGTTGCTCGCTGAGGTACATTCCTGGCGCATTGCATCCAAAGGAGCTCAGAGCCGGGATGAAGCAATACTTCTTAGCTGGTCCCAAATTTAAGAACGCCACAGGGTAATTCCGTGCATCTTCTCTGTCCCTGGTAACATTTCCAAAATCTATGAACACTTCATTTATTAAAGAAGACTTATCCAGACTGAAGAGATGGCTCAGTAGTTAAGAGCATTTGCTGTGCAAGCATCAGGATCTGAGTTTACATCTCCAGGGCCCACATAAAATCCAGTCATATCCATGCACACCAATAAGCCCAGCACAGGAGGGATGGAGGAGGAACCAGCCAGTCTAGCTGAAAAAGGCAAGCTCCAGTTTCTGTGAGAGACCCTGTTTTGAGGGAATCAGGCAGAAGGCGATTAAGTAGAGCACCTACATCCTCCTCCAGTCTCTGCACATGCGTGCAAGAGCACATGAACAAACACACATTTCTTTTTCCCTCTCCCCACCTCCCGAAACATGAAAGAAATAGAAGACTTATCCCCATCCCCATTCGTCTCCCTTACTCATTATTTATGCCACTTACGTAAGTCAGCAAGGTCTATTATTTAACCATCACACCGCCTGGCTTTAAATCTCCACCCCACACCTTTGCTGTGTGACCTTGTTCGAGCCACTTATTTCTCTAAGGACATGCATATTTCTCTGCCAAAGAGGGATAATGACAACCATTTCTAGAGCTCTGATGAGATAGCGAGTTGAAATGGAAAACACCTGTCCAGTGTTGAGCACAATGCCCCGCCCTCGGCAAGTAAGGGCTGAATTTTGGATGCTGTGAGGATGAGGCCAGAAGTGGAGGGAGGGTTGCTGGTGAGCAGGCCCACTTGTCATAAGCAACCATTTGAAGGAAAGTTGTGAGTGAGGAGGCTCTTTCCCAGACCAAGGGTTCCCAGGGAACTGCTCGTGATGCTGCTGCCTGGGGTAGCAGGAAGGAACTGAGGCAATTATACAGTATGCAACAGAAATAATTTCATTTCTAATGCCTTTCCCCTGCTGAGCCACTTTAGACCCAAATAATAACAACAAGGCAGAGGCGGGAATAAGCAGGGCAGGCACGTTCTGAAGGAGCTCAGTGATGAATAGACGGGACCCCAGGACTCATTTTGTCCTCCAGACATCTACAGTGGAGAGTCCCTGGGGCCACAGCTGCAGTTCTGTGCTGATAGGCAGTGCCTTGAGCCACTGGAGGCTAAAGCCTCTCCGTGGGAACAAGCTGACATCATTCCAGGGCTCCGGAGAAGTCAGAGGTCCTCCCTTCTCTTCTTACCTGGGCAGACAGCAGACTTCCCTCTTCACCTGCTTGGAAAAGTGGAAGTCCTTTGAAGGTTACAGAAACATTGCCCACATAGCCTGAAACTGATGCCTGTATTCAGTGTACTCTTATGCCAGCCTATTCTGAGAGCCCCCACAAGCAGTTTTCCTCCGCTCCCACCTTCACACACACACACACACACACACACACACACACACACACACACTGCCCCATAGTCTCCAATCAACCTGCAGGTCACTGAGCTTGGGGCATTGCAGCAATATAGCCTCTTCGACCTAGGGGAATTCGGGGAGTCCCTATGCCCCGGTGACTCATCTCTGGCTCCTCCCAGTACACTGGAGCCAACAAGAGCCTTGGCTCCTCTGAAGAAGGCCATCTCTGTGTCTCCTAGGGAAAGAATGAAATATACTCTCCCAGGAGCAGCATGTCTGCCAAGGGTGTCGATTTAACCCATTTGTCGGATTAAGGCGAAAGGGACACAATGAAGCAAAACCTGTTATCCAACAGGCAAGTTTTTCTCCTTTCTCTGGACTCTTCTGCAAACTGAGTGTCTGAGTCTTACAGCTTTATTTCTCCTACATTCTAACACATTGACAAGCTATTTACCAAGCCTATGTGTTTAGATAATATGACTCTATTGTGTCTTTTAAATAAGAAAAAAATCAATTACACCGATCATGGGGAGAAGTGAAAGGCAGGGAATATTCACACTGGACTCCAGCACTCTTCGAGGTATTAAAAAGTACAGCAATAGCATCAGTCTACAACCCAGACTTGGTGAGTAAACAGCTTCCACAACCCCAGTCTCTCTATAAATTATCATGGAAATCTGGGGGGGGGGGGCAGGGGATGCATATGCCCAAACGCAAACCATGGCATCTTCCCAGGGCCATAAGATACCTTTTGTGGATAAAAGGGAGGGAACATGATACACTTACTTAGCAGTTAACTAAGTGACAACACACAGAGATGGATTTCTTATGAGGAGCTAAGCCAGGTTATTTCCTTTCTAGTGTCTGTGGCTTTCATACATTTCCTGTGTACCCAGAGGGTCCTTGCTAGGCAGAACACCCGGTAAGATTGAAATGCTTGGTCAATAAGTCAAACCAGAGAGTCCAGGAACTAAAAACTTGACACCACTTTTTTGGGAGAGAGTAATAGGAGGGAAGTTCCGTACTAGGGTACAGTTGCCCTGTTTGGCTACAAGATCATTCAGGATGACCTCCAAGGAGTCCAAAGAATCTAAGGTTCTAAAGTTCTATAAATGTTATCTGAGAGAAATATGAATGACTGGGCCATATTCTGAGTTTTCTCCAAGACCTAAAACCTTACGAAAGAGAGAATGTCTGATAGTAACCGGATTCTGGGAGGTTCTGCCAATGGGTGGCTTCAAAAGAATCTCAGCTTGGATACTCCATAACCTGGGAAGGTGAAAAAACATCTTCTTTGCTCTAGTTTTGTAGATGTTGACCCCAAAGGAAAGAGGGAACAGAAGATCGGAAAGGATGAGTCTCCAGACGGGGGGGGGGAGGGGGGGTTGGCTCAAGGAAGCCTGATCATATGTCATACTCATCCCACGGGCTCATGCGTGCATGAATGCTTGCACACACACACACACAGAGACACACACACACAGAGAGACACACACACACAGAGACACACACACACAGACATGGTGTGACTTTCACGGTCACACTTCTTATTATCATAGTGCAGCTTTCAGTAATAGGGGAGATGGAGACAGCTCTCTCCAGGCAAAGTCCATGTGTCTTTTTCCCACCTTGTCCTTGTTTCTCAGAAAACAGTGACATGAGACCCATTTGGCCTCAGCAGATTGATCCTGGGAATATTTAAAGCAGTCTTTTTTTATGAGACTCTAAACTCCCCTCCACTTTCCCCGGTATCAGAAGAGAAGCCAATGAGTTTCTCTCACGTTGAGGCTTCTCTAAATTATTCTCAAGATTACATTTGCATGTTATAAACAGAAATAATCCAGCTCGGAAGGTAGAAGACTGATGGCTGATTCATCCCCACAAACCTTCCAGTTTATGGAACAAAGACTCAAATCAGTGGCGTTAAGGAGTCACTGCCAAGAGAGCATGAGTGGCTACCAGCCTTGGGAAGTGACGTGCTACTGGGCAGAACTAATCATGCCTTGGCATTTCAAGAGCAGTTGTGCTAGCAGCAAAGACCATCACTCACAAGAGAGAAAAAGTAGGAGGCACACATTAGGTTGGCCTCCAGAGAAAGATAATATTTACATGGGGCCATCTGCACCTATATTGGTGACTCTTAGGAAGGAAAAAAGAATCATTTGAGAAAAATCAAAGCCTGGAGAATAGGAAATTGGATTGCACCTTTGCTGTCGGCAAAGAGACTGAATTAGGTAGATGGTTTTTCCACCCCCAGGCCCATGTTTGAAGAATTTAACATGAACTTTAGGAGAGAGTGGGATAAATGAGAGATAATTTTTAATGGGTAATTTGTATCTATTAAAATTGTCCACACAGACTCTCTTAGAAGTCTGAGCTTTCATGAGAGGTTATTACCCCGAAGCATGGACACACACACACACACACACACACACACACACACACACACACATATATATATATATATATATATATATATATATATATATATATATATATCACCCAGATCCCTGTTAAAACATAACTTCATGGACCTTGGCTTTAGATTTTAATTCAGGATCTTATTTGGAAAAGAAGCAAAAACATGCATTTTTAACCATTTTCCTAGATGATTCAGATGCAAAGTTCTTCTTTGCAATTCCTCAGGGAAATGCTGCCTAGGACCTCTACAGCAGATCAGAATCTTTGTGTTCCAGGCAAGGACAGTTGATGGAATCAGATTATTCTTTAGGCGACCAAAACTGAGAAATGCTGGGGATGTAGCTCAATAGAAGGACCATTGCTTAGTGTACATAGGACCCTCGGATTAATCCCTGGCTCCACTAACAAGCAAGAAGATCACATCTCGGAGGTCCCTACGTATTTCTGGCTCTTGCCCTCTCAAATCTCTTCCCTGTTCCACATCTGAGCTCAGAGATATTATCAAAGCCCTCAGAAAACAAATTTGTAGTGTGTTTGTGAATATGAAACAGCAAAGCCCAGAGCTGAGACCCAGCAAATCAGCTTCCTGATTCTCTTGAAGTAGGTTGGATTCACTTAGGCCGCTCTCTGGACACCCTCATCAAACAGCGGCACATGGGAAAGATGAAAAGAAAGCTTGCTCAAGTGGCCCTAATGCAGCAGGATGAATCAGATGTAAACACAGTATTTGCATCTGAAGCAGGGGTGGGGGGCAACGCTGAACATCTAGTTCCCCAGGAGAGGAGCAAGGATTAGCCTAAAAGGCTTGAAGCCTGATCAGAAGCTGTAAATGGCTTGTATGTGCAGAAGAACCTCGAGAGGGAGGCCACAAACTGGCTAGCGCTTCATCCAACCTCAGAAGCCCCAGAACAGAAAGTAGCAGGACACCCAGTTAGGAAAGGATGAGTTGCTCAGGCAGCTTCCCTGTGACTGAGAACAAGGGCCTATCCCCAGGGAGCTGCAGTGCTGTGCCTTGTGTCCATGGCAAAGCCTGTTGTGTAGATGGCAACGCGCTCTCTTACCTTTGCTCCTCAAGAGGAACCTCACAGGCTGCCAGCTGCCAAAACGGATGGATGGGGAAGGGTTCTGCTTGACATTTAGAGAAGAAGTTCCTTATCTCCACATGGGGACCTAGCGGGGCTCTTGATCCATTCTAGAGCTGGACACTCAGCCTCTGCCACTGTCCCCCGCCTCCACTGTCACCTGCACTCCCTGGGGGAAAAGGGTCTGAAATCCCGGGCTTTCTTCCGGAGTGGGTAACAGAGAAATGAACCAAGAGCAGAGATTCAGCACCAAGGACAGCGTAAAGCCTAAATCTGGAAGACTGCTCTTGGAAGTCGCCTCCCCATCTTCCTTGGCTTTTGCCCTTTCAAAAGTCTCAGGTTGCACCAATAACAGAGACGTCCAAAAGCCCTTCTTCCTTTAGGGTGGTGGGAAACTCTGATGCGGGGCCTGGGGTCCTACGGAGGACAGTGTCCTACCAAAACCCTTGGGGATCAGCCACCCTCCGAAGCCGCAGCTAAGGGATAAGGACTCCCACCCAGGTAGAGCAAAGGACGCCAAGGAGGAAGGAGAAGCGGGTGGCATCCGCCGAGGTCCCAATGCCTGGGGAGCAATCTGCCCGACAGAGACTCAGAGGAAAGGGTGCTCCGGGACAAGCGGCGCTGGAGTGGTCTGACAAACTTCTGTTCCCGGCCGCTCAGCTCTGGTCTCTGCCTCTCCTCTCCTTACAATCCTTGCAGAGGCCATGGGCGGTTTGTCGCTCCATCCTTCAGGTGCTTACCTTCAAGCCATAGGGCGCCCGGGGGCAGAGACGGCACCGGCTGCTCGACGCTTCCGGCTCCCGCCGCATCCACGCACGGCCGCCCCTCCGGCAGCCGTCCGGGGCCGCCGGTCCCCTTCGCGGGTCCCTCAGCTCCCGGCCCCGCCGCGCCGTTCAGATCCCCGGCGGGCAGCCGCTTGGCCGGCTCGGGCCCGCGGGGAGCAGTGGACGGGCCGCGGCGGGGCAGGGTGGGGCAGGGCGGGAGGGTGGGAGCGCAGCGCGGGGGACCAGGAGCGGAGGCGGGCTAGTGGCACTGTGCACGAGAGGCGACCAGCTCAGGCACTGAGACTGGACAGCTCCACGGAGCCAGAGCGCTGTGAGCGCGGGAGGAGGGGGCGGGGCCGCCCTGGCCACGAGGATCCTGGAGCCCCGCCCATGAGACAGGCCTCACCCACCCAGGGCCCGAGTGCAATCTCTACACTGTCGGGCCTGGGGAAGGAACCGAAAAGAACTGAGACAACGCATTCATCCATGGCATTGGGTAGAGGACAGCCTGCGCTCTGACTGCCCATTAGTGTCCCCCTACACTCATCAAGTAACACCCTATCCATCTAAACCTATTCTGTCACAGCACTCGCAACACCGGCCGGTTGCCCCCTACTCCTCCTTTAAGGAGTCGGTGCCAAGACCTGGGCTAGGCACTACCAGTGGTACGTCAAGTGTTTGAAGGAAAAATAGATTCTGGAAGGTCGTCCAGGGTCTGTGTACAGACCTCTGGTCTAAAAAATCATAACGGTTGGTCCTGTTTCTGTTTTTCCAGAGGAAGACCTAGGCAGAGCTGATTTAAGACAGAAACTATAAAGAAAGAAGTTCCTGGGTGTTCCAGTTCATCCTTGTCTCTGCACTGAGGTGCATGTTCAGAACAGCAGGAGGAGGAGGGGAAGACACACGGTCTTCTTTGGCCCTTTCCAGGGTCATTTCCCACCCAGGGAACCTACTGCCCTTTCCTTCCTCTCTCGCATCTTTTTCATGCAGCTGGTGGTGTCTGTCCTGCTTCCATTGGCCTCTGTGTCAGATTTAGAAGTCACAAAGAAGAACAAAGCCAGGTCCCTATTCTCACGTGGGATCAATTCACCATAGTAGAGAATTCCAAGAAAATACTTGGGCTTAAACAGGTGCTGTGGAACACCAACATGGAGAACTCAAGAGAAAATGAGAATTCAAGGGCCGTTGCAAGTCCCCGAGGAGAAGATGGCGCAGAATTCCAACAACAGCACAGAAGACTGTCTGCATGTAGCAGAAAGTTGGCCCTACACTTAGCTACAAAGAAGAGAGTTCTTCCATTGACTCACACGATCCAGAAAACTGGGATTGGAAAAAGACCTTGGTATGCAACTTATCCCTGTTTGGTTTGGAAGGGGAGAACTGTAGTCTAGAGAGAAGGTGCGCCCTTCCAAACCCCATGGGGACTGAGCAGAGGAACAGTCTCTACCTCCTGAGACGTGGCACATTTTCCTTAGATGTGACATTGTATGGAGGCATTTCAAGGAGGGGAAACCATGAGGAAAGGCAATGTTGCCTGTCCGTGGCCCTGTCTGCTATATATGGCTATCGATGAAGACAGAGGAGAGGAAACTATGAGTGAACATGATGTATTCTCTTCTGCCCCTGTTCATTATGCTATGGATTTAGCCTGTTCTCTGATCTTCTTTAAGCATGGTAGGGAAGTGTTAGTGTAATGGTTTAAATAAAATGCTGCAGGTCCCCAAGTGGCAGCAGTGGGCAGTGGGCCATGAGACTACACCACAGGTCCCTGAGCAGCATCAGGCAGCAGGTTCCAAGACCATGGTGGGCCATGAAGGTAGCCAGATCCCAGGCAGGAAGCCTCATGGTGGGTGAGAGACCTAGATGGATAGGGACACCATGCAGAGTGAAGTTGGATATTTATTTAGTGGGTTATGAAAGGGAGAAGGGAGAAGAGCAGAGAGGCACAGAGAGAGGGGGAAGGAGAGAAGTAGGAAGAAGGGAGAGACAGAAGCTGCCTCTAAGAGAGAGCGAGAGCAAGAGAGAGAGAGAGAGAGAGAGAGAGAGAGAGAAGGCACTCAGGCTGAAAGCTTAAGATCAGCTTGCCTCATCTGATGGGGAGGGAGTAGAAGTGGCTTGTCTCTTAAAGGGACAGGACAGACCCTTACTTCCCCATCTCTTTTTTATAATAAAAAGGCAGGAGGTTAGGCACAATATTTTAAAGGGATTGGGGCAGCAAATTCTCAAGACTGCTTCTTGCTTATTTGTGAGTGTCATCTTGGGGGGGCAGACCTGAGAAAGCTGGGTGCTGGTCACATGCTGGGGTAGCTGGTTTCTTTGTTCATGTCTGGTGTTTGTGGTATGGAAATGTCTGGTGTCTCTTATACCTGTTTAAGGTATTGGCAAACAGAGGACAAAGTTAAGTTTAGGGGAAAAAATTTTAGGACCAGGGAATCGAGAGGGGTGTATCTGACCTGTTTAAGGTGGATCCTTTAATTTGGCTCCCTGGAACTCACAAGAATTCCTTGGATTTGTGAAAACAGAAGTTTGAGACAGCAGCAGAATGATTGTGATAGATGGTTTTACACAATGAAAAGTACTTTTAAGACTATGGAAGGCAGCGTGAGAGAGAAATTTCCTAGTGTGTATTTGTCCTCACTCCTTTATAACTTGTAGGTATACACTTTAACAACTTGTATTTGTATTTTACTGAAATTTGTTTGGTGAGGTTTTCCTTTTAAATGACAAAACCTCTCAGCTTTCAAGCTGCATTAGAGATCTTTGAGAAGGATAAGATTTTACTTGTGCTATTGATTTAAAAATGACAGAGAACTTACTTGGTTGGCACCTAGAGCTACACCTCAGGTCTCCATGGTCACTGAGGGTCATATTTGCCTTTTGCTGTTTAGTGCAGGGCCTGCCAGGCTCTAGAAGATCCTGTGAACTAAGAAATCTGTAGGAAGACAAGCCTACCTTGACCTGAGTAGCTAGGCTGTCGATTCAGCAATTCTGTCCACATCTGGAGATGTTCAGTTTAGATGGAAGGCAGTTTTCCCCAGTGGTCAGCACTTGGCAGTTGAAACAAAGTGCAGATGGACATTGTTGTGTGCCCATTTGTCTTCTGTCTTCTTTGGAGGAAATAGAGTGCTGCTGCTAGGAACCAACCTGTCTCTTTTTGTTATGAAAAACATTTTAATAATTAAATATTTACATGCCATATTCCCCAGATCTTTGAGCAGTTGAGGGCTGTTTATCAGGTATAGATGAGTTGTAACTATAGCATAGAATCTGCCTGGAAAGCTGAGTCTAAGCTTGACTGCACTGGCTAAACTTAACAGGTAAAGCAGGGTTGAATTAAATATAAAGTATATTTGTAAGAGACTTAAAAGTACCTACCACTTTAAAACATGAGACTTACTGTTTTTGTAGTCTGAAATGAGATGCAATGAATAGACAATTATAACATTTAACAGTAAACATAGGTGCATTTAAGTTACATGTATGAACATACATACACAGAGTGAACAGGAATTGGGTGAAGTGGATGTTCTTGATGGGCCCTACAAAGTCATGCCACTGCACAAAACACACATGTAACAGAGTCAGCAAGAGGAAATTAAAGACAAAAACATAAGTAAACTGGGGGGACCAGGTAGGGTATACTTCAGTAAAGATGGCGGGACTTGGTCACCTGACCTCAGTTGAGATAGCAGTAAGGTCATCTGATCTCAGTCAAAACGGTGGTAGTCACATATTGTATGGAAAAACTATGTTTCCTAAACCGCGGAAGTTTTAAACATAATAACAAGAGAGACCTAGAGGCATGATCCACCCTGTTGCCGAGCTGCCACAACACAAGCCGTGGCAGAGAGCAAAGGCTAGAATTGAAAACAGCCGCCTCATGGATCCGACCAATCTTGTTGACAGCAGTAGCAGTAGCAGGGACAGTTTGATGAAGTGGAGCCAGTGGAGCTGGTGGGACACCGGCAGAGTGAGGGATTACACCATAGCTGAAAATGTGAAAACCCGCAGAAACGGCAACACCACGAAGCTCATAGGGGGACGTCTCCCCTCTATAGACGAGATGTAAAATGGCAGCAAATACTGCAGGGCTTGTAGAAGAGCATCCTCTCTCTGCAGATGGGTGGTTAAAGCCTGACTGGTTCCAGTCTGGGTGACTTGGAAGCCAGAGAGGTTAGAGTCGGCTCCGAGCAGTCTCTCATGGTGGGGACCACTGACAAGTGGTCCAAAAGAAAAGAAAAACCTGGGGGACCCTGGGCTCCCAGTGGAATGTACCACAGATCGTGGGCAGTGCTGATATGGGAGGACTGACCCTGGGTCGGCCAGTCACGTTTTTAGCTATGGAAAGCAGCAAAGGGCTCAACCATAGCCGTTAAGACCGTAATTGGGGGCTAGAAGGGGAAAAGTCACCACCAAAGCTGCTGGTGTACATAGAGTGCTCAGGCATATGGAAAATATACCGGGTTCCAGATCCCAACCCTGGGAGAGGGGTGGGAGGATCTACCAAATATGATGGCACCAATGTAATGGTTTAAATAAAATGCTGCAGGTCCCCCAGTGGTGGCAGTGGGCAGCAGGCCATGAGACCATGCCACAGGTCCCTGAGCAGTGGCAGGCAGCGGGCAGTGGGTCCCAAGACCAGAGCAGGCCACAGAAGCAGCTGGGTCCCAGGCATGTGGCAGGTGAGAGACTGAGACAGAAAGGCACACCATGCAGAGTGAAGTAGGATATTTATTTAGTGAACTATGGAAGGGAAGGAGAGAAGGGGGAAGAGCAGAGAGAGAGGCAGAGAGAGAGGAGAGGGAGGGAGAAGTGGGGAGAAGGGAGAGACATAAGCTGCCTCTGAGAGAGAGAGAGAGAGACAGACAGACAGACAGACAGAAAAGGAACTCAGGCTGGAAGCTGAAGATCAGTTTGTCTTTGTGAACAGGGGAGGGAGTGGGCATGACTTGTCTCTTAAAGGGACAGGACAGACCATTACAGTAAAGACCACCAGAAACATCAGCATGTTTCGCATTTGCTTTTAAGGCATTCAAACATTCAAAAAAGGATATGGTTGAATCCCATTGTTTCCTTTGAGCCCTTGGCATGTTCTTATAATCTACTTAAAGAGGGACTTGATGCTTCTCAACTCACCTCTGTAAGGGACCAGCCTCAAATAAAATGCCTCTTGCCAGGGTAGAGGCATGGGGATTTAGAAAGTATTAGTAAAGAATATGGTGACACAAATGAAAATAATAAAACAGAAAAAAATAGAATAGTATCAGGATGGAGTTCCAGTGAGTACTGAAATTAGCCCATATTTAATTTCCAACTTTTTAAAATACCCTTGAACCCAAAAGGTAGGACTAAGACAAAAAATTGCATTAATATGATACAAGGAAATGAACAGACCAGTTGAAGGTCACGGGCTACACCCACAGTTAAAAATTCTGTTGCTAGAATGAAACAGATCACACTCAAACCCTAGACCAAAACTTTCTGTAGGCAAACCACTGGGTGGAATGCAAAGTTATCTCCTTAAAGGAACTGGACTTTAGTTGGATCCTTAAACTTCTGTTTGAGGTAGGAACATATCTGCTTCTCTATTCCTGAAATACAAGGGCTGGGTATTAGCCACACCTGTTAAGAAGCCATAACCTTACAAGAACAGAACTCTCTGGTCTAAATCTAGGTGGGACCTTTGTTTGAGGTAGAAGCACAATTACTTTGAAGGACTTAGAGGTAAGTTCCAACTCTCTAACCTTTGGTCAATGTGGAAATAGGCTCACATTTTCCGGGCCTCCACACACCTGTATGAAGTTTCATCTAGTCTGGTGTCCTGCCTGTTATCCACCAGTTGAAAGATGTTGCCTAAATTGTTTAACCTCTCTGGGTCTCAGTGTTCACATCTTTACCCTGGTACACACGATGCCTATATCTCTGGGATGCCCTGAGGATAACAGGTGAGCTCTCGACCTAATAAACACTCTGGCTGCTCTTAAGCGGGGAGGTTTGTTTTGCTGGCTGTGGAGACAGAAGCAGGAGCCAGATGACGTCGGTGAAGAAGCCTTCACCCACAGACACCACACCTCTACCCTGCCTGTTTTACCCACATCCTGCATGGCTGAGTGATTTCATGCTGCCTGTGAGTGAGACGGATGGATCTTTTAGTTTTCAATTAGCAAACGCCTTGCTTTTTAAACAAGCAGAGCAGCAAGCAGATGCTCTGGGTGATTGATGGCAGGGAACATCTGTGGCCAAGCAGTGGCTGTGCACCAGAGACTCCCAGCTTCCCATGTGGGGGCCCTCTGGAGGTCATTCAGTGCCTCCCCGACCACCAGACTGAACTGGCTCCAATCCAAGTAGGTCAGGTGGGAACCAGATACCCCTTTTCCTCATATGCTTCCTGGAAAGGGGGGGGGTACAGTAGTGGTTTTTCTTAACTCCTTAATTGTGTGCTGCAGAGCTCAGGGGCTAAGATGTTCTACCTCACGTGCTTCCTAAATCTTCAATTTACCTCTACCTTTGTTGTGGGTGTGGGTGTGGGGTTAGATGCACACATTTCTGTGGTCCCGTGCATATGTGTGCCTTGTGGACACCAGAAGTCAACATAAGACGTATTCATCAACCTTTTTCCACCTTAGTTTTCAAGACAGGATCTCTCATTGTATTGAAGCTCATCAATCTGGCTAAATTGAACAGCCAGTGATCCACCTGTCTCTGCTTCCCCAATGCCTGAGCTGTTGACTTATGCTCTTGAGTATCCTAGGGGATCTAGGCTAAGGTTCTTATGTCTGTGTTGCAATCACTTTATCGACTGAAATTTCTGTCAAGTCCAAGATCAAGGTGCTGGCAGATTCAGCATCTGGCGTGGGGCTGCTTCCTGGGAAGGCTAAGAAGGCATGAAAGGCAATCAACTGGGTCAGAGGATGAAGCAGAGCAATGAACTTCACCTTGTGTGCCTGTTGGTGTCTGTTATGATGCAGAAACCCTGAGAGAGGTGTCGTGTTCCTAGTTACTAAAGTTACTGAGAGCCACAACTGGCCATGGAAAACCCAAGTGAAGGGAGTGGGGGGAGTAGGAGTTAGACTACTCACTCTGATGCCATAGGCTCTTCCAGAAGGACAGAGGTTCAAGGCTCTGTTTGTCACAACACAGGAGAGCAGTTACTGGAGAGCTTTGACAGCTGTGTGTGAAATTCACCCTAACAGACCAATTTCCTTAACAGCAGACTCTAATGGGGCTTTACGCCTCAGTGCGAAATGGAATTTTTGATGGTTCTTACATCCTTCTAACAATAAACAATAAAAATACAGGTGCGACCCACTTTAAGAAATCCAATTGTACAACTCTTCCCCATTATGAAACAGATAAATTAGAGTGCTGCCACCCATATAGTTATTTCCTTATCTTAAAGGCACCCATGCTCACAGAAATAATACTTTTAACAGATGACTTTTACTCTGTATTTTATTTATTTGTTTTATTTTTTGGTGGAGAGTTCCAAATACCTGGACAGGCCTTGAACGTTAGCTACTAATCCTCTTGCCTCTACCTCCTATGTCCTGATATTATAAAATGTCTGCTTCCATGCATGGTTTATACAGTGCTGGAGTTTGATCGCAGGGCTTTATGCATGATAGGCAGGTGATCACTCTATAAATTGAACTCCATCCTCAGTGACATTAATAGCCAAAACATGGAGGTGATATCAACAAGAATAAACTATAATATGTACATATGTGGAATATCATTCAGCCTTTAAAAGGAGGAGTTACACACAAATGATACCACGTGAATGAATTCTGAAGATGTTATATTAAAAAATAAAATAAGTCACCCACAAAAGGAAAGACACCACCTGATCTAACTGAAGGCACCTAAAGTTACTCACAAAAGGGTAGTCATTGCCTGATCTCACTTATACAAGACACCCAAAGAAGTTAAATCACAGAGATAGTAGACTGGGGGCAGAGATAAATGGAGAAACTATTTTAAAGGCTCAGGGTTTAGTTTTAGAAGGTGAAATAGTTTCAGAGGTGACTGATGGTGATGGATTCACAAGAGTATGCACATACTTAATATCACTGATCTATACACTTGCATAGTAATGTGTTCGTAAGTGTATAGTCACGTAACAATGAATATGTAGGAAGTTGATTTATATCATGTGGTGATGTGAATAAGAATGGCTCCTATAGGCTCCCGCATTTTATCATTTGTTCTGGGATGGTGGAACTGTTTGGGAAGGATTGGGATGTATAGCCCTATTGGAAGAGGTATATCACTGGGGGTTAGGGCGGATGTTTCAAATGACCTATGTTTGATGTAGGATTCCCCTCTGTATGCTGTGAATACCTTTGGTTAATAAAGAAACTGGCTTGACCTGATATGGTAGAACAAAGCTAGGTAGGGAAAACTAAACTGAATGCTGGGAGAAATAAGGGCAGAATCAAGGAGAAGCATGGAGCTACCACCAGAGACAGACACACTGAAATCTTGCCAGTCAGCCACAAGCCTCATGATAAAATATAAAATGATGAAGATGAGTTAATTCTAGATGTAAGAGCTAGCTAGCAATATGCTTAAGTAATTGGCCAAGCAGTGATTTAATTAATATTTAATTATTACAGTTCCTGTGTGGTTATTTCAGGAGTCTGGGCAGGCAGGAAATGAACAAATGGTCTCCTTATGACATTATGTCCTCTTCTCTCTCTCTCTCTCTCTCTCTCTCTCTCTCTCTCTCTCTCTCATCTGTCTCCAGTTTGAGAATCAGAGTAAGCTCTCAGTTACTCCTCCAGCACCATGAATGACTACCTACTGCCATGCCACCTACCATGATGGTCATGAACTAAACTTCTGAAATTGCAAGCCCCCAGTAAACTCTTTTTTCAATAAGTTGATTTGGTCATGGTGTCTCCTCAGAGCAATAAAAAGTAATAAAGACATATCGTGTGTGTGTGTGTGTGTGTGTGTGTGTGTATGTGTGTGTGTGTGTGTGTGTGTGTGTGTGTAGGTAGGTAGGTACGTGTGCATGTTTATATATGAATGTGAAGTTCGGAGGACAACCTCTGGTATCATTCTCCTACCTTTTAAAATCGATGAATTGATTATTAAAGGTCTCTCAGTTTTACTGGAACTCACTGGTTGTCAAGCTCAGTTAGCCAGCAAGTGGCAGGAATCTGCCTTGTCTCTGCTCCTCAGCTTTGGCATTATAAGTACAAGCCACTGCACCTGGTTTTTATATGTGGGTTCTGGAAACAGAACTGAGGTCCTCATGCTTACGTAGCAAAGTCTTTACTAAGACATGTGTGGGTCTCTGTGACCACCATAGCCAGCAGAGTAATAATCCACGGAAGACAAGAAGGTAGTTCAGTTCAACATGACTCAGTAGCCAGTGTTGGTTCAAACTTTAAGTCTGACCCCAAGTCATTCATTTTAAGCACAACACAATTTGGTGGAAAGTATCCTGGTGATTAAAAAAAAAAAAGCTCAATCCCACGTACACAACAAAGCTTAGTACAAGACTACATCAAAAGTCTTTGTCAAGTACATTTGACACCTTCCATAAAGATGGGTTCTGTAGCCTGTCTGAAATAAACAAGTTCATAATAAAGGTCTGGAAGAGGCTCCAAGGTGGTCATGACCACACAGAGAGCACAAAACTCACCAGACTGTTGTGTCCACTTCCCGCTTTCTAAGAGGAAACATCTCTCTCTCCCTTTAAAGAGACGATCCTCTGTGTTTAACATCTCTGGTTTCCCCAGTGCTTATCTGGGAACATGAGAACCTCTGTGCCTCTCATAATAGACACCAAGGTTGAATGCATTCCCCACGTGGAGGCCAGAAAATATGAGCCTATTTCCATGCTGACCAAGGTCAGAGAGTTGGAATTTGCCTCTAGTTCCTTCAAGATCGTTGTGCTTCTACCTCAAACAAAGGTCACACCTAGAGAGTTCTGGTCTCTCAAGGCTATTATCAACAGGTGTGGCTAATATCCAGCGCTTGTACTCCAGGAGTAGAGAAGTAGAAGCCTAAGAATCCAGCTAAATTCCAGCTCCCTTAAGGAGATAACTTTGGATTCCACCCAGCGAGTGGTTTGCCTATAGGAAGTTTTAGTCTAGCGTTTGAGTGTAATTTGTTTGGTTCTAACAACAGAATATTTAACTGTAGGTGTAGCCTGTGACCTTCAACTGGTCTGTTCATTTTCTTGTATCATGTTAATGTAGTTTTTTTGTCCTACCTTTTGGGGTCAGGGGTATTTAAAGCAGTTGGAAATTAAACATGGGTGAATTTCAGTACTCACTGGAATACTATTCTCTGTTTCTCCATTTTATTGTTTTCATTTACATCTTCTTATCCTTTACTAATATTTTGTAAATCCCCATGCCTCTACCCTGGCAAGAGGCATTTTTGTCGAGGCTTGTCCCCTGCATGCCTGCACGGCTAGTCTAACATGGGCAAGTATAAGAGAATTATGAGGAAAGCTAACAGAGGACAAAGAAAAGGGGAAAGCCATAGTGGCTATTCAAAGGTCATTTGAGAGGTTTTGTTTATCTCTTTACAAAGAACATTAATTTGACCATCCGTAGTATGAGACACATGATGACACATTAGCAACAGATACCAGTAAATTTTTGACAACCAAGATTATGTTTGAGCAACAGATAACCTACAGTTGCTCTATTTTGTAAAACTACGGTTCTCAATTTGCCTATCTCTTGACTAATTTCTTCTAATGTTTTTTTTTGCTATAATATTAGTTTTACTAAATATAAGGGCCAATTTTAAAACCTCTTTTTATATTCCAGTAATCATTCCTGGGGCTGGCTGAAATTACCTGGTGTGAGGTGGGAAGGAAACACGGAACCTGCAACAAACCCATTTAGAAGTTTATTGTGGGGTGTGTACAGGCCTGGTGAGGTCAGTGTGCAGAGAGAGACAGACAGACAGAGAGCTGAAGATGGCGTGTCCAGCTTCTAAAGGCTGTCTAGCACACATACACAGGGGGCTCATGCATGCATGCAAGGGCCCACGTAGCTGCGCCATATGTAGGTGATGCAACCATGCCACATGTGGATCATGCCTGAGGGTTTGTCTGCACATGCGTGGCCCTGGAACCTGGAAGTGTCATCCATGTTGGTTTGGTTGAAATCATAACACTGGCAATCTAAAACAAAAAAAAAGTGGTTGTGGCTGCAACCATTATAGAATCCACAAGATCACAAAATTATCACAATACGTAGAGAAAGCTCTCTTGATTCTATTGATCAATTGCAAAGATTTACTGAACAAAATGGGTGTGATATGGCATGTCCCACATAAGCCTTTATAATCTGCAGGAAGGGCAGTATAAGTAGAATTTTTTGGGGGAAAAAATGGCCCTAAAGCCAAAGGGAAGGGTATCATTAGCAGTGAAATTGCAAAAAGGAAGAATATAAGTAAAGGCTAATGTGATTTAAAACACACACACACGCACACACACACACACACACACCACTGACAGAAATATCAGGAGAAGCCCTATGAATACAGTATGCAATTCTATTTTGTCCCCCTACTTGCACATAATGCTTATTAATAACATTTATGCTATATACTTTTTTTAAAAGACCAGAAATAGACAGGTCTCCTCTGATACAAAAAGATTGTTCTTGTTGACTGCTAGGGGCCAAAGGAAGCCAGAGTTTACTTTCTAAACAATTAGCAGCAGGTACACTATTCTAGGTACAATGACACCAGCTTGAGTAGGCAATACATCAGATATTCCATTTTGTCTTCAAACATCTATAATTTTCACTATCAAAGCTTTCTAAAGAGTACTTAAGTGTGCAAAAAATCTATATTATTGCATCCAGACTGATCAATTAGATCAGTCCAAGCAAAATGTCCCCCATTCATGTGGCTATATATTGTATAACATCTTTTGTCCAGACAACTGGTTCAAAAAGGATAAAAACAATCCTTAGCATGTCAAAACAACAGTATACTGTCTCCTGTTACACACAAGTCTCTTAACACCCCTGACAAAAGGCATTTGGATTCTGCATTGTGTCCTTGTCTTTCTAAGTCATTGGCTTAGTCTTCCTCTTGGAACATCTCTTCCTGATGGGTTAGTTGTTTGTCTACAGAATTTCTCTTTGTCCGGAGTACTCCGGAGTACTATCCTGCTCAGATGCATGAGTGGAAGCACAAGTGTCAGAGCTCTAGAGGGAAAGGTATCCAGACTTGCTGGAAAGACAGGCTACATCTAGAGCTGCAGTGGGATAGGTTTGGAGGGAAAAGCTCTCGGGAGCCTCTTCTAACTTCTCACCTTTCCCGAGTCTGATCGATTATGTCAGACCAACTACAAGCACACACACACACACACACACAGACACACACACAAAACAAAAAACAAAAACAAAAACAAAAAACTACTTGTACGAAAGATTTGGGAATCTTCAAAATTCAGGGCAGTTTTAATTCTGAGCTCAAGGAGACTCTCCTACTCTTTAACAGGAAACTCAAAAGTACCTGAGAAATAATCACAGAGAACCTGATGGAGAAAACAATCGGGTTTTCCCATGCAAGCACGGAAAGAACACACACAGCTGATTGTGGAAATGAAACAAACTGTGAGAAACACCAAAGCATAAGAGGTGCACGGAAGAACCCAGTGGGGCTCTGGTTCCTACTGCATTTCACAGGCAGTCTAGTGTAACAAATTCTCAGGCTGTACCAAAAATAATTTTAGGTAAAAACATGAAATAATCTAATTCCTACTGACTGCACCTTAAGTTTCACCCCTCCTGGCATCCAAGGGAATTTGAGGAACATGCAATTGTTCGCATTCCTTGGCATTACCCAGAAGAAATTATCTAAAAAACTTTCTTGAATTTTCACCTATTTTTCCTTTAAAAGATTTATTTATTTACTTATTATGTATACAGTGTTCTGTCTGCATGTACATCTGCAGATCAGAAGAGGGCACCAGATCTCATTAAAGATGGTTGTGAGCCACCATGTGGTGGCTGGGAACTGAACTCAAGACCTCTGGAAGAACAGCTAGTGAGTGCTCTTAACCACTGAGCCATCTCTCCAGCCCTACTTTTCCTTTTAAAATCTATCCCAAGATGGCTCAAGTTGCTGTTTTTACTTTTTAAATATTGTACAAAATACGAATTTTTAAAAAATGAAGTTTTAGTAATCATGAATACAAAGGAATCTGGGTGGCATTTGGACTCTCAGTGCATGAAAGCCCTGACCTGCCAATAAAGGACAAGATAAAATTCCTTAGTTCACTAATGCAGTCAGCTAACGCAAGCGTATCACTGAATGGATTAGGTTGGTAACTTGATCAAGCTTCAGCAGGGCAAACATCTCCTACAGTGTAGTTATCAAGCAACTCCACACCAACCCTCTGGAGCAGCCTCCTCCCTGCTACAGCCATGGCTGTTCCTGGTTTCCCTCCTAGGCAGGCTCTTCCTGCTGGTGTTCTCTAGAGACAGACATGCCAGCAGTTCAGAAACACTACCGTGTTTCAGTAGGATTGGGTTTGTTTTCCTATTCACTTTTTATTTTCCAGGCAATGAAACTCAGCTGAAGGAGTCACTAACCCTTTCTAATGTTTCTTTCTCCATGTCCCATCGTTTCTAACTTTCCATTTATTAGACTCCATCCTTGAGGACCTCATCCCAAAGGTTTCCATCCTCCCCTACATCCTCTCTGCATTCACAACCCGTCTGCACCGTTCCTTTTCTCTCAAGTTAACCAACTCGCGTTCTTGGTGCATGTTTGTCCTTCCTGTGCTAGTTTATACGTGAGGTCAGTATGTTGAGCCTCTGTCTTCCTTCAGGATGGCCATTTTGTGTGAAGATGTATAAAGTGGGACTCCAAAGCTATCCACCATGACAAGATTCCTCCCAATCCACCCAATGAACTGCCATCCAAATATAAATGAACAGCAGAGTCTGGCTTTACAAGACCCATTTCTGCCTCTCAGCCTTTTCTGTTCTCCTGCGCCTCAGAGGTCTTGACCACTCGGGCTATTTCCAGTCTCCTCAACCTGTCTATCAAGTTTATCTTGAGCTAGCCACCATCAGGATGTAAAAGGGTAGAGAAAAGGCAGTCTTATAAGCCAAGTATAATAATGAGAAATCACAGAAGGATCAGGGAGCCCTGGCTGGATGATATGGGATTCCTGTCTGTATTCTGTGAATATCATTGGTTAATAAAGGACTGCTTTGAGCCTGTAGCAGAGAAGGGAAGAAAGATCTAGGCAGGGAAAACTAAAGTGAATGCTGGAAGAAAGAAGGGTGGAGTCAGAGGGAAGCCATGTAGCCCTGCCGGATCCAGATGGAACTTTAGCCGGTAAGCCACAGCCACGTTGCGACATACAGATTAATAGAAATGGGTTAACTTAATATATAAGAGTTAGCCAATAAGAAACTAGAGGTAATGGGCCAAACAGTGATTTAATTAATAGAGTTTCTGTGTGATTATTTCAAGCTAAACATCTGGGAACCAACAAACAGCCTCCTTACTATAGCATTTGGTTTTTTTTTTTTCAGAGTAGCATTGATGTCCCTGTAATCATGTAACAGCTAAAGTGTATTTTTACCCCATTTATGAATTACAAAAATAGGGGTATTCCAAGGACTAACTGAAGATTCTACGTGTCCTACTCACAATTATTTCTTTACTAGAAATTGGAAATATTTCAATTTTCCCCCATGAAGGGTCCATTGATAAATCTATATTGGGCCATTTCTGCTATGAGGAAAACCTAAGTGCGAAAGTCCAAGTAATTCATTAGTGTAGTCCTGCTTACAAACTAATCGACAGGGATTTTATCCTTTTACTTTAGCTCCTATGTGCTTCCAGCAAGCAACATCTATGGTTCCTTGTTCATGAAACCAATGTTAAATTTTACCGTCACTTGTACAAAGTTACGGAGCTGTTATTCTCTGAACATCTTGCTCCTCTGTGTCTTAGCAAACATCTTAATACTTGTATGAAATGCTCTGCCTCAGAGGAATGAGACTCACGTAAAACATGGTCCTCAGCTGAGAGGACCAGATTCCTACCCTCTGTTTCTATTTAAAGAAAGATTTTCTTGCCGGGCGATGGTGGCGCACGCCTTTAATGCCAGCACTCGGGAGGCAGAGGCAGGCCGATCTCTGTGAGTTCGAGACCAGCCTGGTCAACAAGAGCTAGTTCCAGGACAGGCTCCAAAGCCACAGAGAAACCCTGTCTTGTAAAACCAAAAACAAAACAAAACAAAAAAAGAAAGATTTTCTTACTTCCTTTGAGAGCTAAGCCCCAGAGATTAGTGAGTGCTAATTGTGGGGGTCCCTGTGACTACCACAGCCAGCAGAGTAACAATCCGTGTAAGACAAGAAACCGTGTAAGTAAACATGACTCAGTAGCCAGTGGTGGTTCAAACTTCTGAGTTTGACCCCACATAGTTTATTTTAGGCACATTTAAGCACAGCACAATTTGGTGGAAAAATTCTTGGTGGAAAAAAAAACCTCAATCCTGTGTGTACAACAAAGTTTAAGACATGACTACATCGAAACTTTTGGTAAAAAAGACGTATGGCATCTTCTATAAGGAGGGTTCTAGAGATTAACTGAGCAAAATAAGCTCATCATGAGGATGAGGGAGAAGATCCGAAGCAGTTCCCCTAGGGCTTATCTAGGAGCACAAGAACCTCTGTGCCACAAAGCCATTTACTATCTTTTTTTTTTTTTAAGACAAGGTTTCACTGTGTAGCTCTGGATAGGTGGGGATTCACTATGTAGGCCAGGTTAGCCTCAAATTCGCAGTGATCTACCTGCTGCTGCCTCCCAATTCTGCTGTGATTAAAATACACACAGTCTGTTCCAGTGGTCACTCCAGGTGATAATACACACACACACGTGTGTAATCAAACACCTTGATAAACAGATGCAATGGGGCTGTACTGTAGGGCAAAGCCCTGGAGTTCTCCACCTTCCCCACCCCTAGAGTCCACAGCCTTTAGAATCTGTGTTCTCATTACTTTCCACTGGCCTCATGATGTCAACGGTGGACTTGGGATGATGTCATGTAGGTTATAAAAGGTTTTCTCTTCTAGAAGGTAAGAGTAGGCTAGAAAAGGACAGTTTCTGCAATGATTTGTGAGTACAAGGCTCCATTAACCACTCGGGTTCTGGATGGCGTCGTTCAGCTCTGAGATAGCTCTCTACTGTGAGAAAAGCTCCATCCCAGCTTGATTTATTGAGGATGGGCAGATAAGGAACAGGGTTGGGTTTAGTTTATAAACTAGCTAGCAATCAAGGGAATTCTGCCCCCGGATGTGCATTGCTTTTTCTGAGGAACACAGCTTCCAACTTCTCAGGGCCCCCTGTTCCTCCAGCACAACTGGGATGGAATGAGGGACCACAGGTGTGGGAAACAGCTCTGGCAATTTGAATAGAAATGAATGTCATTGAAAATAGTGCAGTAGCTTGCCAAGTCACAGGGGAGATTAGAGAACCTGGTTTGTAAAAGCAGACAGTAACAAAATGCTCAGACATTTAGGTTTTCCAGCGAAATCAAGTCTGAACAGTGCTCAACAAGAAGGCCACTATTGTAGCTAAATGAAGGCACCAGATGGCACGTCCATGGTTGCTGGCACTGGAGGCTGGCATCCTCCAGGCACTCTGCGATGCTGTTCTCCTTGTACACTAAAAGTTGTCTCTGCTTGTACTGCATCTGCAATTGATGCTCCACTGTCTGCACTTCTTCGGTTCATTAACTCCCCGGTGGCAGTGTAGAGGAGCTACCTGTCACTGGCCGAGCTGGGTCATGAGCATCTTTCGGTGGGAAGGGCACTGCCTTCTATCAAGAGCTTTGTGCCACAGATTCTCAACACAGGACTGGAACAAAAAGTACTGCAGAACCAAACAACAACCCCTCCCATCAAATCCAAAGTATAGGGGTTCCAGAGTCCTGCCCATTCTACTTTACTAACAGAACACAAATCACCCAGTCTCCCTACTCCTGATGCCCCCTCTCTCTTCCAGTCCTACACCCTCCTGCACTGAGATCATCTCAAAGCCTCCTGACTACTTCTGCCTCCCACCATATTCCACACTGGATAAGAACACAGGCTCTAACACATAAATCTGATTGAATCACCTACTTAAAACCCTTCAGAGTCATTCCTGCTGTCACTGAGATAAATCCTAATCTTACTTATGTGAATTAAAAGCTCACCTCATCTCTCATTGCCTAACTCCAGCTACTCACAGCCATTTTCCCTCTGAGGGAATGAATCCGTGAACGAGAGAATGATATTCGGAAAAGCAAGCCGGGAGGACCCATGCTAGGATTTCCCTACAGCCAGTAACTGAGTTGAAGGCAACATCAGAACCTGGAAATGTAAGAAAAATATACCTAATTAAGGTCCCAACTCCAAATCTACTAGATCAAAGTTTAGAAGGCAGAAGTCAGGGCTCCCTGTTTCCACGAAGCCACCCAGTGGTTCTAAGCTCCAGCCAGGGATAGGGGAAGATACATTAATCTATTGTCCTATTTTACGTGTGTGGGAGCCGAGGGCCAAAGAGGTTAAATTCCCAAGGTACATGCATCTCATCTACTATTAACAATGAAGCACAAAGTCAAGCAAATTTGATACATTTAGTGCTATATATACTCCTTATTGTGCCATAAATGGTGGGTAAGCTAGTCAGATGGAAGACTGTTGTTATAGTTACAGAAATCAAATTATTAAAGGAGAAGGGTCTGCCCAGGGGAAAGGGAGCTATTGGGAAAGATTAGATGCTCCCCCCAGACACCACTGAGGCTCCCGGGGTTGCCACCTGCATCCTCACAGGTTCAAAGTCAGGTGCATCTGCTATGGAGTTAAAGAGTCCACAGTGGGGATTCTTGGCAGGAGGTGCTTCAAAGAAGGCCCTCAGAGAAGCATGGGGAATGGCCAACACCTTCTGGCCCCTTCCTCTAAAGAGTAGGCAGGAACTGTGAGAGAAGAGAAGGTAATCACTGTGGGTGTCAGGTCCTTCCATGCAGAGAATGAACCGGAGGTGGGATTTGCAGGAATTCCATTCTCTGCCTATGTCCAGCAGAAGCATCTCCTCGGTGTGACGGAATAGACCGTTGTTTTCTGGACACAGGCTCCAGGTCCATCCCTCCCATCACTTGAAGTATAGTCACCCTGCATGGTGGTCCATCTTCATTGTCAATGTGATTGGATTAAGAACCACCTAGGACATTCGTGAGGCGCATCTTTGAGTGTGTCTGTGTGGTCATCTCCAGAGAGGATTTATTGAGGGAGGAATACCTACAGCACCATTGGCAGCACTATCCAATGGGCTGGAGTCTCAGACTGAGATGGAAAAGAAGAGTCACTTGAACATTCCTCTCTTCTCTGCTTCCTGACCTGCCCAGATGTGATCAAACTCCACAGCCTCCCACCACCACACCTTCCCTGGCATGGTGAATTGTAACCTCTTAAACTGTGAGCCAGAAAAGGTCTCCTCCATGAAGGTGTGATTGCTAGGTTTTAAATCACATGCCAAGCACGATAACACCATATCTATGCATCCAATACCTGTCGGTCTCTCAAGACACAATACACAGTTGCATGCATTCCAGGTTTTTCCTCTTCTCGCCCATCCCAGTCACTGGTCTCATATTTCTACCACTTGTCACAGAAGGAGTTAGGATAGGAAGAAGCTACCCTACCCATCATCCTAGCACCAGTTCAGCTCCTGGACTATTTGGGCTAAAAGGGAAGAGCATAGACGTCTAGTAGTCGAAGCTCCTTGTTCATATTCTAGTCTCTTGGAGCTGGAGACCTGGCATTTTCTGCAACAGGAACCTATGCTTTTCTTGTCGGTCTCATGGGCATTGCCCGGCTTTGTGAGGTGGAACACATTACTTGGCGGAATGTCAGCGTCCTTTACTCTGAGATGAGTGCAGTTATTTTAGTTTGGAAAGTCCTGGTGGGGATTGTGTGTGTCCGTGCAGTGGAAAGAACATCTCGTCTGCAGAAGTGTGTATAAGCTGGTTTGCCATTTTCATCCACCCTCTCAGGCAGGTGACTTAGCAGGAACTGTAGAGAGTAAACCTACTTGCATAGGTATGTCATTCTCATGGGGGACAGGTAAGACTCCCCAAGTATGGAGATAACCATCCTTCCCCATTGTCCACAGCTCCTTGCAGAATTCTACAAGAATGCTAAAGAGCCTGACCTTTCCATTGAGCTTCCTGCTTTCCTTTGCCACATAGGCTGGAAGCCTAAGAACTCTCTGGGTTTCCTGAGCTCTCCAAAAAATCCTTAATTATCCCAACACAGAATTATTTGCTGGAATCTATGGCTCTTAAGTAGTTTAGGATCAGTTGCTGCCCATACAGATAGCAATGAGGGACAACAGGCACAGTGCATGGGTCCCTGCTAGTGGGGCTCTCAGTAGCATGTTAAGTGTGGTGGGAACTACAGCCATGAATTCTGAGCACCTGCTCCTGTGGGGCTCTGTGGGGCTCTGTGGGGCTCTGTGGGGCTCTGATGAGCTCCATGTGCTCCTGCGGGAGACTCTGTAGGGATTCTGTGGGGCCCTTTAGGACCGGTTCTAATAGATGCTTTTGCCCAGCTCAGACCCTCACTTTCACCAGCCTGTACTGTTACAATTGTACCCTCAATAGCCTCTTAGATCCAATTTCCCCAACCCCTAGAGAGGACTATGCAGATGCACAAGACCCACCTGTTAGCCACACTGTGATGTGTGCACCTCCCTGTTTGCTCCTGGGTAAGGTATCCAAGCTGCCATTGAGCACCTCTCACCCATCATCAGCCATGTCTCTCACCACTTTTTACCCCTCCTTTTTCCTCCACAGCAATTCTTGACCATCCTGCAGCCCTTCCATTCACAGGCTTTGCCTGTCCCTCCATCCTTGAGCTGACTCTCACCCTACGAAAGAATTCTGGAAATCTTTCTCTCTAGCAAGTTCCAGATCAGAGTGTGGGGGGTCCCAAAGATTCCTCTATGTAATCATCATACTTCACAATATACTGAACTTATTTTAAAAGGTGGGGTTTTTTTCTAATTAGAAAGGATGCCTCACTGTGTATCCCAGGCTCACCCAGAACTCAACCCTCCTGCCCCTGTCTCCTAAGTATAAGTATTACAGGTGTGCACCTCCAAACCTGGCTGCCTCTGTCTCCTAAGTATAAGCATTACAGGTGTGCACCTCCACACCTGGCTGCCTCTGTCTCCCAAGTGTAAGTATTACAGGTGTGCACCTCCACACCTGGCTGCCTCTGTCTCCCAAGAGTAAACAGTACAGGTGTGCACCTCCACACCTGGCTGCCTCTGTCTCCTAAGTATAAGCATTACAGGTGTGCACCTCCACACCTGGCTGCCTCTGTCTCCCAAGAGTAAGCATTACAGGTGTGCACCTCCACACCTGGCTCTGGAAAGGACTTTCTTCTCCATCTTCAGTTTCTCAGTGTCTAGTATGGAGCTTTGGAAGAAAATACTTAGTTATTTTGAGCTGAATTTATCTGTGAATCCTTCAGTTTGTGAATAATGCCCAAAAGCCCATACGGCTATGGCTCACTCACTGGACAGACCATCTGAGTCCCTCCAAGCTGGACCACCCTGTGCCTGTGCTCACACCCGTCTTGATGTCTTTTGCTCAGTTCTCCAAGCACAATCTCTCTGTCAGACTAGCCAGCTATCCATCCTTCATAACCCTTACCCCTATGCTCTGCTTGCTTGACATCAGGTGACTTTTATTACAATAGAAACTTTTTTCCTCTTCCCAGATCTCTACCAAGCATGGCATAGATCAGTAAAACTCAAACCAGGAAATGTGATACCAGGTGAAGTGTCATTTAATTCTGGATTGGAAGGGGCTGCCAGGAAGAAAATCCTGTAAACTGGAGATCTCTCATCTGGCCTTCCAGGTCTCATCTCTCTTCTTCCCCTCATGCCCCAGCATGGATTGCATCAAGGATGCTGCTCTCCGCCTTCTAGGACTCTGGCTGGGATACTGGAAGGGAACCAAGGAAAGGGGGTCGATCATTCTTGGGAGCTAGCTAGCCTCACTCCTCTATGGTGGGATATTCATGGCTCTTATGTTCCCGTCTGTCCTCCCACCCTCTCTTCCTCCCTGGTAGTAACTGCTTCCTGTCAACTTTGTTGGTCCCTTCAAATTACAATGGAGTCCCATTGTCACTAGCCCCACAAAGCTACATTATCCCTTCTGATCCTTCTGCATGTTGCCTACACATTTGTAGTAATCTTTCTTACTAACGGCCTCCCAAATGATCCCGTTTGAGTTTGCTATCTGATTCCTGTTGGGGGTCTGAGAGGTAGAACAGAAAGCTTTGAGTGAAAATCAAGGTACAAAGACAGGGACTTCAATCAAGAAGTCAAGGAGCCTAGTCTTGTATGAGAGCCAAGGTCAAGACCTCACACAACCAAACAAGGCTAGACATACTGGTGTGCTGAAAAGTATACAATGGAAGTCCTCTTCACTCAGACAGTTTGAAGATGGAAGTAGATTTTTAAAAATTTGTTTATTTTGGCAAATTTTGCTTCATGTTTGGTAAGAATCGCTGGGTGCTAGTGGTGCACTCCTTTAATCCCAGCACCCAGGAGGCAGAACTAAGCAAATCTCTGTGAGTTCAAGGCCAGTCTGGTCTACAAGAACTAGTTCCAGCACAGTCCCAAAGCTACAGAGAAACCCTGTCTTGAAAAAAAAAAAAGAGAGAGAGGGAGAGAGAGAGAGAGAGAATCTTCATTATGATCATGTTTTCTGTTTTGTTTTGGTTTGATTTGGTTTTCGAGACAGGGTTTCTCTGTGTATCGCTGGCTGGCCTGGAATTCCTCTGTAGACCTGACTGGCCTAGAACTCAGAGGTTCACCTCTGCCTCCCAAGTGCTTGGGTTAAAAGCGTGCACCACCACCTTGCTCCATTATGATTACCTTTGGTGGATCTCGCTGCCCAACCCTCCAGTACATGCTAAGGTAGAGTCTGTCTCTCTCTTCCTCCACCTTGGCAGTACCATGTGGCCTGGGATAAATGTGGTGATATTTTGTTTATGCTCTAACAAATAAAGCTTGCCTGAAAATCAGAGTGCAGAGCTAGCCACTTTAGTTAGCCACAGAAGCCAGGCAGTGGTGGCACACACCTTAACCCCAGCATTCAGGAGGCTGAAGCTGATGGATCTCCGAGAGTTCAAGGCCATCCTGGGCTACAGGAGATTGAACCAGTCTAAAAGAGAATCAGAGCTTACACCTTTGATCCCAGCACTTGGGATCACAGGCCTTTAATCCCAGCGCTAGGGGGGTGGAGACAGGAGTGATATGGCTGGGTGGAGAGAGGAATATAAAGCAGGAAGAGACAGGAGTTCAGTGCATTCAGTCTGAGGATTCATGGAAACAGGATCTTGTCTACAGTCTGAGGATTCGGTAGAGGTAAAAGGTCTCTCTAGTGGCTGGCTCCTTTACTTCTCTGACCTTTCAGCATATACCCCGATATCTGACTCTAGGTTTTTATTATTAAGACCAATTAGAATTTGCACTACAGATGAAGAAATGGATGCTTATATTTCTACTTTTCCCCTGGAGCCAGTGACCCTACAGTGAAGAACATTAGGGATACGGCGCAGCGTGATTGGGATACTC
This sequence comes from Microtus oregoni, assembly GCF_018167655.1. Lineage (NCBI taxonomy): Eukaryota > Metazoa > Chordata > Mammalia > Rodentia > Cricetidae > Microtus > Microtus oregoni. Next base: position 6,291,720 of record NW_024543831.1, on the reverse strand, counting down.
TGAAAGATATAGTGACATCTAAGGCTGCCCCTGATAAAAGAGATATGTGTCCTCCTCTCTCACAGCAGCCTTGGTGCCTGACCACTTTCATGCCAAGGTCTTTGTTCTGAGAGTCACTGTACCTTTCCAGTCAACCCTTTCACCTGTTGATGCTAGCTGGCACCAAACCCCAGGGTCCATAAGCAAGGACCCTGACTTGTACACCAGCCCCAGGTTCTCTGAAAAGGAATCAGGGGAAGGAACCCCATGGGCCAGGCTGCATTTATCCTTGAAGTGACCCTTTAGGGCCAGCAGCATCCCAAGTTAATGTGAAGCCAAGGGCACTTGAACCATTTGATTTATGCCAGGAGATTCCCCCCTCCCCCCAGGTTACTTTACTCAGCCACATCAGTGTCCTGAGCCCAACTGCATCACACTGCATTCACCTTCCCTCTCAGCCTACAGGGCCTTTGTACAAATCAGAGGGCCTTCAAGGCACAAAGGCATGGAGGTTTGCCCCGAGTGCTGCTCAGATCAAACCTTGTCAATGTGGATGGATGTAAGACATAATTCGGGTGCACAGCTGTGAGAAAGTCTAAGAAATGGCCCTAGGGTATTATTCAGCTTCATGTGCTCTGGAAAATCTCTTCATACACTGTGAAAGGAAGTTTGGGAAGATGATACCCAATATCACCCAGCATCTGCAATGAACAGCCAGCTACCATTGAAGACTGGAGTTGGCTTCAGATGACCAAGATGACCGAGACAGCCTGACACTGCCTGCTTCTTTCTTCCTCATGTGGGAAGGTGTCTTAGTCACTGTTCTGTTGCTGTGAAGAGACCATGACCATGGCAACTCTTGTAAAGGAAAGCATTTAATAGGTTCAGAGGTTTAGTCCATTATCAGCATGGAAGGAAGCATGGTGGCACACTGGCAGACATAGGGCTGAAAAGGGAGCTGAGAAGTCTACATCTGGATCCTAGGCAGGAGAGAGAGACACTGTGCCTGGCTCAGGCTTTTAAAACCTCAAAACCCATCTCCAGTGGCATACTTCCTCCAACAAGGCCACACCTACTCCAATAAAACCACACCTCCTAATCCTTCTAAACACCACTCTCTGATGACTAAGCATTCGAATATATGAGCCTGTGGAGACCATTCTTATTCAGACCACCACAGGAGGGGTACTGGACCCTTGAATTACATTCAGCTTCCACCCCATCAGTTTCACAACCATCTTGGATTGATTTAGGATGGGGTAACTGTTCTGATGAATCACTCCCCTGGAGCCTCCATTCTGGATGGACAGTTGGGTAGGCATGCTGAGTTCAGCGAGAAACTCCTTTTCTCATTATCAGACAGTTAATGTATGAGGTGGTCTGGTGTAAATGTTTTTCTTATTGGAGACAATCAGGATCAAAGGACTGTTAGGTGTTCTTTATCAGAAGCTGGAAGTGTGAGATTCTATAGAGAGAATCATGTTGCAGGGGTCGGGAGCAGAAATGAGTGCAGAAGGCAGTCAGGATGAGTCAAGCACCATGAGCAAGGATGAGTAAGTGACATTGCAGAGAAATCTAAAATTATGAACGAGGGAGAGATGAGAGTGGAGCGAGAAAAACACCAAAAAGCAGATTGTAGTGCAGAGAGCACTTCAGTAAAGATCTAGAGCCAAGTAGGTTTGGTCGAGGCTCCTTGTGAGGCCAGGCTGGAAAAGCTCCCTGGCATCCTTGAGGCCTGGCCTTGTAGCTGAGATCTCTAATCACTAAGTGCTGTGTTCTTCCTCTCAGCTTTCCTTCCCTTATCCCATACACATGCACGCTTACTTGATAGGATCAAAGAAGGCCTCAGTCCTTTCCTCAAAAGGACCTAATACCCCCTCAACCCTAGGCTGACCCCTACTTCTAAACAGCGGTTTCCTTTCTTCTCCTTAGCACCCAAGCCCTCCCCTGGTGCAGAGCTGAGATCCTTGACTTTTTAGCACTGCCAACTGGGGGCTCCTTCTGAGGCAATCCTGATTCTACCGAGTTGAAGCCAAGCCCTCAGAAAAATAAATGAGACAGGAGACCACTAAAGCTTAAAGGAGATATTCAATGGTTTGTTTAATTATATATTTAATTATGTGATGGAGGAGGGAAATGATGTCTATGCGTTACTTTCATTGGTTAATAAAGAGACTGCCTTGGCCCTTTAATAGGACAGAAAATTAGGTAGGCAGAGTAGACAGAACAGAATGCTGGGAGAAAGAAGCTGAGTCAGGCAGTTGCCATGATTCTCCCACCCTACACAGACACAGGTTAAGATCATCCCTGGTAAGCCACCTCGTGGTGCTACACACATTATTAGAAATGGGTTAAAGCAAGATGAGAGAATTAGCCAATAAGAGGCTAGAACTAATGGGCCAGGCAATGTTTAAAAGAATACAGTTTCCGTGTAATTATTTCGGGGTATAAGCTAGCAAGGCAGCCAAGAGCTGGGGCAGCAGGGAAGCGCCCCCCCCCCCCCCGCTCCATACAACAATTATGTAATTCCTTATATACAAAGAAACCTAAGTCAGAGTGAGAGGGTGGCTGCTGTCCTGAGCATCCTTCCCCACGCCCAAGTGTCCCTTTGGATCTTCCAGATTCCTGCTTCTTCACCAGATGGCCAGTGCCCCCCATGCCGCTCACAACTCCTCGCCTTCCTTTCTTGTTGTGGGCAGCTCTTCTCTCCCCCTAGATCAATAAAGAAGTTGATATTTTACAACTGTAGAAAACTGAGGGAAAATCAAACATAGCCCAAATGGAAAAATAATGAAATGAAAAATAATGAAAAGGCCAACCAAGGCCCACTCTGTTTGTCTAGTACACAGTCTTTATCCCAGGGCTCCCGAGGCTTCTGCCTAGGTCACTTAAGGTTTAGTTTGGTACCCAGGCCTCAGAATTCTCAGCATCATCCTCTAGAATAGAGTTACTGTTTTATTCCATGGGGCCTCTCTCCTCACCTTTGCCAGACTGTTCTTTGGTACACATCTAGCTGCCACCAGTCTCTGGCCCCAGGCCTTCAACTCCTATATCTCCCCTGGAATCTAGGTGACTGGATCATTCCTGAAGGTCTCTCTCCTACAGAAGTGTTTCTACACTTCTACCTTGAGAAATCTACACTTGGCCTTGAGCCAAGTCTGAACTTAATGATGTCTCTGTGAGAGAAAGAAGCTAGCACTCACCCTGGAAATGACTTTTCAGGCCCTCTGCCTCCCACGTTGTTGTAGAATATCATTTTCAGATGTGTTACATTTCTTTGCACCGTGAACATTTGCTTAATGGTGCAAAGGTGTGTTGCATTCTTTCATGTTGCAACTGTTTAACTCTGTGAAGCTGTGTTACTTTGCCTGTCTAAAACACTGGATTGGTTTAATGAAGAGCTGAAAGGCCAATAGCAAAGCAGGAGAGAGAAACAGGGCTGGGCTGGCAGGCACAGAAAATAAATAGAAGAACATTAGAAAAGAGAAGGAGCAAGAAAAGAAGGAGGAGAACTCCAGGGGGCAGTCACCCAGCTACACAGCTAGCCATGGAGTAAGAAGTAAAGAAAGGTATACAGAAATAGAGAAAAAGTCTAGAGGTGAAAGATAGATGGGTTAATTTAAGAAAAGCTGGCAGTGACTCGGTGGACCCTGCAAGTGGCTCTCAGCCAGGCTGCAGAATGAAAGTGAAGAGTGAGAGGGAGCTAAGCAGCCTGCAGTGACACCGGTCAGAGGATCCTCTGGCCATCCTAGTGGTGAAGCAGGAGGGGATGAGCCCCGGACCTGTCATCACCGGCCCAACACCCCAGCTGCTAGTTGGCCCCTCCTACAGCTGAGCCTGGCTGCACCAGTTACTGCAGGAGCCGAGCCCTGGGAGCAAGCCGGTCCCCAGCCAATAAGAAAAGCGAGTCATCAGGGAGAAGAAACAAGTCTCCAGGGACTAGAAGAAGCAGAGTCCACTACTTCCCAGTCAAAGTGAAAAGCAGGAACTTGAGGACCATCCTCGGAGAGGTCGAGAGGATGGCCATCACATGGAGCCATCAGAACAGGAACAAAAGGAGAGCTTGTAGAAACAGTGAGCAAGACCGGCACCAGGGCCATTCCTGCCAAAGTAGGAGATGAGAGGCCTGTCAGTGGTCAGGGTCAGGATCAAGACAGCCAGAATCTGCAGGCTCAGGAAGAAGAGAGGGACTTTCATAATGCCAGGCACCGGGAGCATGGCCTTCAGAATGAAGGTGCTGGCGGTGAGGCTCAGGAAGCTCGTCCTGCTGGTAACAAAATCAAAGAGGTACCTGTTAAAGAGAAACCAAGCTTTGAATTTTCTGGGGGCACTTCTTGAGGACACCAATACCTTTTGGGGTGTGGTTATTAGGTACAGCGACAACCCAGAAGCCCGGATCCCCCCAAACACAGGGATGATGAGGTACTTTCCGTTATGTACTTCCGTAGGCAGTCGAAATCGCAGCATGGCCACCATTCCCACCGACCATCCCTCCTGTTCAAAGCGGCATGCAATCTTCCAGGTCTGGCTGTGGAGTACACGCGTACTGACACGCGTGCTGACCACACAGTTGGTCAGAGGGTGAAGCCCTATATCGGTGGCTTGGTTCAGGCAATGGAACCTTCATGAACAACAAGCATATTGAGCCAGAGATACTATGAACTGAGAGAAAAAAAATGTCCTTAAATTTGAGCTAAGTAGTAGAGACTATGTAGTGCTCCATGAGTCTTCAGACACCTCTGAACTAGACAGGAAGGGAGATGAGGATGAGAGGAGGAGCCTCCTGCTATGAGGAAGAGCTAGCCTCTTCTCAGTCAGCGTTCAATACTCAGCTTTGCTGTTTCCAACCACAGGACATTAGGCAAGTTACTTAGCCTCTTTGGGACACAGCCATTTGAAAATCACAGCTCTGCATAGTCTCTTGTGGTGATATTTTGTTTGTAATCTAACAAATAAAGCTCGCCTGATGATCGGAGTATGGAGCTAAGTCACTAGCTAGCCATAGAGGTCAGGCAGTGGTGGCACACACCTTTAATCTCAGCACTCAGGAGGGAGGCAGAGGTAGACAGATTTCTGTGAGTTCATGGCCAGCCTGGGCTACACTAGATTGACCCAGTCTCAAAGAGAAACAGAGCCAGGTGGCAGTGGCTCACACCATTAATCCCAGCACGAGGAAGGAGGAGACAGGAAGGGATATTGCTGGATGGAGAAAGGAATGTAAGGCAGGAGGAGACAGCGGTGCAGGGCATTCAGTCTGAGGATTTGGTGGAGGTAAGAACTAGTGACTAGTTGCTCTGCTTCTCTGATCTTTCAGCCTTTACCCCTATATCTGACTCGGGTTTTATTACTAACACCAATTAGAAATAGTGCTACAGTATTTACTATATAGTTTCCCTTCATCATGAGCAAAATATGTGAAACAAACATCTTGAGGAAGTGGAAGAGACTTTAGAGATTGGCACAGAGTTAGAGAAACATCAGTCTGTAGTGTCAAGGAAGACACACTGGCCGGGGCATCTGATGAAGGCCTCTCACAAGTGCTGGTCCTGGAGGCAGAGAACAGCTGGAAGTAGGGGCTGGACTTTATCCCTTAAAGGGCATCTCCCAGCGACCTACTTCTATCTCCCTCCTAAATGTTTCAGAGCCCTGAAAATAGTACCTGAGGGAGACATTTAGGATTCCAGCTGTAATGCGAACATCATAAGATGTCCATATAAAGGGCTGACAAGACGTATAAAGCACCGGGCACACTACCTTACACAAAGCAGGCCTTTGGCGAGTGTTGTTGGCTATTGTTCTATCAATATCAAAGCCTACAAGCTATACTGCTGTAGATACGAGCTTCCTCTTCCTATGATCCACAAAGGTAAAGATCACCCAGTCTTCCCAGATGGCCCATGCTCTTCTTCAAATGCCATTGGACTTGTGGCAGCTCTTCCAGGGTCTGTGTTTTACTTGGAGGCCCTATTATTCCCCTCTCTACTGTTAGACGTTTCAAATCCTCCCCACAGGTTCCCTCCCTTGTTAATGCGATTACACGTGGTGATTGTTTCATTAAGCGCCTTTTCATAGTGTGTTTGGTAAATACCTGGCAGAACATGAAAGCTAATTATCATCTTAATTGGTGAAGATGAACTGGTACATAATATGTGTGATTTAATTATCAGGGCGAGCCCTCTGAAGGTTAATGAGAAATGAAAACTCATAAGCAAAGGTTCTGGGGTTTCTGGGCAGGTAATTGCTAAGCTTTGGAAATAACAGAGCTGATCTCTATGACTTTAGACCTTGGGGTGCTGACCTTTCCCTTTGCCTGAATCAAAAGATGAGAACTGTGGTCTTATCAATACAGAGAATGATCTATTGTCTACTTAGTTTGTTTACTGATGTGAACTCTCTCTCGAACTCTCTCTCTCTCCCTCCCTCCCTCCGTGTGTGTGTGTGTGTGTGTGTGTGTGTGTGTGTGTGCGCGCGCGCGTGTATGTGTGTAAATTAGGGTTGTTTTCTTGAAGATACCTTCAAGGGTATCTGTTGTTTCCCCTATGTGGTGAGAATCTTGGGAATTACTAAATTCATTGTCCATGTCCTCTTTTGGTCTTGGATTCCTTCTTTCCTGAAGGACTGGGATCTTCTTCACATTGACGGGGCCATGCCTCCCACCCTTGCTGTCTTGCCCCATGCCTGATCTCTTTGCTCCCACCCTTGCTGTCTTACCCCATGCCTGATCTCCTTGCTCCCACCCTTGCTGTCTTGCCTCGTGCCTCATCTCTTTGCTCCCACCCTTGCTGTCTTGCCCCATGCCTGATCTCTTTGCTCCCACCCTTACTGTCTTGCCCCATGCCTAATCTCCTTGCTCCCACCCTTGCTGTCTTGTCTCGTGCCTCATCTCTTTGCTCCCACCCTGCTGTCTTGCCCCAGGCCTGATCTCTTTGCTCCCACCCTTGCTGTCTTGCCTCGTGCCTGACCTCTTTTTTCCCACTGCCTTGTACTTGTTCCATCACAATACAAGATCCCAAAGTTTGCTTGAGAACCAACTCCTTGGTAAACAAATGTTGCCTTTCTAGAAGACTCTTGAACCAGGCGAACTCTTCACCTTAACTGCAACTCTGCTCTCCTCCGGGGTTGTTGCTTCCCACGCAGGCTTCATAGTAGTATCTCTTCTCCCTTCTTCAACCCAGAGATCTCCATTAGGAGCTGAGGGTGGCATCCTCTATCCTCTCCAATGTTATGGGCAGACATTTCCCCTCCACCCCTAGGTTAGGATAGCACCCTTCCCCCTGTCCTGGCTTCCCCAGAGCCCCTGGTAACATATGTTCTTCACTGGGTACTCCAATCCTACCTCTAGGTTCCCTTGATGCACCCCCTCATCCAACTCTTATTTCACTGTATGACCATCCATGGCAAGGACCACCTATCTAGCTTCTAGGACTCTCCCAGTAGTGTTCTCCTTGGCCTCCACTTCTTTCACCTCCTATCTGCTCTGTAACCATTGCCTGAATCTGGACAGCATCCCAACAGTTCCTTCAATCTCTTGCTTTACTATTCCTGCTCAGCCACATGTGCCCTCTCTCATCATCACCTCTTGCTCCCCGTGTCCTCTCCATAGACCTCTCTTTCCTCCTTCACCACCTACCTTGTGGTTTATCATTTGAGTTACTTTCCTGCCAACACTTTATTCTCTTGCCATTCCAAACTTTCACTAACCCACAATACTTTCTTCCTCTCTCTCTTTGCTATGGCTCACTGCAGGCAGAACACTTTCCCCTGTTTTTTTTGTTTGTTTGTTTGTTTGTTTTTGGTGATTGAGACTAAGATTTCCATGTGCCTTGTTTTAGATAGCCAAGTGTGGGCAGTGGTGATGATGCGCTGGTTCTGAGCCAGGGACTTGGAAGACTTCAGATATTTCTGGTTCTCCTTCTTCAACCTTTACCAGCACAGGAGGAGAATACTTCTGGGTAGCTTTGGAGTTTGAGAAGAACGGAGCAGACTCAGACACATAGGCCTGCAATGTAATACAGAACCACACAGCTAGCATGAAGACACATGAGCTCAATAAATGTTTATTATTGTTATAAACCACTGAGATTGGAAATAGTTTATTACATAGTATCACTGCATCAGTAACTAATGGAGTCTTCTGGATCTTAATCCTCCTTCCAGACCGTTCCCATCAATATTCAAACATATGTATCTCTTCCTTCTTACAAAACAAATCTAATTCTACCCCACTCCCTTCCCCCTCCATGGACTTTTTACTTGCTGCCACCTCACTGTCTACTCTTGGGTGAAATACACCTTTTCTTTCTTACTGTCTACTCTTGGGTGAGATACCTTTTCTTACTGTCTACTCTTGGGTGAGATACCTTTTCTTACTGTCTACTCTTGGGTGAGATACGTTTTTTCTTACTGTTTTCTGGACTCACCTTCCTGCAGTCTGAATGTGTTCCCCATTTCCCTGAACCTGCTCTTGCCAGGATTTACCCAAATAACATTTACTGGGCACCTGCTCCGTGCTTTGCCTAGGGAAACAAATACAAAAACACTGGTAGAAGCCTTGACAGTCTGGCGGGGCTTTGAACATGTTACTAACCAACATACTAAGCTTCACAGGAGTGGAAAGGGTACGCAGGGGTATACACAAACACAAATCCAGAGGTTAGATACCTAAGTTTGATAAAGAATAAACAGAACTTAGCAGAGAAAAAAAAAGGTATGTGGGAGGGACACTTTTCAACCATTAGGAGGAAATAATTGTCCCCTCAAAGATACAAATCCCATCACTTAAAATCTTTTTGTTTTTTATCTGTGCAGTCGTGTGAGGGAAAGATCTTTGTTGATCATTTTATTCTCAATGGGCTTCTCATAAGAATTTGATAATATTAACAAGCAAAAAGTTAACAAGATTCTCTCAGGTGAAACATTAGAATCACCAGCCAATGCTACTCCCTAAATTCCTTGGCACAGTTTTATTGATAATTAAGTACTAAAGTAAAACCGGTATTTGTTTCATGTCTAGCACAATATTACGTGCAGAGTTGGTGCTTCATAAGTGCTTATTAAATGCATATGATGATTGGTAACCAAGAACGTGGGCTATTCTATAACCCTATAGCTGTGATCCAGTCTCAGGGGACAGAAAGTTATGTTCTGAAAAGATATGACAATTTTCTAAGAACACTTCAGGAAGAAGTACTGATCTCATCATACTTTAAGCTTCCTGTGGCAAAGCCTACAGTTTTCCTTGGAGCAAATAGGGCCAAGATACATGCAAACTACAGGACTGAGGAAGCCTCGCATGAATGAAACATGAGTTGGACCTGAGATGTAGCGTCATTTTGAAAGATGAGAGATTTGTTCTGTAAGATGGTAAAGGTACACGTCTAAATATTGATCAACCAAAACTTGCTCAGAAAGGGAATTGATGGTGAAGGGACCAACAGCAACACAGGAACAGAAACGGTGATGATGGATAGATTGGTGGGCCAAGGGTTCGTACGGTACAAAAGGCCATAACCAAAGGCCAGATTGAAGTCAATGGTCAAACAGTAACTCTTCCTCCCTGATAGCTGAGTCTCAAATTAACTCCAATTAAAATCATCTGGAGCAAAAGGAAAATGTGTTAACATACAAATAAGTGTTACCAGGCAGAAGAAAGGACACCAGCATCTTCTCCCTCTCTATATACAAGTTCTTGTAGGACTTGTATGTATGTAATGTATGTAAGGACATACATTCATAACAGTAGACATGGATACACAGCTCCCAAATTGAGTCATACCACTAAGACGAGAGACCCCTTTCTTAGATAGCTGCAAGTCCATTGCAATTCCTAAAGCCTTGAATGGGACTTAGTGTCAGTTCCCTTCAAGTCAGTTTAATCTGCATGCAAATCTTAATGGATCAAGAAGTGTCTGAGATGAAACAAGAGAACCACTGAAGCTAGTGGAACCATCAGAAGAGATCAGTGGGAAACGGTGCTGCCCAAGTCCCAGCCACAGCTTCATGTGGGAGGTTTGTTTGTGGAGGGAGCCAACACAGTCTGTGTGACCATTCGGAGTTTATTGAAGCCTGTAATGTTGATTGATATTCTGTGTCGAGTGGATTTGCATCAACTTGCTCTTCACAATTTTGAGTAATTTTATTTTTGTATCACAGAGAGATTAGAAATTGCCTGACACTAAGACTTCAAACTTATATTCTGACGGGCTTTTGTCCTGGGAACTTTTACCACTTCTTTATAACTTGCATGCAAATGAAGCATAAGAGAAACTATAGCTTGATTTAAAAAAAATAAGCAACAAAATTCAGCTCGCTGCAATCCTAGCAACCTGGGATACCTACAGTTAACTGACTGGTATATAATTCCCTGGGATCTTTGAATAATTCCTAAAATAAAACTTTGAGCGTACTGTGCATATAATTTCATATCCTGACTTTTATTTGACAATGTGCGCTGAACGCCTTTTCATGTCCGTAAATCACACACCTCATTGTCACAGTCACGCAGTGTTCTACTTTCCTGGCCTTGTGGATGATAATCTATTGTCTGACATCTAAGTTGTCATAGAACTTCAAATGTCATAACAGTAAATGATGGCTCAGTGGACCTCTTTATGCATTCAGTGGGACCTGCTCTTCTCACTTCTCAGAAAGTCCTCCCACCACGGAGCGATTCCTTCCTCACCATCACGCGTTCTCCATTCTCTTAGAGAAAAAGGCAAGTGTAGTACTCTCCCGTCCTTCTCCCTTTCACTGATTATTAAGGACCACCAGCAAAGGGATAATGTCTGCCTTGGTCAACTTTCTGGAAACAATGCCAACACATAAGCAGTACTCCATCAGCATCTGCAGAGTATCCAATAAATAAATTACTCAGGACAAGAATGCTAAGCCAAAGGTTCCCTCTTGCCAAGGCATACGATGCATGTCCCAACTGGCTGCTTGCAAGGCCTTGCACAAACTTGCTTTTGCTCTGATAGTGTGTGAGGTTACTCATTTCCCCATAGCCTTGATGCATGTGAAAATTCGAGAATCATTTCTCTCCATGGGCTCTCTGTCTTGGGATCCCCTGACTAGGGTGATGTGCAGTGGTTCGTAGAGGAGGTTCAGCACAGTAGGGTATAAACATGAAAGTGCGTGTTTTCCAAGCTTTGCTTTCTACTATGTTCTGTTGAATCCCTTTTCCCCATCACTTAGTGATATTTTGAAGGAAAAAAAAATGAATGTTCCTGTCACTTTTGGTTATCAAAAATTCAGTCTAGTTAGTTCCAAACTCAAAATCTGTGTTTGTTTCAAAGCTCTTCTTTCCTCCACCATCTCAAGGCCCAGGAAGCTCTGGGATCCCAGGGGTGGAAGAGCTGTGTGGTATCTTCTCTCACTTTCCTTCTCTTCCTTTTCTTGTGTTCTAGACTTGGGAGCAGGAAAAGGGATAGGGATATGACATGCCCTTCAGCCCAGGGGGGAGCAGAAGTCATGAGGGGGGGGCTTCTCTAATCTTGGTCAGTTAGGTATGGTTCTGTGGGACAAGGATGAGTGCTGGTCTGGCAGTCCCCATGTGGACTGTACGGCTCTTTGTCGGAGCAACATTCAACTCACCCAGACTTTCCTTTCATGTAAGGACTCACTCAGACAAAAGGAAAGTTTCCATCAGCATCTCTGAGAGATCTCATAACTTTCTCTAGCAGCCAGTCTGACTAATCCCACACCCCTTTAAATCAATCCACAGAAAACGTTAGTCTTCCTCTCTGCCCTTCAAAGATCAAGGGGGGAAAGAATGGAAGCACCTCCAGTTCTTCCTCCGTAGGTCCTGGTTATGAAGCTATTGCCTCAAAATGAAGCAGTCCTTCCTAGAGTGCTTGGGGAGGCTCTGAAGACTCAGGAAGTAAAACTCACTAGGCTCAGAGAGCCCCTGAAAGTTACAGGATTCACAAGGTCCCTCCCTAAAGTTATATAAGCATCAGCAATGGCTAGGAAGAGGAGATTTAGGCTGAGCTGCCTGCAAGTTGTGTAGGGAGTTCCAAAAAACAGCTTTTGTGATTCATTGCCCTGCTGAGGTGGGCTTTTGGATGATGCAAGTGCTTTTGAGGCATCCAGATTCTTAAAAGTAACTCCTTACCCATACTCCTGTAGGTGACCCAAATACACTACCGGTGGTTTCTTTGGCCTTTGGTACTCTATCTAAGGTGAATAGACATTTGTTCATGTCTCAGCAACCCTACACATATTCCTTCTCCTCTGCTGACATCACACTTCTTTTGCGGAAATCTCTAGACCACATGTGGCCACTGGTCTTCAGTCCTCTATGTCTCCCAGGGGAGATAAAGGACAAGATACTACAATGGTAACCATTCTGTGGCCGTCTCATCACACCATTTCCCATCCCCACCTTATATAAATAAGAGTAGAGGGACAGAGGTCAAACCAGAAGGCAGGTTGAAGGCGGCAGGTCAATCCCGCAACCTGTGACTTGCAAACTGCAGTGGCAGAGTGTGTTGGCTCTGCTCCTTGGCATATCTAGTTAGAACACGGGCTTCATTGGTGCTTCTCTTATGCTTTGGTTTGTGTCTTTGCTTTAGTTCTAGGCAGCAGAACAATCTCATCATTTTACTGCAGATGTGTTCATCTTAATTCACAAAAATATTTATGTAATTATCACAGAAGTTGATTGCATATGGCTATTTCTTGAAGTGACACTAAGGGAAAAAAGCTGCAGGTGAGACCAAGCAATTTGTGATTAAAGGAAAAATTTCCACATAAAGAAAAGTGAGGTTGAGCCCAGGATCCTGCAAGTAGGGCTGTGGGAGGACAAAGAGTGAGACTGTGAAGAAGTAGCGGCTCTTGTGCCTCCAGGAGTCTGGAAGGTCAGGAACCTCTTGTTTAGTGGAGGCAATCAATGTCACATGCAAAACACAGAGGGAGAAGAGGTCCTAGTAAAAGCCTGGATCAAGTTTGTCCTCCAAATCAAATGCCACATCCAAAGACTCTGGCTGAAATCCCCGCCTTCCCACTGTCAATGCCTATAGCGGTTCGTTCTATCACTTCCAGCACCTGAGCCTTTAAAGCTGATTGAGTATCTGCAGAATTTGTGGATGGGAGGATGGATGGCAATAACTCTCCCAGCCCCAGTATCCATTGGAAGAGAAATCTGGGACAGGGCCTCAATGAATCATTCACAATGACAGGGCCCTCTCTGCCTTGCTGGGTGGTCTGTGGAAGTTAGATGTTCATTGAAGTAATTACAGTCAGTGTTGATGACCTTGGGATTCATTTATCTTGACTTCAGTGACATTGGTTTCTTGGTTAGCAATTAGCTTACCAGAGCCTTTGATGGCATAATCTGTCCATTTACATAATTAGGACATAAGTCTTTGGCTTGGATAGTAGCCAGGGCACTGGATACTAAGGGCAGCAGGTGCCTGGCAGCTCAAGTCCCAGCATCATGATCCTACCAGCTGAGCCCATTTACCCCGTGACTTCAGTGGCCTGAGAACTTCTCTTTAGGCACGTATTTTTAAGGGTTGACATCAAGGAGATTGGCCTACTAAACCGGACTCAGAGAGAGGCTCTGACGGTTTTTAAATCTCTTCACAGTTGCATTCTTGTTCCTTCAAAGAGTGAAGTCCAGTTATCCTTCCCTTCAGTATAAACCAGTCAGTAAATCAGCAATAATGGTCCCTCCCTCCCCTTCTCTCTCTCCCTTACATCATCTTTCCTTCCCCCTCCCGTTCTCCTTGTCCTCTCAATTTGTCTTGGGGGGACATGATTACTGGGCTATGATGCTGTTCAAGCAGCTCATTGAATCCCCCCCCCTCCGGGGAGACACTGAGGCTGTCTACCGACTGACATCATGCCCTGGCCAGCCAACTAGTGAGCAACAGTGGACATGAGTACTCCTGCCCCCACCAAGGTTTCAAATGGCTATAGCCCAGAAGCCAATCCTATGAGACACCAAGAAAGAACCTGCCAGTCAAGTTTTCCCCAGTTTCCTGACTGTGATAGTAAATGTTTATTAGGATATATGTTTTTAGAAATGATTTATTGCACATATAAATCATGCACAATAGAGGGCTTGGTTATGACATTTTTATTCATGTGCATGGTATATTTCGGTCGCATCCACCCTCTGTTATTCTCTCTTGTCCTCCTCACACTCTTACTGATCCTCTCCCTCACCCTCGTCCACTTTCATGTCTTTCTTATGATCGGATGGATTTTATGAAGGCTGCTCTCATGAGCAAGGGTAAGGATTTGTTTGCAGGAGCCTAGATACCTTATTAGTGACTATGCAACGGAAGAAAATGGTTCTCCTCCACCAACCACTAGCTGCAGTTGAATTCTCAGGAAGGGCTGGGCCCCATGAATCCCGACCCACACCGTGACAGGCTACTTTTGGGCCCCATCATGTGCGACTTTGTGCAGATTAATCACAGCTTCTAGGAATTCAAGAGTGTAACAGACATGTCATGCTCAGAGCACAGAATTCTACACTTCCAACCCCTCCTCTGGCTCTTACATTCCTTCTGCCCTGCCTTCTTGGGGGGAGTGATGTAGATGAACCACTTATGACTGAGCATTTGACAGCCATTCTCCTACCTGTTTTAACTAGCTACGAGTCTCTGCAGGCATTTTTGTCCACTGCAAAAAGAAGCTTCTCTGACCAATGCAGACAGGAGTGTTAGTCTATGATTCTAAGCATAGTTAATTAGAAGGGAACGTGGCAGGTATGTCATATCTCTATTTAGGAAACAATGGTAGGGTCCACACTAGGACCTATGATCTCTCAAGCCATGGTCTTTTGACTGGGTTTACAGAAACAGAAGTGAATTCTTTCCTGTGAATCAGGCCTCAAATCCAATCAAAAGTGATTGGCTACCCCATAACATACTGCCATTATTGCATCATTGTGCACACCCTGCCTGCCTGGTCAATATTGCTACACACAGGGTACACAATTGAGTAAAAGTTCATAAGGAGCCTGTATAGAACCTTCTGGTACTATGCGGTCTAGTCAGCAGAAAGAAAGCTTCCAGCCCAGTTCCAGCCTGATTTCTGAAACCAGGATAAGACACAAAGTTTTGAGAAACCTGTCACATACAATAACTAATACATAGGATATTAATTTTTTCAATGCTGTTTTTAAATAAATCTTTTTAAAGTTTATTAGCTTACGTGTATGAATGATTTGCCTGCATGCATGTATGTCTGTGTGCCTGGTAGCCCAAGGAAATAAGAAGAGGGTGTCTAATCCCCTGGGAGTAGAGTTAGAGAAAGTTGTGAGCAGCTGTGAGGGTGCTGGGACTCGATCTCAAGCCCTCTGCAAAAGTACCTAATGATGGTGATCACTGAACATCTCTTCAGCCCCAGATGCTGGTTCTTAAAGAAAGAAAGAATATGATTGTAATATCAAAACAACTGAAAGTGTTCATATTCTAGACCACAAATTCCTCTGACAAGAATTTGCCTTATAAAAATATGTCTGAAATTTAAGTACTCCCATGTATTTATAAAAGGTTCATATTATAAAAGGCATCTTCTCTAACAGTAAAAAGAGAAATTGACGGGCATTCTTATCGCTAGAGTTTAATACGTGACAGAGAAAAGCTGAGTAATTCCCTTCTAAGCACTAAGTAAACTAACTTTGCATTAAAAAAAAACCCTCAAAATTCCAAATCCAGATGGTTTAATGAGTAGCTGTCTTAATTAGGATTTATAGTGTGGTGTTTTAAAAAAAAAAATGACCACAAACAATTTGTGGAGGGAAGGCTTATTTTCTCTTATCGCTTGTAGTTGATTATCCATGGAGCTCAGGGCAGGAACCCAAGGCAGAACTTGGAGGCAGAAACTGATGCAGAGGCCCTGAAAGATATATCTGCTTACTAACCTGTTCCTCAACAGCTTGCTGGGTCTGATTTCTTATACTAACTAAGACCACCAGCCCAGGGATGAAATTGGCCACAGTGAGTTGGGCCTTCCCACATCAATGGTCAATCAAGAAAAAGTACCACAGGCCAGCCCACAGGCCAATCTGATGGGGACATTTTTTTCAATCAAGGTTCTCTCTTCTAAAAGGACTCCAGCTCCTGTCAAGTTGACATGAAACTAGACCGCACTGTAAGTTCACCAGAAATTTAGGGGGGGAGAGGAGGTATAAATCTTTATACAAACAATCCCAATACAGAAAAAGAGAGGGAGAAGAATCCCCAAGTTAAGCAGAACATTAACTCTGAACGTTGACAAAAATGGTTTTTTAAAGGGAAAATTATGTGTAATCACGATTCATATCATACTCATATGTATTCATGATCATTAGCAGAGATTCAAAAATTTCAAACAGTATTTTAGAAATAGCAGTAGAGACTGGTGAGATGGCTGAGAAGGAGAAGGAACCTGTGGCCAAGCCTGATGACCTGGGTTTGATCCCCAGAACCCACATGGTAGTGGGAGAGTACTATCAGAACTAGCCTTCTGTTATCCATTTGTGCAAACGAGCTCCCTATAAATATAACACAGAAATGAAAGATAGATTCATAATTGTTTTTAAAAATCGAAGTAGCTTACTCGGAACTGAGTGTTCCAAGGTCTCTCACACTCTGCATAAGGTCTCCATCAAATCCCCACCACCACAGGGCTCAGACGACCCCAAGGAAGAGGAGGTAGAAAGAGCAGAAGAGCCAGAAGTGATGAAGGACACCGAGAAAGCAAGGCCCTCTAAGTCAACATGATCCAAGCTCACATCAACTCACAGAGATGGAGGCAGCATGCCCAAGACCCGCAGAGTCTGCTCATGTCCTCTCCCTGCATTTTGTGGTCTCCAGGTCAGTGTGTAGATGGGATTCCTGAGTGTGTGGACAGTGGGTCTCTGATTGTTGTGTCTTGGGCTATTTTCCTTATGCTTGTTTTGTCAAATTCCAATGTGTTAGTTTTTGTTTTACTTTGCTTTATTATTTATTTATTTTTATCCTTGTTTGTTTTCTAAGGAGAGACAGAAAGGGAATGTATCTGGATGGGAGGGCAAGGGGAGGGATGGGAAGGCATAGATGGGGGGAAACCGTAATTGGGACATATTATGAAAGAAAGAAATCTATTTTTAAAAGAGAGAGAGAAAGAGGCCACAAATTTGGGCGAGAATTAGGGGGAACATGGAAGAGGTAGGAAGGAAACAAAGGAAGGAGGAGTGATGTAATTATATCTGAACTAAAAAAAATTAAAAAGAAAAGTCATTGGGGAGAGTGATGGGGAGAAAAACACATTATCACAAAGTGGTAAATTATCTCTTAACAAAATGCAGTATTTATTGATGATTTTAAAGAGTCATTTACCTGAAAGAAAAAAAAAAACACAGAAAGAGTGCTTTCCTAACACTGTAGGGAATGTTAGAAAACAGAAACTGATGTTTAATTCTAGTGGCTGACGCCCAGCATTGGATTGCAGATCTTGCCTGGTTCATTAAGGCAAGAAAAATAAACTAAAAGTACAAAGATTACAAATGAAGAAATAAAACAGTCACTGTTCACTGGCAAAATTATTACACATCTAGAAATTATGAAAGAGTTTACATTTGAACTATTATCATTAATAAAAGATTAGTAAGCTTGCTGCATACAAAAAATGGTATTTTGCAAGAAAATGCTATTTTTGCATACAAGCCACTAATAGAAAATGAAATTTATGAATTATGTATTTCATAATAGCATCAAAAACTGTCAGCATCTAGGAATACAGCTGTCTCCCACTATGATGGACATTGAAGAGTTTTGCTAAAGTGGAAAACAAGACTTCTGGGATTCCACAGCATAAGATGCTGCCTCCATGTGGCACAGTAGATTAGAGGAGTGAGCATAATAAACAATAAATTCTACTCCAAAGAGAAAATGATGAGAGCACTAGAAATAATCAAAGGGGTGGTAGGAAAGGTAGGAACTATAGAGAGACAGAAGCCCAGAATGGGGAAAATGAGCAAGGTTAATATGGCTTCAGCCATGGTTCTGCAGCATAAGAATGAGTGGGGAAACTTATGCTCATTCTGCCAAAGACCCAGACATTTCACCACCAAGCCTTTCCCAACATGATGGTCTAGGTGCTTTCAAAGTGTGAACCAAAATAAATCTTTACGCCACTAAATTGCTTCTTGTAAGATATTTGTCATAGTAATGATAACAACAAAATAACTAATTCAAAAGATAAAAGTTGGTTCTTTGAAAAGTTTGGCAAACACTCGACCAAATAAACTTAAAGAAAGTAAGGAAAGAATAATATCAATAAAATTAGAATAAAAGTGAGCATTAAAACAGATACCAACAAATCCAGAGACTCAAATGGAGAATACTTTGAAAATGTATTTCTGAAAGGATAGAAATGATAGATAGGTGGACAGATTTTACCTACCAAGATTAGATCAAGAGAATTTAAGCATCTTAAAGAGATCTATAATGAGCAAAGAATCTCCCAATAGCCCAAGACTAGAGACAGCCACTGCAAAATTCTACCAGACTAAAGAACAAATACAAGTTCCATATGATTTCATAAAAAAAAATAAACTGTCAAACTCATTCTTTAAAGACAACAGTATTCTGGTACCCAAACTGGGTAAGGACACAATAAAAACAGAAAACTAATGGGCCAACTTCTCTGATGAACATAAATACAGTAATTCTCAATATAATACTAGCAAACTGAGCTCAGCAGCACATTAAGAAGGCTACTTACTCTGATCAAGGTGTTTTCATTCCACAGGTGTAAGAACAGTTCAATATCACAGATCAATAAATGTAATATAGCACACAGACTCGAGGATAGAAATCACATGACTTCTCAAATAAAAGGGATCATGCAGGAAATACGTTTGACATAATTCAATACATTTTGCTAGAAAAGCCCCAAAGAAAGTAGAAACAGAAGGAACGTGCCTCAACATAATAAAGGCTGTATAATAAATCCATAGCCAGAATCTTATGAAATAGAGAAAACCTGAAAGCATTCCATTTCAAATCAGGAGTGAGACAAAGGGACCAACTCTCTATGCACTTCTTTAATGTAATGCTTGAAATATAAGAGCTATAACGCAAAAGAAAAAAGAAGGGGATGCAAATGGGAAAGGAAGAAATCAACCTATCCTTATTGGCAAGCAATATGATCCTATACCTAAAAGATCCTAAAAACTCCACCAGGAAAACTTCCTAGCTATTAAACTAAGTGTTTAACAGATATTCAAGTAAGAGGATGCAAAATCAGCATACATTATTAACCAAGTGTTTTTCAAGTCAGGTACAGTGGCTCACATGTGTAATTGAAGCACTCAAGAGTCTGAAAAAGAACGGTTGTATTGAGGTTTGAGACCAGACTAGCGCATAGAGCGACTTCCAGGCCAGACTGGGCTATAGATTAATGTATTGGCATTTTATTTGTATTTTAATAAATAAAGCTTGCCTGAAGATCGGAGAGTAAGACAGCCCCACTGGTCAGCCTTACAGACCAGGCAATGGTAACACACATCTTTAATCCCATTGGCCGCACTAGTTGCCATAGAAACCAGGTGGTGCATGCCTCTAATCTTAGTGGTACACACCTTTAATCCCAGAACTAGTGAGAATTATAAAGTGGGAGGAGACAGCTCTCAGACACAGTCTCATTCTGAGATTTCTGGAGGCAGAATCACCATTTTTGGACTGAGGTCAAGGTAAGAGCCAGAAGCTGGCTATTTTGCTTTTCTGACCGTCAGGTTTAACCCCAGTTTCTCTCTCTGAATTTTTTATTAACCATGATTCAGAATAAATCCTTGTCCAAAACACAAACAAACAAAAATGTAGTCTTTCAACTCTTTGATTTTTCGAGACAGGGTTTCTTTATGTAGCTTTGGAGCCTGTCCTGGAGCTCTCTCTGTAGACCAGGCTGACCTCGAACTCACAGAGATCTGCCTGATTCTGCCTCCTGAATGCTGGGATTTAATGTGTGGGACACCACTGCCCAGTGTTTTTCTACTTTCTACCAGCTTACATACTAAAGACATTATCATGGTGTGGGGGAGGGGGGAGGAAAGGGTCTCATTCACACTAGCTTTAAAAAAAAAAAAAGAAAATAGAAATAAAACCCAGTCAAAGAGGTGAACTATTCCTACAACCAAAGCTCTAAAACACTGAACAGAGAAACTGAAGAAGACAGTAGACAACTGAACAAATCCATACTCATGGATTAACAGTTAAAAGTGTGAAAATGCTGCATTGCCAAAAGGGATCTGTAGGCCCACCATAACCCACTCCTCCTTGTCTGCTGTCTGTGCCTGTGATGACAGCCACTTGGATTTGAACGAGATGGATACTCAATAAGCAGGGAACTGTGGATGACAACAAACACTATATCTCATACCTAACAATTCACTTCGTAATGCAGATCAGAACATGTCTCGTGATGCATTCTGGAGCTATACGTTTATAGATTTTCCTTCTGATGTCAAAATAGTGTCGACTGTAGGATGAATCAGCCAGATTTCTGCAATTGTAATGAAATACCTCAGTTAAAATTAAAAGGAAGGAAGATTTTATTTTAATACACCTTTTGGGAGGTTTAAGTTCATGGTCAGTGACTGCTGATAACAATAATATTATATGCTCTTTCTATAAAGTAAAACATACAATTTGAATGCTTTTACTATGAAAGTAGTTAAAAGATTGATAAGATAGATATACTTACCTTGATTTAACCACAAAGTATATGCATACTGGAACATCACATGGTATATTATACATATATACAAATTATACAACAATTTTAAAAAGGATTAGGGTAACTGCTGGTGAGAAGAAATGCCCATATTGGGGGAAGGATTACAAAGATCTGTGATGATTACTGGGATGCGAGAGGAGAGGACAAATAGTTTCTTCAACACAAAGGGTTAAATATTCTCCCCCTTCCAAGTTCATGTGTTCGCATCTAGGATCTCAGAAGTGATTGAAGATAGTCTTTATGGAGGTCATGAAGTTAAAGCAAGGCCATGAGGTTGGGCTGATGTTCAATATGACTGATGTCTTTGTATGGAGAGGAAATTTGGAAATGAAAATGTCAAGGAAAAGAGAGAAGACAGCCATGTACCACAGGAAGTTCCCAAATTGATCTGCCCCTCTCCATGGTGATTCGTGGTTTCTAACCTCCAGAGCCAAGTCAGTTCAGAGTCCTGGGTCCTTTGTCACAGCAGCCTTAGGAAACTAATATGATTGGAGCCTGGGTAGATAGACAGATATGTAATGGAACAAGAGCAGAAAATCTGAGTGATTGATGCCCTTGTTTCCAGACAGTAAAAACTGCAAGTGTTTGGGAACAAAGACCAATGCCAAGTGCTCTTTTCCAGCAAAGAAAAAACAATGCTCTTCCACGGTGTGGCTTTGTTCCTAGAAACTCTGTGACTAGATAATTCCGCACCCAGAAAAGAGCAAAGAGCTTCAGATGAACAAGCAGCCAGCTCATCAGCAGTGACATTTAACATGCACGGGCGGGCACACCACACACAGAGAGAGAGGGAGAGAGAGAGAGAGAGAGAGAGAGAGAGAGAGAGAGAGAGAGGCACACTGTACATGTTGACTTCTTTAGAGACTATTCCAAACCATGAAGTGAAAACACCACTGCGTGAGCACATTCTCATTTGTTTCATTGTCATTTGTGGGGCAGCCCAAACAATCTGGAAGTCACTTGGCTGCTCCTCCCCTGAGGGTAGCTGGCTGAATGATGGTTCATCTGTGGGACACTGTGTTCCAGTGCTGTGAGTGACATCTGCATTATTGCATGCATGCTCTTAGCCAATCTCAACCTGTATTATAAAAACCATTGCACAGTTTTGATAATGATATAGTATATGACAATATCATAAAGGACTAATGTGATGTTGAAGCAGGACAGTCTCCTGTGAAGACCCTACTAGTAGTTAAGCAACTTTATCTTCTAAGTTCATTCCTACAACCTAGCTGGAGGAGGAGGAGGCGCATCCAAGAGTAACCAGAACCACTGATTCTGAGGTCAGTGACAAAAACAAGAAATGACCCCGGAGTCAAACCAGGGAAGCAAGCTGAGGGGAAGAGTCAACCATTGAACAGAGTTGACACTGGAGACAGAGTTTGGCTCTGGTGATGGCAATGGGGTTTGTTCATTGAGAATCCAAGTCTTAGAGGGGTCAGCAGGAGAACAGCAGGTAGCTAAATTACTAGAAAGACTTGGGTCAGAAATTGTGGACTTGAGAATCTGGCTTTTCCACTATCTGTGGGGCAAGGCACATCTTTACTCTCTTTCATTGTTTATAAAAGAATTGGGAGAGCAAATGGTGATATAGCTAGATACCTCCTGCCAGCGTTCAGAGGCAAAACCCATGTGATTAGTATCTGAGTCCATACAGCAGATGCTCAGTAATGCTGACAGCAGCCATTACCGCATCTTCCTGTGCAGACCATTCTCATTATAGATGCTCAACCAGGCCACTGTTGGCACCAGTATCATGATGTCTTCTTAGTCCTCGGAGATGAAAGAGGGAAACACTCTCCTCTGCCTTCTGTCCCACAGGCTGGGAGACTCCTGTTTTATTATCTCAGCATGCAGCTGAGGAATGCAGCCTTTAAACAACTCAAATGGCCGGAAGCCAAAGGAAGAACCTATTACCCACGGTGTCATGGTAATAATTGGCCCTGGTTCATTCATGTAAATGACCTGTGTGTGCACTGTGCTGATGAAGACATCAGGACTTGGGGACCAAGCTATGGCATCTGGCTCAGAGCCAGATTTTAATTACTCTGTGGGGAGGGGGAAAAAGGACTGAAGAGGAGACAGCAGCTGGAGGGAGAGGAGGAGGAGGGGAGAAGAAGTAGGAAAGATGAAGGAAGATACAGAAGAGACATCAAGACTGGAGCAAGAAAATGCTGGCCTTTGGTACAGGGGCAAAGTGGATAAAGAGGCAATATGAAACTCCAGTGTTATTCATGAAAACCAGAAAGTGGTAGCCCATCTGTTTTCATAACATAGTCCTGGGCCTGTCTAGAGTGAATGATCCACTCTGGGGAGTTCCATCATTCATCTCTGCTCTACATTCTGTCTGTTGGATGAATTAGATGGCAGGAGATATGCCCATGTGCCTCCAGACTGAGAAGCCCAGAAATCAAAGCAGTCCTTCCCCATTCCCTCAGATATAAGGTGAGCCACCATCAGTCACATCTCAGATGGAGGGAAAGCCTCCAAAAAAGCCTCCTATTGGCACCCACCCACCGAGATGGTGGGGCTGATCTATTAGGAGATCACCAAGGCCAGCTGGACTGGGTCTGAAAATGCATGGGATAAAACCAGACTCACTGAATATGGTGGACAATGAGGGCTGCTGAGAAGCCAAGGACAATGGCACTGAGTTTTGACCCTACTACATGTACTGGCTTTGTGGGAGCCTAGCCCGTTTGGATGCTCACCTTCCTAGACCTGGATGGAGGGGAGAAGACCTTGGACTGCCCACAGGGCAGGGAACCCTGACTGCTCTTTGGACTGGAGAGGGAGGGGGAGGGGCGTGGGGCCTGAGGAGTGGGGGGAGGGGGAGGGAAAAGGGAGGCAGGGAGGAGGCGGAAATTTTTAATTTAAAAAAATTTAATAAAAAAATAAATTTAAAAAAAGCCTCCTATTTCTTTTTAACGAAATCAAATCATTTAACTTTTCTGTCTCACATATTCAACAGTCCCCACAGGCAAGAAACTTTCCTGGGTTTCCTTGGGAGTTCCCTGCTGGAAGGAAAGCAGTTTCTTCTTGTGTAAACCACTGTTCATAGAACTTCAGGATGAGTCTGTCCTCCATGAAGAACATTCCAACCCCATGGAAACCACATTCTGCCTTAATTATGATTAAGTAACTTTGGTCACCCTACCCTCCATCATCCTTTGGTCCTATCCACACTGCAGAGGCGATGGGGAGAAAGGAAAGAGAAACTTCCAAGAAAAGTTAAGGTTAGGGCCCAAGGTATCAACTGTGAACTGGAGTTATCCACAGCAGCCTCAATCCTGGAGATATGCCTGATTCTTTGACCTCATCAGCACCCTGCCATTTGCCTTTTTTACAGCACTGTGACCATACCACCTATCTATTACCCCCCAACTCTGTATCACTTACCACAACAACATTAAGGGGTAGGCATTGAAAGCAACTGTGCTGGTTGGCTTTAACTGTAAGTTAACAATTACCTGAGACGAGAGCCTCCATCAAGAATTATCTAGATAAGGTTGGTCTTTAGGGGATTGTCTTGGTTGTTGACTAGTGTGGCAGGACCCAGCACATTGTAGGTAGCATCATTCCTTGGGTGGGTCGGGATTCCTGAATTGTATAGGACAGAAGAACTCTAGAAGAACAGAAAATGAGCAAGGCGACATCCATGCATTCTCTCTTGCTCTTAACCGAGGATGTGATGTTTCAAGTTCCTGCCTTGTCTTCCCTGCAATATAGGCAAATAAATTTGGAACTGTAAGCCAAATTTTTCCTCAAAGCTGCTTTTGGTTGTGGCATTTTGTCACAGCAACGGAAATGAAGCTAGAATAAAGTCCCTCTCTGAGAATGCTGGCCAGCCTCTTCTACCTTGGCCTCTTCTACTTCCCTCCCATCACCCGAGTCCGGAAACTAAACTTTGTTTGGTTTTATCTCCATTTGACAAAAGCCTCACTGCACAGTGCCAGGATCCAGGGCTGCTGCCTTGGGTTGGCCTTCTTATTGTGTCTATTGCATAACAAGCGCCTTTGTTCCTGGCTGAGTGTCGACATCACTCAAATGCAACAATGATTTCTTTGCCTTTGCTCTCCTCCTCCCAGCTCACAGCCTCAGCCTGTCCACACCATACCACTGCGACAACCGAGCCAGCAGGGAACAACTGAAAGCTGTTATGTGATGCCTGATACAGGGCTTCAGGTGCTAAAGAGAGACCCATGACTGGCATCTTATCTTGATGGCCTTAGAATTGCTTGAGGGCCTTGTCACTTGTCAGTGCACAAGAAATAAGCTATTAAAGCTCACCGACCCTCTCCAAGCGTGTGGTTGCTGCTAGACTCAGGTTTCCCTAATGTTACAGATGCCCAAGAAACACAGAAACTTGACAAGGTCATTGTGTCCATCCTCTGGTTTCCAAGCTAACCAAACGCTGAGACCAAGGAGAGTCTATCACTTTGTTTAGCCATGAGAGAGCCACGGTGAGGGTGGTATTCCATTCTCACATCACAGAGGAAAGTATGAGCTTTGATGAAGAGACAACCAAGAGCGCAGATGTATGCTTGGTTTCAGCAATGACCTTGCAAACTTAAAGAAAACATTTCTAGGTGATTGTCCTCTCCTGCCTATCAGCTACTTCTGACCAAGTTCAAAGAGGATAGAAAGGGGAGCATCCCTCCCAAAAGATAACTGAATTCAAGTCTGAGCTCTAAAAAGGGGGTTCAGAGCTTGGAAAGAACCTGCAAACATAATTGCCATGCAGGGGCAATCCCCTAAAGATGACGTGCACTCTTGATATCTTGGTCTGAATGATCAAAGCAGAAGCATTCATAAGATACAAACATGCATGTCTCCAGTCCAAAGGGCAACTGGCCCACTGAGATCTAGCAGAAAGGTGCCAGACTGAGGAAGCAGGAAATTGTGGGTGGAAGATTCCAGGATTGCCTACTAACGCTACAAGCTGCCCACAGACTTGGATCCCACTCATCTGTTCTGGATGAGAGATGGGTCTCCCTAAGCTTTCTTGAGAGTAGGTGCATGACCCAGAGCTTGAGGAACGGGAGCCGCTTCCCTCACTTGGAATCCAGCTCCCAACTGCCATTGCGTATGCTTTTGTGGACCGCTTTGATTAGGAAGTTTGCTTGTTAGGCTGGAAGGGATTTATCTTCCCTTTGGTCTTCAGAGGTCAATGAAAGCTGTTGCTCTGTGGGAGGACTCCATGTATTTGGAGAAGTTTGTGGAAGCAGAACCTCCGGTCTTCGTTCCCACCTCTACCCTACCCCTAACCCCAGAGTTGCCCATTCTGTGACTTGGCAAGAGCATAAAACCAGGTCACCAGGGATTCCAGGATTTGAGTAAGGGAAAAGTACTAGGTGGGGGAGGGGTGGAAGAGGTGTTGGAGAAAAAAGGGAAGGAAAGAGGATGTGATGATCGGTACTGATTGTCAACTTGACAGCATCTAGAATCTTCTAGGAGACAAGCCTCTAGGCATGTCTAGAGTGGATTATGGTAGGGAGCCCATTCCGTGGGCTAGGGTCCTGGAACGAATGAAAGGAGAAAGTGAGCTGAGCATTCATTTCTCTCTGCTTCCCAGCTATGGGTGTCACGTGACCTGCTCCTGCCATCATGATGTCTGTCCTCCATCACGAGGGACTGTTCTTTGGTCCCCAAACTAAGCAAACCCTTCCTTCCTTGGGTTGATTTTGTTGAGTATGTTATCACTGCAAGGAGCAAAGCAACTAATACATAAATGGGTATGAGGAGTCTGGGAAAGATGAAGTGAGGTAGGGATAGGTGCTGAAAGAAGATGGGGAGGTGAGCCGCAAGAGCTCTCTGTTTCAGTCTGGGTTGTATGACTCTGTCTCTCTACACTTGCTCAGAAGAGGCTGTCACTGATAGTGCTTTCCCTGGAGGGTGACCCAGGCAACACAGCAGAAAATAAAAGCCGTTAGGGTAGTAATGATAATATTAATAAATAAAACAGACTAAAGGCAAGGGTTATTAAGTCAAAGAAAAGCTGACTGCAGAGAGAGCGACCCCACTTCCTTTGTGGCTCTGACTGGTGTCTAGGGAGGATTTTAAATGCCTTAGCCACATGCTTTTCTAAAGCCAGGGGAAACATGGACATCTCTAAGGCTGCTCAATGCCTTCTTTTGACAGGGAAGACTTTGAGAAATTAAATTATTTTCTTAATATCACTTAGCAAATTCATAACAGATCCTGACTCAGGGGACACTCAGTTCCTGGTCAGAGAGGTGACTTTACAGAGCTGAGAGTTGAGAGCTTTGTCACTAATCAGCTCTGAGTTCCAATCCCAGCTTTTCCCTCTGTTCCTGCAGTAGGATCTGACTCTTGGAGAATTTCCTGTGGGAAGAATTAAATGGAATGTTGCAGTGAAAACAGTGGATATCTCTCTTTTTACTATCAGCCTTGGCCAAAATTGCTTTTCTCTGTGTGAAATAGGGTTCAGCTATAGCCTCCTGTCTTGGTGCTGGGGATGGGAGTCATAGGATAAGAACCTTTTGTGTTAGCCCCTGTGAGGGTTTGAATTGGGAATGGCCCCCGTGGGCCATTTAAATGCTTGGTCACTAGAGGGTGATGCTAAATGACAGGGATTAGGAAGGGTGGTTTTGTTGGAGGAAGTGTGTCACTGGGATGGGTTTGGGGTTTCAAAAGCTCAAGCCAGGCCCAGTCTCTTGCTTTTCCTACTGCCTTCTCCAGCACCATGTCTGTCTGCATGTCACCATGCTTCCCTCCGGGACGACAAGGAGCTAAATCTCTAAACCTGTCGGCCAGCCCCAATTAAATGCTTTCCTTTTTAAGAGTTTGGTGATCATGGTGTCTCTTCACAACAACACAACAGTGAGTAAGATAGACCAAGACTCCGAGAGACCACAGCTCAGAGGCACTCCAGGGTCTTGCTATGAGGGAAAAAATAATTTATAAAGCATCTTTTCCAGATAACTGGACTTGAGGGTATTGCCCCAGTTACCCCTTTCCTATCCCGCCCCAAGCTCATCACCTTCCTCCCCATCCATTCACCCCACAAGATAGAGAGATTGACACGAGCCCCATGATAGCCATTGCTAGGGAGTGTGGCTTTTCACATTTAAAGTCATTGAGAGAAGATAAAATGGGAAATTCAAAGCCCTTTCCTTATTGTACTTCAATTGTGACACATAGCTATGGCTATCACATAGGACATCAGTGTAGAACATTCTTGTCATTTCAGAAAATGCTGCGGCATCCCCCTTACTACCCATGCTTTTTCTTTCTGTGTTTTGTGCATCAGCTATGTTCAGGGTGACAGTTGCTCTTGGTCATCAGTTTGCCTGGATGGGACAGCACCTGGCAGGTTAGTAAGACCCACCTCGGGCTACAACCATGAGGACGTTTCCAAAGAGGACTGGGTAATCAGAGATAACTGCCCAGAGTGTGAAAGGCTCCTCAGTGTAGGCTGGGATCTAACAGGGAAAGGGAAGGGTAGACAGCCAGCTCCTGGCCACCATGAATTGAGCTGCTCCCCTGCCACTATGGACTGAAACCCCTCATACTCTGAGTCAAAATTAAATTATTCTCTTGGGTGCTTGTCACAGTGACAGAAAGCCCAACACTGTTAACTGTAGTCTGAAGATGCTACATGGAAAATTCCAGAAGTAAATAATGTGTACATTTTGTTTTATGTTTGTTGGTTGGTTGGAACAAGATTTTGCTATGTTGCCTAGGCTGGCCTGGAATTTCCTATGTGTCCCCAGGCTAGCTTTGACCTCACGACCTTCTTTCCTCAGCCTTCCAGGTCAGCAGTATCATGCCTGGTACCCAGTGCCCAAGTTGTAAATTGGACACTAGTCTTAGGGGCTGGCAGAAATCTCATGCCACCCTGCTCAGAACTTTGTACTGAATTTGAGTCATCTTCTTGCCACATTTATCCCTACCATACACCCTACATGCCCATTAGCCTCTTAGCAGTCACAGTACCCCCGTGTTTGCGTACAAGATAAACCACAGCAAAGCCCCAGGGTCTAAGTGGGCAGCTGCCATATGCCAAAGAGAATGTGTCCCAGGAGAGAAATGAAAAGCAGAAAGATCCCCTTAGATATGTGAATACATAGAGAAAACAGTCCTTGTAGGGCTTGACCTGATCTCCAGTTTCAAGTATCCACGGAGGGGAGAGGTGTGTCTATAAATTCATCCTACTCGGATAAGGAGCGATGCTGTATTGCACATTAATAGCTTAGGCCCATTTCTGCAGTTTTACTATTTTCCTTTATGTTTCACTCTTCCACCAAAAATTGCCACAAGCCCAGCTGTGGGCTTGTTTCCAGAACCCAGAATTTGAGGACATCAGTCTCGCGTGCTGCCTCAGTGCCCCTGGACAGCTCTGAGAGGGGCACCCGTGCTGAACGGCTGAGGTGCCTCTCTCTAGAGCAGCAGATGACTAGAAATCAGGTCGCCCCGCATGGCTTGCGGTGCTGACTTGCTTGTTTGTGTCCTTTTTTCATCTTCATCCCTGACTTCATTGTAGCTCCCTGGGGACTGCAGGTTAAACAGCCTGCACTCTTCCTCAGCTGGAGTGACATTGTGTTTGTAATCTGACAAATGAAGCTTGCCTGGAGATCAGAGTGATGAGCTAGACACGCACACAGAGAGGCCAGGCAGTGGTGGCACATACCTTTAATCCCAGCACTTGAGAGGCAGAGGGAGACACACCTCTGTGAGTTCAAGGTCACTCTGGGCTAGGTGAGACTGAATCAGCCTAAAAAAGAAATAGAGCCAAGCAGTGGTGGCTCACTCTTTTTAATCCCAGCACTAGAAAAGTGGAGGCGGAAAGAGATACGGCTAGACAGAGAGAGGAGGAATCTAAGAGAAGAGGAGACCAGATCTCAGAACTCAGTGTGAGGTTTCTTAGAGATGGCACTGAGTCAGGATTCCTAGAGACAGGATCACCCATTCAGTCTGAGGATTCAGTAGAGTTAAGAACTAGTGGCTGGCTACTCTGTTTCTTTCAGCTTTCACCTCTTAATATCTAATTCTGGGTTTCTGTTATTAAGACCAATTAGAGTTAGCGCTACAGTCAGGTGCCGTGGTCCTGCAGGGTTGGGCACAGTACAGGGGGGAAGGAGAAATAGATGCTGAATTAACTGTTTCCTCACTTCCTCTTCTTGCCATGATTTCAATTTCCAGTCCAATATATGTGCTAACAGCAGGCAGCGACCATAGCTGCCTGTGAATAGGAATCAAAAGAGGAAAGACCAGATTCATTTCCAGACCATTACTGGCTTCTCCGAGAATGGAGGAGGAGCAGGGCAGATGCGAGGCTTGCTCTTGCTCTTCAGCAAGTGTTTATTTGTCAACTGAGAAGAAAGAGGCCTAGTGGAAGAAGATACCCACCGACTGCCTAAAACAACACGTGGTTCCTCTGCCTTTGCTCTCTAGTTTCTTCTTTGCAACTCAACCTTACGAGCGCAGAAGTCCGGTAGTTGTCCACTCGCTCATTCATTCTTCTGAGCCACACTTCCCATCCGAGTCACCTGAAGATTTCCTATTTGCAGTATGCACAGTCCCAGTCTGTATCCCAGGCAAATTGGATCTGAATCGGTGGCTGGCCAGAGTGAGTAGAACTGGAAGGCTGCGGGCTTGGGGGTTGCAAAGCATTCTTTGGGCATTCTGTTACTGGCTCCTGAGTGGGAACCCTGCATCCACTCCTCCCTTGGCCACGCCCTCTGTCAGCAAGCATACTGATGCTGAGGCCTGCTAGTTGATAAAGGAACTCACGTTCAAATACAAAGGTTCTTGGGGCAGGGCTACCCATTGGAAACACCAGGAAAAGTTTTGAAAACCCTTAATGTACAGGCCTGACTTCAAAGCAATGGCTCTGAATTTCCTTGGGGAGAGAACCAGGTCCCAGCACTCTTCAAAGTGTTCTGGGTCATTCTACAATTACCACCTCAGGATAGGAGGGGATGACGAAGTTCTTATCCAGCTTTGGTGGGGAGATCAACACAACTTCCCTGTAGAGAGACATCGTTACAGTGAGCTTCCCAGCCTACTGTCTCCATTATCCTTCGGCTGGTAAACGAGGCACAGAGGACCAGCCCAAGGCAAAATTCAAAGTACGTAGTCATGCGTGCTGTCCAGAGAAGGACGCTGCCGAGGTCAGTCAAACTGCAAACTTAAATGCCTTAGCCCTTTAAGAAGAACAAAGAATCCATTTCAAAGCAAGACTGTAGCTGTGGAGATGTCACCAGTGCTAGAGGATAGAAGTAGAGGCAGCCTTCTCCGACTTTCCACTCTGTTTACCGTCTGCCGATATCTCCATCGATGTTTTCTTGATGTTTTTGTGAGTGCTGGGGTTTGGACCTAGAGCCTCCCACACGTTAGGTGAGTGCCCTACCACTCAGCTACATTCCCATCCCCTACCAACATGTTTGGGTACCTGCCACGGATCAGACACTTGATTAAAATGAAATGAAAAGGGCATGTCGATCTTTAGGGAGAACATGGTCCTGGCAAAGTAAACTTTAAGTCTCCATTTCTTTATCATAAAATGAGGACGCATTTGTAACATTTTGTAACTTTTCTCATGGCTGTGACAAAATCAAGAGCTTGTCTTGACTTGCTGTTTGAGGATAGCATGCATCATCGTGGGGAAGGCCAATAGGAGCTTGAGGCAGCCAGGCCCATTGTGTCAGCCGTCGGGAAGCAGATGCCTGCTGCTCAGTCCACTTGCTCTAGCTTATTCGTCTAGAACCTCAACCCACCGAACGGTGCTGCCCACAGGTACCAGGGATCTTTCCATTTCAGCTCACCCAGTCTAGAAATGTCCTCACATACGTGCCCAGGGGTTCATCTCCAGTCAAGCTGATCAGCACAGGGAGTAAAACAAAAGTTAATGATGCTAGAGATTTCAGTGGCTCATGGGCCTGTGATGCCATGATGGCAGTTAAAACAGAACGAGGGTCTTTGCCTCCTCACCAATTTCCCTCAATGCCTGGTGGGTTTTGTTACTTCTCGAGTTGCTGAACAAATACAGACAAGAAGCATCTTGAGAGAGGAAGGCTGTATTTGTATTCCTGGTTTAAGGAAGGTCACGGGAGGAGGCTGCAGCAGCAGGAGCATGAGGCTGCTTCCAACATCTTGGTGAAAAGAAGCAGACCGAGAGAGGACAGCAGGAGGGGACTGCACACCTTGAAGAGTCCCGCTTCCTCCCAACAGGCCCACCTCCCACAAAGGTCCACAGCCTTCCCAAACAGCACCACTGTGCAACCACCAGTTTTTCAAACACCCGAGCCTATGGGACACATTTTACATCCAAATCTGCACTGTGAAGTTTTCATGTTTGTTTTTCAGCTACAGCTGAGCCCAGATGTGCACTTTTAGAGTTTTTTTGAAGTCCAAATGGCATGTCCAAAGCCAGGTATTTGGTTCTGATGAGAGGCATATGTTCCACTGAGCCTGCAGCAGACATGTAACAAAACCGAGTCCACTCTCTTTGACAGCTCCAGGGCCTCGGCCTCCCTTCTGCCAAGCTCATGGTCAGCATTAGGTGAGAATCTGTGTGTTTCTATGTAGTTTCTTTGTCTTTGTTTTGAGCCCAGAATTTGAGTCATTTGCCTCTGCCCAACATTCCTAAGAGCTGGTTCCTCTTCCTCACAAAAGCCATGCTTCCTAGATCAAGGAAAGGCTTTACAGAATCAGGGGAGGAAGTTGGCAACGCTCACACTCCGTTCTGTACCATGCCAACCCCTTCCTATGTCATCATTCAGTTCCCAAATCCTACAGAAGAAAGGCTATGTGACTGTTGGGGAGGGAAGAAAATACAGAGTTAGGAAAGAACTGGGTTCAAATCTCGGCTCCTCCAAACTAGGCTGAGCCATATGAAGTCAGTGATGGCTCTGCACTGCTACCTACAAAAGCAGTAGTTGTGCACGGTGCCTCCCAATGCCACCGCAGATACATTCAGGCTCTTCCATCTCAGTTTCTTTGTCTGTCCAGCTGGAGTGTACTGGTGACTCTTGCTGTGATAAAATACCATGACCAAGGGAAATTGTAGAAGTAAGAGTTCATTTTGGCTTGTGTATGGTTCCAGAGGGATGTGGGATAAGAGTTCATCACGGAGGCAGCAAGCAGCATGATGGCAGCCAGAGCAGGAAGCAGAGAGGTCACAAGGGGTAAAGTTACACAGCATCCAGGGTCTGAAGCTCAAATAAGGTAACTGTGACCAGGTAGCTACCTGAACATACTTCCGCCCTCCTTTGGCATGTATTTGAGGTGGGGAATGTTTGTGCTACAGCATTCGTGTTGGGGTCACAGGATCACATATAGGAGTGAGTTCTCAGCTTCCACCGCGCGGGTCTTGGAGATGGAACTCAGGTCATGAGACCTGGCAGAAGGCACTTTTACCTGTTGGACCATTGTGCCAGCCTTGAAACGCTTCTTCCATGGAAAGCTGGTCACTAAATGCATCCTGAATGCGAGGCCACTGGCTCAACAATAGCAGCCATCATTGCTGTAACAAGCTACCTGACAGCACACAGGCCATCTCTGCTTGTCCTAAGCCCAGATTTCTGAAGAGGTCTTATCCACAGAGACACAGAAACTGGTACACAGGGAAGGATCTGAGTGACAAACACAGAGTGGCCTGAACTCTTGCTTCCCCTTGTGCAGAGCACACAAGTCAGACCCGTCCAAATCTCAGCCCTCTCTTAGCTGAAGGAGAGAAGCATATGCTTGCACCAGGGTTTATTTCAAGAACTAAATGACTGTGTATGTAAATTGCTGGCAGGGTAGGCTTTTTGTCAGTGGTCTTGGTCACAAGATGCACAGAATTGGGGGTGGGTATAGGGAGAAGGGGACATTACAGTAGGACCAGCTGAAGCCTCGGGTTGATTTCTCTGCATGTGCTAGGATGTCACTTTTGGGGAGAGGTGTCTAGTGTTCCTGGTCCTGGGGGAGGGATCCCCTCTCTCTGGAAACCATACTGGAAAGCGTCAAGAAGGGAGAAAGAAGTTACAACCCCCAGCCACTGGCAACCAGATGCCGGAAGCCAGAGTTTGGGCTCAGAGCCTTAATTGGGGATTAGAAGCTGAACTTCATCCACACTCTGCCTTGGGAACCTCATTAAAAGCTGGAAAATTCACCGTGCAGGTGTAGTGACCTTTTCGGAAGTGACCTGGAGACTGCTGGGGCCCCCAGGGAGCATCCTGCCCTCGCCTGGCACCAAAAAACCTGCTCCACTCTTGCCCAACGTGATGGGAGTCTGTCCTCTTCTCTGCTCTCCTTCAGGTAGGATTCTGTCCTTTTGCTTTTGTGTATGAGGGATTTTTTTCCTAGTTTGAGTTTTGGTTTTGCTTGGTTTGGTGTTTTGGTTGTTTAAAAAATATTAAGAAAACCGAAAACTGACAGTTTCCTGCAGCCAAAACTGGCCTTGAACTTACAGCATAGCCAAGGGCAGCCTTGAACTTCTGACTCTCCTATCTCCACCTCTCCATTGTTGGGATTACAGGTGTGTGCCTCTACACCTATTTCAGGAGGTTCAGGGGAATCTAACCCAAACCTTCTTGGATGCCAAGCAAACACTCCACTAAGTAAACTACATCCCTAGCCCTATCAAAACCTCTTTAAAACTAGACAGACACCTAAAGGTTTCTCTTTCAGATTAAAGTGACAGGGACACCCCCCAGCTCCAACGTTCTGAATGGGTCATCTTTTTTGAGTCTCATAGTGATCCTAAAAGTAAGTAAAGCAATGAGGAACACTTCAGAGTTTAGAGAGAGAAACTAAGGCCAGAGCTAATCAGGCGCCAGGGTGACCTGCTTTGGAATTCTCCAGGAAAGTAAGCCAGTCCCTACCTGCTGTCCCCCCAAGGGCCCTATTGGCCAAATGTCTAGTGACCTTTGCTTCTGACTAGACAGCACTCCCTCTGGTCCTCCGGGTTCCAGAAAGAGATCATCAGATCAATCACGGGATACACTTTGACATTCACAAAGAAGGGAGAATTCCCTTCTAATTTATGGAGTATTTAAGATATATAGACAGAGAGGTGGCCCCACAAAGCTGGGAAATGACAACACCACCCTCCAGGCACCTTATTCCTTACATGGAATTATAATCTCCTCTTTATGTGTCTGTATATGAAGCATTTGATGCCCTGGAGAATATAAATGTAAAGCTAATGCCGTTGCAATATTTTTCATGACTTGCAAGCTACTTGAGAGAGACACTGTTTTATTCACTGTTTGCCTCTGCACCTGGCCTGGCGTGTTTTGATGGGAGCACGGGTAAATATTTGCGAATGGTTAAAGGTCATCACACCTTCTTCACAAAATGTCTGTGGAGGGATTTTCTTTTCTTTAAAGAGAAGGAATCTGAGACACTACTAGGGGAGGTGACTTAGAGCCAGTACAAGATCCGGAGCTGGAAGGCATCCCGAGCCAATTATAAAAAGAAAAGGTGCAGACTGGAGTGGCTGGGGAAAGCCTGGGTTTTCTTTTCTGGGTGAGCTCAGAGAAACAGAGAAGAAATAAAGAAGACCCAAGTATGAGATTGCAAGAGTGAACTCAATCATGTGGGAAGAGAGTTAGGAGGAAAGGATCCAACTCCTTAGAGACAATACCTGGGAAGCCCTTGAATGCTAGAGGGGTCAGACGGAGGCTTGAGGCTTTATCCTGAAATCCATAGGTACTGGGTACCATCTGAGCCTCTTTCTAGTCACAAACAGAAACTCGGAGCCTGTGTTCCTCCACTAGAGATCTCTGTGTTGGTCTTAAGCACTAGATCCTGAAGGGATGGGGGCCCTTTAACCCCAAGACAGAGCCATATGCTAGGCATATGTTTCATGCATTAGCAATCTGTCTTCGCTCCTAATGAGAAAGATTGGTGCCCACAGATGCATGTTCATTACCAAAGGTACTACATTAATTATGAACTCCGAGAAGGAACGGGAAACTGTGTGTTCAAGCTGAGGAGCCAAGGGTGGCTATCCATTAGAGGAGGGTGGCCCACGGGAAGTGTGTGCAACCCTGAGTTCAGCCTCCATGACTCACACTCATTCCCCCAGGAGTGTCACTTAGCTCTACATTCATTCATTCATTCATTCACTCTACAAACATGTTTTTGAAGATTTATTATGTATAGTGTTCTGTCTCCATATATTCCTGCATTCCAGAAGAGGATACCGGATCCATGTGGTTGCTGGGAATTGAACTCAAGACCTATGGAAGATCTGCCTGTGTTCTTAATCTCTGAGCCATCTCTCCAGTCCCTACAAACATTTCTTGTATGTCGTCTTTGCATACAGCACCTGTTTTAAGGTCTGGGCCTGTACCCTTCAGAACTCCGGAATGTGGTGACTGTTGGTGACAGGCTCATGCTCAGATGTTGAAATAAAATCTTCTGGAATACACACCCAATGCACTGGTACCTTACTTGGTTTGAGGTAACCAAGTGAGCAGAGGTATCTGAAACATTTTTCAAAGCACCCGAGGATCTGATTTGATAGAATAAAAAGGGAGAGTCTCACAGTCACATGTCACATCTCTCCGAGAGGCACCCGATTCCTTTAGTTAGCCAACCTCTGCATTTGCTCGTCCCTCTACTCTTCTTGGACATGGCCTATCCTGAACTCCGTCTCTCCAGGGACACTATGTGGCATGGTGCTACTCTGTTGGAGTTGGTGTGGCCAACAATAGGACAAATGTCTTGAATGCAGAATGGCCGCAGGTGAGATCAAGAACTAAGCCCTCATTTTGTTCCTTTGAAATGTCTCTGAAACGGCCAATGAGGGTCCTGCCAGCCCAAGGCAGAAGTCAACTGTGCCAGAGTCATGTAGACTCATGGCTGAGAAGAGACTCATGTAGCCCAAGTTGACTCAGATTCACTATGTAGATGAGGATCCTCCTTCCTCTACCTCCCAATTGCTATGATCACAGAGCAGCACCACCACACCTGTTTTATTGGGTGCTTGGGATTGAACCCAGAGCATCATGAATGCTAGGCGAGCTCACTACTGCTGAACTTAATCCACAGCCCCAGGCATTTTGAAACACTCCTCTCCACTAAAATTTAACATGACCAAGTTCAAACCAAAAGGGCATTACACCCATGTCTTCTGCCACTGCATCTCTCAGTTCATTCTGTCTTTCAACTACACTCTGTCTGGATACAAGCCAGAGGTTCCCCAAACACCCATGGTGGACCATCTCATTCACCTTATTCCCCTCTCAGTGACAGAAGGAGCTCTTCTTGGTGACACACATGGGACTAGGAAGCAATAAATGTGAGCTTTGAAGACCTCCTTTCAATACCTAGCCTAGCTCCTTCTATTCCAAATATTTCTCGCTGCTCTTAAAAAAAAATCAAGGTTCTGTTTCTCAAAGATGTCAGACAGCAATAGTTACATTGTTCAAACAGATGGATGGTAGAAATTAAGAAAAGGAAATGAGAGAGAAGAAAAACAGTAAAAGAGATCTTTTTGGATCCTCAGGCAGGATAGATGTCCAATGGGGCCCTCTGGGAGTATTTTAGGTGGTCTTGGCAACAATGAAGAAACACAAGTATTCAATTAGGACCAAGTTCTTCCAGATGACTCCCAGGCCCAGCCATTGGATCCCCTCTCTTCTCTTGGGATTTAGGTGTAGAAGTCCTCTGTGCATCCTTACATTTTTATCCTAGTTTCTCTTCTGTTGCTGTAATAAAATGTTCTGACAAGAGCAAGTTAATGGAGAAAGAGCTTATTTAAGTAGCATTTCGGTGTCACGGTCCATCATGGCAAGGCAGTTAAGGCAGAGGGAACATGAAGCATGCAATCCCATGACATCCACAGTCAAGACAGAGGACGACGAATTCACGCGTGCATGCAGGTTCTCAGCTCATTCCCTCCTCTCTTCCGGGTGCCTTCCTCAGGGAGTGTACCACATAAAACGGGCCTATCTTCCCACCAACTGAGTTACCTCTGACAGACCCACCCACAAATCCACCTAGTCTAGACAATCCGTCATTGAGAATCCCTTCCCAGACGATCCTAGATCAAGTTGACAAGTTGACACTAGCAGTCGTACCAGCTTTGTCTCCTGGGGACTACGCATGTGGATAAATGTGAGGTAGAGGAATTGGGTAGGAGAAGAAGGACTTGAAAGAGGGTTATGCCTCAAAACCCCATTATTCTGTTCAGTTACCTCACTGGGGTGTGTGTGTGTGTGTGTGTGTGTGTGTGTGTGTGTGTGCGTGTAGCTAATGTTAAGTCCATAGGCTGCCTGCTGTGGAAACAGAGCTGATGTTGCAGGTGCTGTCTGCTATCAGTCTTTCTTCAGGAGGGACAGGGTTGTTCTAGCTGTTCTCAGCTGGTTGCATAAGACCCAACTACATTATGGAAGGCAATCGATTCACTCAAATTCTATTCACTTCTTTTATCTTAAAATCGCTTGTTGGTTTGCAGTTTTGGGGATTGCGCTGAAGGCTCACATAAGATAAGCAAATGTTCCAACACTAAATTCTACCAATCTATGGATAATCTCATCCCAAGACACAGATACCCAGAAAAGTATCTGACTAATATTTAGTCACTTCACAGCCTGATCAGGTGACTCATTCACCAGCACATTAAGTGTATGTGGTGATGGGCAATGAGTTTGAAGGCATAATGTCTCCCACACTGAAGCCAGGTAAGGTCCCTGCCATGGAATTCAGGCCATGGGAAAACCTATCTCACCCAAATGTCCATGTCCTAAGTGTGCAGGGATTGTACTTAGCCCTGATGTGAACATGCCCTCGTGCTAGAGTGTTCCAGCTGTTGTATTCTATGGAGGCCCTTATACACAGGTGCCACCTGTTACTCTTGAGTCCTGAGTGGTAGGGAATAGATGTGACCAGATGCTGGTCACAGAAAACCCATGTCTCTCAGCACCGATCAGTGCACTGAGTACCCGCCCCTCTTGTTCACATTGATCACATAGACCTGATGAAGCATCACTGTCCAGAAAGGCTCCCATAATCCCACTGCTCAGGGCTCTCTTTGCGAGATCACAGAAGGGCTAAGCAGGAAGAGTCACATCAAAAGACCCAACATCAAGCTGCCCTACTGATCAGAGGCCTGATGCACAGCCTTTCCCAAGAAGCCCCTGCCGTGTTTATCAAACTAGGGAGCATCTGACAGAACAAAGAGCTGGGTGGACCTGGCGTTCTCGTTTCAGGAGCCATTAATGATTGAGTCAGCTAGGCTTCTACCTCATAATTTTTCTTTACCTGAACTGCCTTTCCTACCTGCAGCCAACCCCACTCCCTTTGATCCCTGTAGAAATAGTGCTGTCTTCTCACCAAGTCCTCTCCCTTCTTCATCATCTTGTGCCGCTGTCTTCACCGCACCCACCTTTCATTCTCTGCTCTGCTGTGCAGTATGTCATGGTGGCTTTATCTTAGTCCCTTTGAATTCATTCCCTTCTTAGATCTTCTTGAGGCTGTGTGTATGTGTGTGTGCGCACATGTACATGCATGTGTGCATGTGTGTGCTCATGAGTATTTTATGTGCACATGGATATGTAGGTGAATCTACCTTTGTGCACATCCAGAGGCCAGAAGAGGGCATCAGGTATGCTTCTCCATTATCACCCTTTTGAGACAGTCTCTCCCTGAACCTGGAACTAGACTGGCAACCCAAAGATCAGGAGACTTTCCCGACTCAACCCCACCCAGCACTGGGGCTAATGGTGTGAGCATCTGTACCTGAATTTATACGTGGGTGCTGGGATCTGAACTCAGACACATTTGCACAGCAAGCGCTCTTACGCACTGAGGCATCTTTCCATCCCCCTTAACTGTTGTTTCTGTGTCTGTGTCCTTCATTCTGCCACATAACTTTTGAAATCATTTTGTCAAATTGTAAGACTAGCCCACTGTGAATCTGATCAAAACTGCACAAAGCATGAAGATTCCTTGGGAAGAAATGGTGGCCCTTACAGTGCTGAATCTTCACACTCTCAAAGGTTAGCGTATCCCTCTTTGTTTTAATGTAATTACTCCCACAAGGTCTTGGACTTTGTGGTTAGATCTATTGGTTTGAGCTACCCCAGAAGCAACTTCTAAGCCATGGGTTCAACTTCAAAATGGTTTGTGGAAAATGCAAGGAACACGAGGAGTAGTACAGGAGCAGAAAGAAGGCAATAAAGCGTGTTAACACCTAGTGTCCCGATGGTCACCTAGAGCTTAATCCTCCTAGAAAAGCTAAGGCTAGACAATGGTGCACTATGCATGCCTGGGGATTTTAACAGAAAAGTAACCAGTATACCTAAGCCTGGGCAAAGAAGCTCCATATGTATACCACTGCAGCCACAGCCCATCAGCTATCAGGTTGCCCTTGAGAAGATGTTAGTCCCCAGGCTCTTTAGTCTACAGTGTGAAGGCAAATGATTCCCTGTAGCCACATCACAAAAATTGAAGAGGTGGTATGCCAAGGATACCATCTTTGCAGTTGGGAGCACTGTTTCTACAACACCTGTTGTAGTGGTTTGAATAAGCCCATAGGCTTAGACATTTGGACACTTGGTCATCAGTTGGTGGCGCTGTTTGGGGAGGTTTAGGAGATAAAGGCTTGCTGGAGGACATACTTGCTGGAGGACTTGGGTGGGCTCTTTTTGTACTCATACCCCACACCCAGTTGTTCTCTCTTCTCCTTGCTTGCATTTGAAGATGGGAGATCTCTGCTTCCTTTTCCTGCTGCCACGCTGCCCTGCCATGACAGGCTTTTATTTCTCTGAAAACATAAGCCCAGGTAAAGCATTTATAGGTTGCCTTGGTTATGGTGTTCTATCTTAGCAACAGAGAAGTGACCTATATACCTGTCTTAGGAACCTGTTGGGAAAGTCTCTTTCTTCGAGAAGAAGTTGAGACAATGCATGGAAATGCAGGTCATTCTGCAGTGGTGAGAGCTTTCAATGCACTAAATGCCTGGGGTTGGGAGAGCTGCCACACAGGCCATCCTCAAGGGGGATGGAGGTGTCCAGGATGTATAAAAAGGGCTTCCTCCTCGAGGAATTTGACCTGGAACAGTGAGTCGCTGATTAATCACAGGAATTCCCATAACAGATCCTGCTAACCTCAGACCCTCACAAGCAATTCACATCCCAGTTCTGACTTTCCCAACCAGGAAGGCTGAGAACGCAGTTAATCTAGGGCTGGTGAGATACCCAGGAGACAGAGTGCTCACCACATAGGTGTAAGGAGTTTGGATGCCCGGAGCCCACATAAGTCAGGTGGGCAAACTTTGATCTCTGTAATCGCACCTCTTTTCTCAGAGGTTGAGGAAGACCCTGACCCTGTGGCCTCCATGAATACCATATATTCTATATCTATGCAGATATATCTATGTATCTTTCTAGTTGCTGAGGATGTAGTGGCAAACATAATAACCATCCTTGCGCCAATGATGCTTGTATTCCTGCAAGACAAGCAGGCAATTTACAAATTCAGACATCCAGAGGATAAGTTGCAAGAGAAAGAAGTTATGGGCATCTTGAAGGTGCTGGTCTCCAAAGAGGGTTGGACACAATGTCTCTGGGATGACAATAACTTTAGAACAGAGACCAGAGGAAAGGAAAGAAGGAAAAACTCCTGTGTGCAAAACGAAGATAAAGGAAAAGGCTCACCCGTGGTTTTCAAAGCAAAGAAGTGAGGGACACGCAGGAAGCTCAAGGTCAGGTTATCTAATTAGAGGGGGGATGCTGGGGAAGGTTTGGGGAGGGCTGACTAATGAGAGATGCAGTGTGGCATGGTGGGGTTGCAGACAGATCTGGTAGACGCAAGGACCTGCAATGCAGAGACCCAAGGTCTGTGAAGGTCGCCTGCTCTACAGCCTCCCTCCCTAGAAGACTGTGCTGAGATCAAAGGCTTGTGGGGAGGTTTGTGTGGCAGAGCGTGGAGGAAGGCAGAAGGCCCAGCTGGAAGACACAAAGTTGATTTGCTTAGACATCCCTTTCCCCACTAACTCCACATCTCCCCTGGTGGCGAATGCAATACAGCATTCTTGACCCCTCCTCCATGGATTAAATGCGCTGAAGGTGTTGGGCCTGCACAGGGAACTGCAGGTCATCTGCAGGCAGAGCTGCCTCTGCTCCTTACAGCCGGGCATCATCAGTACCTGAACACTGCTGGCTGGGGGCCTATAGGACTAAAATGGGTACTTCAAATCTGCTTGTGCTGATGAAGCATCAATTCCTCACTGGGCCCACTAGATAACTAAAAGCAAGACAAGCTCCTGCCTTCATTTTGTGACTGTCTTGTTGACTTTGGCTCAAACTCCTGCTTGACTTTGTATATCTAACCTGCCTTCATGGTTGAAAGCACAGAGGTAAGTCATTATTCTAAACCTACAATCATCTTGGATACCCAAAAGAACTAAACTCCACAGGATACATGTGCATGCGCGCGTGCGCACACACACACACACACACAC
This sequence comes from Microtus oregoni, assembly GCF_018167655.1. Lineage (NCBI taxonomy): Eukaryota > Metazoa > Chordata > Mammalia > Rodentia > Cricetidae > Microtus > Microtus oregoni. The sequence continues at coordinate 6,249,602 of NW_024543831.1, read as the reverse complement.
ACACACAGAGAGAGAGAGAGAGAGAGAGAGAGAGAGAGAGAGAGAGAGAGAAGAGAAGAGAGAGATAAAGACTTATCTATCAAGGCAAGGCTATACACTGGAGTAGAAGTGAGCATCTTGTGGAAATCATATTAATCTCTTCAAAGTATTTACTGATGACAGAAGAAAACTTAACAAAAATGCAGGGGGTGGGGAAGAGATTCATATAGCCCAGATAGATTTCAACTTTACTCCGTAGCTAAGGATGACGTTGCACTTCTGACGCCCTTTCCTCTCCCTCCCAGGTGCTGGCACTACAAACATACACCACCTCAGACTGAACCCAGGGCCTCCTGCATGCCAGATCCACACTCTGCCTCCAGCGCATATACATCAATACACCATCTTATAGAGCTGGAATTGGGGTGGTGATCAGTCAATGCTGGGTGCAACCTCACCTCACCTAAGATAGCTGTCCTAGTTACTTTCCAATTGCTGTGAGGAGACACCCTGACTAAGGCAGCTCACAGAAGAAAGAGTTTATTTATACAGTTTCAGCAGGGAAGTCCATGACCAACATGGCAGGGAGCACAGCCCCAGGCAAGCGTAGCACTGGAACAGGTAACTGAGTGCTTACATCTGATCCACAAACAAGAGCAAGAGGGAGAAAGGGAGCTACCTAGGAATGCGCATGCCTTTGAAACCTCAAAGCCTGCCCCCAGTGACACACCTTCTCTAAAAAGGCCACATCTCCTAATCCTTCCCAAACAATTCTACCAACTAGGGGTCAAGCATTCAAATACATGAGCCTATGAGGACATTTGGATTTAAACCACTACAACAGCTTACTTCTTGTCCTCTATTACAATCAAAATCTCAGGTCAATACCCAGAAATGGACTAGGGGTATTAGACCCCATTATCTTTCCTTCTTCCCAGTATGATCACGTCACACAAAACACCTCCTGCTACTTTCCTCGTTGCTCATCTCTTCAACAGGCACAAGAGGATGAAAAGTCATGCCTAGTTTTTTGACCAAACTTTTGTCCTAAAATTTCTGGTAACAGGACCATGTCATCCTCATCTGTCCTTCCATCACTATGACCCCAGAAACTCAGATGTTCCAAACCCCCATTGCCTGTGTCCAAGCAGAACCACCTCAGGGCCCATCAACACAGTTGCACAGTCACGGTATCAACACTTCCAACTCCCAGTTCTGATGCAGCTACAATGTCAGGAGGCTGGCACTCCCTCATTCCCTTGCATATCAACTCAGCTATGAGGCAAGTGAGAGACAGGAAAACAAGCCTTACTTGTGACGGGACAGACCTGTCACAATGACACTTAGAAACACCCAGTAAATGGGAGTTCCTCTGACACCATGAAGGTCATCCTGGGAGAAAGGCAGAGAGGAGGCCTAGCAGCAAAGTGCTGGGGGAATATGTACAAAGATGTGTCTGCAAAGTGCCCCCCTTGAATGTCAGACCTACCGAGGTCCTGCTCACAGGGATGGAGTAAGTGGATGTCTGCGAGAAACTGTCCAAGCTCAACGCCAGGAATAGAGAGGGCGGGTTGAGAAAAGAAAGCTCACACAGTCTAGCCATCATTTCAGGAAGCGATATCTTTATTTATTAGTTACTTCTCTTTTTCCCATTGCTGTGGTAAAAGTAACAAAAGCAACCTAAGGAAGGAGTGATTTCTTTTGTCTCACGGTTTCAGGGTAGAGTCCATTATGTGGAAGAAGACATAGTGTCAGGAACTTGAAGAAACTGGTCCCATTGCATTAGCAGACAGGAAGTAAAGGGAGATGGATGCTTTGCATAGTTTTATATATATACATGCATTCATATATATGTGTGTGTGTGTGTGTGTGTGTGTGTATACACAGTCCAGTAGCTAAGCCCAGGGGATGATGCTATACAGTGGGCAGACTCAATAACCTAATCAAGATTCCAGGCATGCCCAGAGACTCACATTTCTGGTGATTCTAGATACCAGGTTGACTGCTGCAATTAGCAATCACACTTTGTAACAGTGGGAAGAAAGGAGGGAGGTTTCACCTTCTGAGTAGTCACATAGCTTCTTAAGGTCACACGTATCTGGTCACCTGCTGGAAAGAAGCAAAACCCTGGGTCCTAGTCAGAATTCCTGAAGCCTAGAATGCAGCCCAGCCCACCTCACATACGTACCAGCTTTGAAAGGTGGGAGGGGCTCCCTCCTTTCAAAGCCAATAGCAGAAAAGGTGTCTCTACAAAGAAATAGAAAAGGAAAGAAGAAATAGGAAAAGCAAGTGATAAAAGAGCTGGGAGAAAAATGTTTTCACAAAGCAGAATAAATTGTGACTAAATATTTCACCAAGACTTTTAAGAAAGAAAGTAATGAGGCAATTATCTCAGAAAGAAAAAAGCATTGAACCAAGATACAAGAGAAATTACTACCTATTATCTAAAGACATAGAGGGCTGAATATATTGTACAGAGAATTATCTGGCACTGTCCAAGGAAGTGGGAATTTAAAGTTTATGGAAGGGTATGGTTGTAAAGATAACTGTCAGAAAAAAAATGAAGTCCTTCCAAATTACAAATCCAAAGGTAGGGGGGAGATTTGCATGTAGAGCTTTCTGAAGCTGAAGAAGTAGCTGAGGGAAAGGGCTTGCTTCACATGCAGGAAGCCTTGTGTTTTATCCCCGGCGCTGCATTAACTCGGTGCATTGGGATGAGCTTGTAATCCCAAGACTCAGGAGGCGGCAGCTAGAGGATCAGAAGGACAAGGTCAGCCTTGCTGCACGGGGAGTTGGAGGCCAGCCTGGGCTAGAGACTATCTAAATAAGGCTTAAAAAAATATTAAAAGCAAAAGGCATAACATAAAGAATGACAGGCATATTTGTCATATGAACAGATGTTAATGAAATAAACTCACCTATTAAAAGACAATAACTTTGGATTGCATCATAAGGCAAAAATCAGCTCATCTGCAAATAAAAGCCAGGCCTAAAAGAAAACAAGAGTATCTGAAAGGACAGAAATCAAAAGACACACAGCAGTGTACGAAAGACCAGAGTTATCCACGGGAAGATTAGATGGGTCAAGATCTAAATGTGAGACCACCCAGATTCACAGGCAAAGCTTCTGACAGAGAACAACACCGTGTCTGACTGAAAGGTCCAGTTCACGATGAAACAGGTCTGGGGAGATGGCTCCATGGGTAAAAACTCTTGGTGTGTGATTATGAGGACTTGAGTTCAAATCCCCAGAACCCATGTAAAAGCCACATGCATAATGGGAGTGTCTGTAATCCCAGCATGCCTAAAGAGAGATGGAAGGCCAATACTGAGGACTGCCCAGAAGCACAAATGGGCCAGCACACATGGGGGGTGGGAGGGAGCTGAGGCAGAGACAGAGAGTCAGACACAAACAGACATACTAGGAGAGAAACTGGCAAAGTCATGACAATGCACAAAAGAGCAAATCCGTATTGATAAGGAAAAATAAGAGAAGCTATAAGGGAAAGAGACAAACCATATCAATAGTAAAAGGTTCTCATTGACCTCTTTATAATCAAATATCAAGTAGCAAAAGAGTTGTTACCAGAATAACAAAATTCAACAAGTACACATAGTTGATACACTTTAAGTCCCTAATCCTCAAAACTCGGAAAAAAAATCTTTCCTTTAGAGGTAGCCAAAATAAAACAACAGAAATTCCTTTCTCTGATTACATGGTACTAAAAGTAGAAAATAATAATTAAACAAAAATTAAAAACCATCACCACTAGGGGAAAAATTTTTAGTCTTTTAAAACAACTCATTGGTCAAGAAAATGCAAATTTGGCAGAACAGCTAGAAGACGAAAAGTCACAGAGCCAAAGTAATAGCTTTGAGGGAACATGTGGGCACAGCAGCAGTACCTGTCATCTAGGCTACTTTAAATGTTGAGGCAAAAGACTTTCTTGAACCCAAGGTTTCAAGATGAGCCCAAGTATTATAGTGAGACCCTCTTTCAGAAAAATTTTAAAAATTATTCCTTACATACTGATAATAAATTAATGGTAAATAAAATAAATGAGATGAGTATTCAATTCTAGAGGTTATAAATTAATAAAGCAAGCTTCAAGAAAACAAAAGGAAGGATTTCATGGCTAAATGTAAAAATTAACATGTTAATTTAATTTTTAAAATGTTAGAAAAAAACCCAAGAGCTGGTTTTGAGAAAACAACCCAGTTAATAAAATAGAAAGAAAGGAAACCCCACAAAATGCAGTGTGTGGAGAGGGGAAAACGCAGCCACAGAAACATGAAGACGTTGCACTCCTCAGGCCTGGGCTGACACCACTGACAATTTAAAGGCCATGAATAACAGCACAGGTCATGCAGTTTACTAAGGGACGCTACAAAGGATAAAAAGTCTGTTCAGGAGAACCACTGAAGGAGATACGGAAAATGATGGCAAACATTCTTCCCAGGAAATCACCAGACCAATTCATTTTTACAAATATATATATTCTAATTTTAAGTTTTGAAGAATACAAGAAGACAAAAGAAACAGTGATGACTAAAGACTTTATTCATTGTGTGTGTGTGTGTGTGTGTGTTTATGCGTGTGTGTGTTGGCTTGAGATGCACACGTGTACATGGACGTGTGTGTACATGCCACAGTGTGAGTGTGGAACTCGGAGGACCACTTGCAAGAGTCAATTCACTCCTTTTACCATGTGGACCCAAGAGACCCAACTCGGGTTGGCAGGCTGGTGGTAAGCATCTTTACCTACTCAGCCTTATCACTGGCCAGGAGCAGAGAAAAAGTAAAGATCTTCTCCATTTTATTTTGAATAAAGTAAGCAAAACACTGACTCCAAGATGGAACTCTTGACCAGCGCTCCCACCCAAGCATCAGTTTAGGATGCTAGTAAGAGACATTCCACAGGCGGGGAGGCTTAGGCAACAAACATTTGCTGGTTATGGCTCTAGAGACTAGGAAGCCCAGAAGCAAGAAACAGGCAGATAAAGGGCTCCTAGGTCAGTGGCAGAGCTTTTTGCTGTGGCCTCAGTGGCCTGGATATCTCCATCTCAGAGTGATGACGGGCACTGTCCTCTGCACACATAATGTTATACTTTTTGAATTTCGAGCTTTGTTCCATAAATGGACAGAAACTGCTTTGGGTAGTATTAAAGCTTCAATTTAGCAAATGCTTTCAGCATCCCAGCACTCCTGTAAGAGTTTATATGCATTAGCCCATGTAATCCTCACTAAAGCCCAGCCTCATGATTTCATCTAACCCTGGTTTCTTTCCAAAGCCCCTATCTTCAAATGCCATTACACCATATTAGGTTTGGGCTTGCAACACATGAACTTTTGATAGGAGATATAAACATTCATCCCATAGCAAAATCATGCAAGATTCTAGGCAAAAAGCAAAACCCTAGCTATATCAGAGTCTTCCAGGAGTGCAAGAAAGATTCAATATTAGTAAATAAACATATCCATTTTGTCGGTACTAGATATAAAGACAAAATGACAGATCAATCAGTCCCCCTGATGCTTTAGAAAGTATATAAGATGCAATCTGTCTAATTTTTGTTCACAAGTACTATACACACAATAAGTGCATAAATACTGAGTGCACAACTAGATGATGTCATCTTTGTGGGGGAGGGGCTGCTTGAGGCAAAGTCTTGCTGTATAGTTCAGACTGGCCTGGAACTCACAACCCAGGCTGGCTTCTGTTGTGATAGGAGCGGCGGGCTACGTTCCTGGCACCTGGCCGCCCACACGGCTAGCTTTACCCGAAATAATTACAAGGAAACTGTATTCTTTTGAACAATGCCTGGCCCATTAGTTCCAGCCTCTTATTGGCTAGCTCTTACATATTGATCTAACCCATTTCTAATAATCTGTGTAGTCCACGAGGTGGCTTACCAGGGAAGATCTTAACCTGCAGCTGTGTTTGGTGGGAGAATCATGGTGACTCCCTGACTCAGCTTCTTTCTCCCAGCATTCTGTTCTGTTTATTCCACCCACCTAAGGGTTGGCCTATCAAATGGGCCTAGGCAGTTTCTTTATTAATTAACCAATGAAAGCAACAGATTAGAAAGATATCACTCCCTCATCATTTCCCCTTTTTCTGTTTAAACAAAAAAGAAGGCTTTCATTTTAACATAGTAAAATTACATATAGCAAAACAGTTATCAAGCAAGAATTACAGTTACAATATTTATATCTATTTTATCATAACTAAGGAAAACTATAACTATCCATTCTTCAACTCCATCAAAGACTCCAGAAGGATATACTAGTACCTAAGCAAATAAGAAATCCAAACTCTAGAAACGACAGACACCTCCACGAAGCAGGAAATTCCAAAGACAGTTCAGTCACTTTCTTCTGTATCCTGCAGAATGTCTCACAGATGCTTTCATGAATCAGGAACCCTGAAAGACCATCTCATCTTTAGGAAAGTTCAGCAGTCCTCTTTCTGCAGGTTCTTTGTGTCCAGTTTATGCATCAGTCCAGGCAAGAGCAGTTTCTTGCCCAAATGGCTATCCAACTCCATAAGGATCCTCTTCGATGCCCATCTTCCTCTCAAAGTAGATTGGTGCAGGAGCAGACGTGTCTCATTGTCATGAAAAGCCCTAAGTTATTAAAACATTAAATGCCATATTCTGCAGTCTTTGAGAGATATGAAGAATGCCTATCTAACTGAAATATATATATATATAGAAAATCTAACTAACATGACTGCAAGCTTGACTATTATTGATGATTATCCATTAACAACCTATATTCCCGGGGCTGGAGAGATGGCTCAGCGGTTAAGAGCATTGCCTGCTCTTCCAAAGGTCCTGAGTTCAATTCCCAGCAACCACATGGTGGCTCACAACCATCTGTAATGAGGTCTGGTGCCCTCTTCTGGCATGCGGGCATACACACAGACAGAACATCGTATACATAATAAATAAATAAATAAATATAAAAAAACAACCTATATTTCCTAATTATACATTACATTTTTAAATGAACTACACAATCACAATACCTTAGTCAAGAACAGAAATACATATACATATAACAAAATCTTGGGATCTTCCTTGAGAGACTGGGGCACTATTGTACTAGTTTATACGCAATTTTCTGCCTTTATCTCAGTTCAGGCTGTCACCAAAATGTAATTATTGTATATTTGGGTAATGTATTGGGTTTCCTTGATATAGTTGAGTGCTCATTGACCTTAAGACTTGGTGATAAAGGGTAAAGTGATGCCATTTCTAAGGAGCTTGGCAATATCTAACAAATTAAAAATGCATGTACCTGGGCTGGGACTGTAGCCTACTGACAATAGCACTTGATGTCCTGAGTACCTGATGTCCCAGGTCCAATGCTCAGAACTGTGAACAGAATTTTCAAAAATTACAATAATGCAAAACAATGATTTTGACTCTGAAATCGTATTTCCAGGAATTTCTCCTTGCTCATAACTGCTGCGTGAGTGAAATGATGTCATTTAATCTTTATTATGCCACCCTTTAGAGGAAGAGACCAGTTAAAGAACACATTGACTTCCCAACTCATGAGCAATTGTAACTACATAAATGGAGTTAAGAGCAATTACAACCAAATAAATGGGGGTAAAGTACCATTTGTGTAAGGTATGAAGTGCATTGCCACTCATGCAACAACAGGGGAAATGCTGTACGTATTCTTTTGGATTTGCTCGAGCTATTTAGAGAAGAATGCTCACAAAGTGAGCAACAATTGTCACAGCCAGGAAGAAAGCCTAGCTATCTAATGGACAGCCATGGAGAGAGACCATTCCTTTCACATCAAATGTTGTATTTTAGAATTTGAGCCATATGAAAGCCTTCTCTATTCCATGCACGGACAAAGACTGGTTTTGAACATTGCTATTGCTCCACTTGTCAAATGCTTTCTGTAGCCCAGCACTCTTTAAGACTTAACAAGTCTTATCCCATATAATCCTCACCAAAGTCCTCTGAATTAGCCTTCTTTTTACAGATATGGAGCTGAGACATAGAGCTCTTAGGGAAGCTAAGATGCCGAGTTGGAAAGCATTTGAGTATGGTTGGGACCTCAGGGATCCTGTTTAAGAGGCCCAGGGTCCCCCAGTAGCACAGGAGACCCATGGATCTGCACAGAATATACAAAGTAGACTGAGACCAGAGAGACAATTTGGTGGTTAAGGGCACTTGCTACCCTTAGGAGGACCAGAGTCAGTTCCAGCACCTATAGTAAGTGGGTCACAACTGACTGAAACACCAGCTCCTGGGGATCCAGTGCCCTCTTCTGGCCTCCTCAGGCACTGCAGACACGAGCACACAAACACAACCAGACATGTACACATTAGTTAAAAATTAAGTTTTCTTAAACCAGGTAGACAGTCAGTCATGCCCCTTCCTAGAGAGTCTTGTTTTTAGAGTCACTTCCCATATGAATACCCAGCCTGTCCAGGGCTCCCATGGTCAAGCTCACTATCTGGGCTCACTAGAAGAAGAACCATGGGTAGGAAGACAGCTCATCACACTAGGCCTCCTAAGGGCCTCTCACTTTCCTCCCTCCTTCCTCCTCCCTGCCTTCATTCAGTTAAAGCTTCTATCAAATTATAACTGTATTCTGATATCAGCCTCCTTATTCTGTGGGTGGCAGCCAGGATAGTGTTGTTTCGTTTACATTTCTTATGAGTAAACATGTATATTATAGGAAACAATTTAAATGACATTATGCAGGAAGAAGATGCCTTTCCACTGTTACCCTTTGGTTTCAAAGGACTGCAGTATAACAAAGTACAATAACATTTAAGCTCTAGGTTTTCCTGACTTTTTTTCCCACACCATCCATTCATCCCTCCATTTATCCAGCCTCCTGCCTCTCTTTCTCTCCTCCCTTCCCTTTTCCTTCCTTTCTCTTCTCTTCCCTCCCCCTTTCTTCCTTCCTGCTTTAATTTTTTGCTTTTTTTCTTCCTTCCTTTCTTCATGTGAAACAAGGAGGTCCCTTCAGTTTTCTAGCTACTTGAAGTCCTGCTTTTTCCTAAGCCCCTACCAATAGTAGTGTCCCCTGTGCTTGGAACACCCAGCTGGAAATATATTTGCTACTTCTTATTGTTTCCAGAACTCAGTTCAAGTCTTTCTTCCCTATGGGAGTCTTCAGTCTGGTTTAAACTTCTAAATTCCCATTTAGAGGGTACTGTAGAAAAGGAGAAAACTTAATGTCAGGCTTTCTGTGATGCTCAGTGTCACCTGCCTGGGCCTGCTTGAGGTTCTGCAGGACATTTCTGTCACCTCTGGACAGCCCTGGGAGAGAATCATCAGAGATCTACCCTGGTCACACAGGCCCTCCTCCTCCAGGCCCAGGAAAGACAAGAGGTGGGTGTTCTACCAGTATTATCTCAACCTTCCAGGGCCTGTTGAAGGCTCATGGGAATCCACCAGCAGACCCTGAGTGAGAGCAACCAACCTATTAGTATCTGTTGATTTAAAAAAAAAAAAAAAGAAGGAAGAGGAGGAGGAGAAAAAGGAGGAGGAGGGGACCAGGAGAAGGGGGGAGGAAGAAAGAAGAAGAAGAGGAAGAAGAAAAGAAGGAGGAGGAGGAGAAGGAGAGGAAGAAGAAGAAGAAGAAGAAGAAGAAGAAGAAGAAGAAGAAGAAGAAGAAGAAGAAGAAGAAGAAGAAGAAGAGCATCATCATAGATTCATAGATAGTTCTGGAATGCCTCCACAGAATCCAGGTTTTATTTACTATAAGGACACCAACGTGCCCCTGCACAGGGACTGGCATGTCTGTTCATCCATTCAGGTGGAGTTATTTTAGAGCACTCCTGCATACCTCAGATGCTGGTGGAGATGCAGGCCTGTTGAGTCTTTTTACCTCCCCTCCCTCCTTGGTCTTCGTTCTTACATTAATTCTAAGCCTTCTAACTCAGCCTTCTCAACAGCCCTGCAGGACAGGCATTGCTGCACCTTCCCTACAGACGGACGTGCTAATGCGGTGTCCTAGAGTCCGAGTCAGAAAATCAACCGCATCCTGTTTTTTTTTTTGTTTTTTTTTTTTGTTTTTTTTTTTTTTTTGATTTTTCGAGACAGGGTTTCTCTGTGGTTTTGGAGCCTGTCCTGGAACTAGCTCTTGTAGACCAGGCTGGTCTCGAACTCACAGAGATCCGCCTGCCTCTGCCTCCCGAGTGCTGGGATTAAAGGCGTGCGCCACCACCGCCCGGCTCCGCATCCTGTTTTTAACCCCAGCTCTCCGTTTCTTTCTGTTGGACTCGGCTCCGCAGCCACTTAGCATGGAATCACTCTGGCGCCCTCTGGAGGTCACTCTTCCGATTTGCCCCTTGATTTCAGATCAAGACAAGTCAGTTTATTTTAGTATCATTTAATAATTTTCTCTTGCGCAAGGTCTGGCACCCCGAGGAGACTCTTCAGGGATATCTACCAGGATGTTACTCTTAAAAAGTGTTCAAGCATGGCAACATGTGCCGTGCCCTTCAGCCTGTTCCCACAGTCTAAGGAGAGGGGAGATGAGATGGAGGAGGAGACATGCCCCTGCCACCCCCGCTCCAACCCCAAGCCATTCCCACAGCTGTCTGTCTGTGTCAAATGTTCTGAGCAGAGGTGGGGGGCTTCAGCTCCCCACACAAAGAGCAGGGAGCTGTCAGTGCCTTTCTCACAATACACTAGGTGCTGAGGAACAGGTGATAATTGCAGCCCTGTCACCCTCGTCACCTCTGAGCTGGCTGCGGGTTTTTTTTTTTTTTTTCTAAAAACAAGTGTTGTGCTGCCTTAGAAATCCAAGTCAGAGCTGCATTTGAGGAAACGCATGGCCTGGCTGCAGCTCTCTTCCATAGGCATCGACCGGGAAACCAAGTGAGGGAACACTTGGGTAGCTCTCCTCTGGCCTCCTATCAAGGAGATGTCTGTCTAAAGCAGAGGGCCAGCCAGCCTCTGTGTACGCCCCTCCTATTGCAGGGCCTCCCCTTCCTAGGAGAAAAGAGCCATCGCCAGCTTAGGGAGTCAATGACCTTTAGAAGAAAAGGGCTCGCCAATGCTCTTCCTGTCTCAGAAGGGCTAGTTCACCGCCCTCTGAGCTGCAGCCCCAATGGCAACTCTTCAGAACCCTAGCTTTAGACACCCTATCTTTTCTCAGGGACCAGGGACTGGTGGGGAGAGAACCTAGTATCTAATTCGTGGTAGGAACGTGATGTGCCTCAAGGCTGTAACTTCAGCTCAGTCTTTAGACTCTTAATATAAATTATTCCTCTCTCTCAAGGTCTCCCTATCCTCAGGACACACAGTGCCACGGGTCTGTGAGCACCTGTGTTAAAAAGAAGTAGCAAAACTGAAACATCCCCAAAACACACTCATGTTGTCTCACTCAGATCCACACATAACAACTTTCTCACAAGAACTGGTACAATACCACATGTTGGCAGAGTATTATCGCGCGCCAGGCCTCGTATTGAGCGTGTGCATATATTATTATCCTATTTGGGCTTCACATATCCTTTCAAGATGTAGAGACAATCTATGCCACCAGTTTACAAATGAGAGAGCAAGAGCTCAGAGCTGGGTAACATAGCTATGTAGTCCTTAGGAAGTGGAGGCAGAGGGTCAGGAGTTCAAAGCCACCCTCAGCTGTGTGAGGGTTTGTGGCCAGCCTGAGGGTCAGGAGTTCAAAGCCACCCTCAGCTGTGTGAGGGTTTGTGGCCAGCCTGAGGGTCAGGAGTTCAAAGCCACCCTCAGCTGTGTGAGGGTTTGTGGCCAGCCTGAGGGTCAGGAGTTCAAAGCCACCCTCAGCTGTGTGAGGGTTTGTGGCCAGCCTGAGGGTCAGGAGTTCAAAGCCACCCTCAGCTGTGTGAGGGTTTGTGGCCAGCCTGAGGGTCAGGAGTTCAAAGCCACCCTCAGCTGTGTGAGGGTTTGTGGCCAGCCTGAGGGTCAGGAGTTCAAAGCCACCCTCAGCTGTGTGAGGGTTTGTGGCCAGCCTGAGGGTCAGGAGTTCAAAGCCACCCTCAGCTGTGTGAGGGTTTGTGGCCAGCCTGAGGGTCAGGAGTTCAAAGCCACCCTCAGCTGTGTGAGGGTTTGTGGCCAGCCTGAGGGTCAGGAGTTCAAAGCCACCCTCAGCTGTGTGAGGGTTTGTGGCCAGCCTGAGTGAGGGTCAGGAGTTCAAAGCCACCCTCAGCTGTGTGAGGGTTTGTGGCCAGCCTGAGTGAGGGTCAGGAGTTCAAAGCCACCCTCAGCTGTGTGAGGGTTTGTGGCCAGCCTGAGTGAGGGTCAGGAGTTCAAAGCCACCCTCAGCTGTGTGAGGGTTTGTGGCCAGCCTGAGGGTCAGGAGTTCAAAGCCACCCTCAGCTGTGTGAGGGTTTGTGGCCAGCCTGGGCTACTCTTATCTGACTCTTATCTCAAAGAAACAAAGGAAAAGGAAATAAGGCAAAAAGCAGGGAGAGAAAGAGGAGGGAGGTAGAGAGAGGGAAGGAGGGAGGGGGAGAGAGGGAAGGACGGAGGTGGAAAGAGGGAAGGAGAGAGGGAATTGAAAGCTTGGACATGTTAAGACCCAGCTTCAAAGTAAATAAAATACCGAGAAAGCACCAACTCTACATCTTTTTGCACCCAAAACTAATTCCATACTCATGCCTGCCCCTTTACTGGCCGTCTTACATAAAGCTACTCGGGGTTGTTCTATATACCCTACCCATGCATTCTGAAAGGACTCTTCTTGCTTAGGCCCAGACTCTTGTGTAATTGCATAAGCACGCTCAGAGAGGGAAGGAGGAGAGAGAAAGATGGGGGGAAATCTAAGTGAAAAATTTCCTACAGAATTGTGGTCACCTCCCCAACTGATGTACCTAATCCCCTGCATTTATATGAACCCCTCCTTGTAGGAACTACCACTCAGGTGAAAGTGATGATTACATGTAATATAATTACAGTTTGCTTCAGGAATTTAATGTCTAATACAACTGAGGTGAGACCAGTTCTGCTCTAACAATGGTGGACTGACCAGAGACAATGGGGAAAGGAATCCTGAGAAGCAGGAGCCAGGTTATCTCAGAGTTTGCGGCTGTTCCTGCAGGAAAGGGTTAGTCATGGGCTGATGTGAAGCCGAGTCTACACAGGCAGACTACAAAACCCTGAGGGGAAAGGCAGGCTGATCCCACGCCCCAATACACTCTGTGGAGACTGGCCCTGAAGGCTGGCTTTAAAACACAGAATTCCCGACAAGGCAGCCGCAGATGACTCTGAGGTGAAGAAACCTGCTCACGCGGGAGGAATGCAAAGCAGTGACATGGGCCTTCGAGAATAATGTCGGGAAAGCTGGAGCTCAAAAGGAGTCAAGACACCACCGTAAAAGGCCTTTTAGGGGAGACTGGGGGTGATGGGAACAGAGAAGAGAGTCACACGGGAACCACTCTAAGTATGACCTTGGGAAATTTTCTTCACCTTCCTGAGTCCCAGTTTCCCTGTGCATGGAAATAATGCTGACCCTTCAGGTTGGCTGTAAGGATTACACAGGGACAGCATATTAGGAAAACAGCAAAACAGAAGCATGGGATAAAGTTTCAGGAAAATAGCAGTCCACAGTTCTCTCTGACAGTAATAGGGATGGCTCTTCATCTACTCCCAGCTCTCTTCCGTGGAGGGGATCCATTCCCAGATTAGTAAATCAGGAATGAACACTGAAAGGAGAATTTGTGAATTCGGAGGAAAAAAAATAGTTGTTTAGGTGAGGTCAAGTGTCTTGACCCAGAAGATAGCACAGCAGTGCAGACCTGTGCATGGGTCCCTGGAGAGCTGCACGGTCTGAAGAAAGGGACGAGAGATTTCTTAGGACAAAGTCAACACTGAAAACAAACAAACAAAAAAAAGCCAAATATTGTCTGTGAGAGAAGACTGGAGAGAAGCAAACCTTTGGTTTCCTGAAAAGGGAAAGAAGTTTGTGCCTCAGGTAAAATTCCACAGCTGCTTTAGACAAGCAACTCTCAGGCTGTGACCCACGGAGCTGGCAAGAGTCCATCAGGAACACCTCACCCCGGACACAGCTCACCTCTTTTTCTGAGACAGTTGTTTGATGGACGGTTGGAAAATATTTCCTTTGTTCGTCCATGATCACAGTTGGACAGGTGTGGGTGACAAGAGAGACAAGGGCTTCTATGACCCAATCCAAAGAGACTAACCAGTCGAGACCAGCCTGCGGTGAGAGGCCTGGCATCCTGAGGCAGGTCCCTCGTCTGGGCCCATCCTGGCTTGCTCGGCCTTCTTATCATCTGCAGAGGAAATGATTGCTGAGAAACGGCAGGACAGATGTTAGGGAGCAGATTCAGAATCCAGCCATCTTTTGATCAGCATCTGAGTTTAAAATGTAAAATCTCAGGCCGAGAAGATGGCACATTCCCAGAACCCATGTTAAAACTGTTTGGTATGGTGACACTCATTCATAATCTAGAGGTGGAGTTGTGGAGACAGGAAAATCCCTGAGGTGTGACTCCTGAAGACCAATACCTAACTTGTCTATGTGGCCTCCACATGCGTGTGCACACACATATACATGTGCACCCACTTGTACATACACACACCCATGTACATGCACAAACACATGGTGCTTGCTGCCTTGCTCCCTCTGTCTTGTTCTGCCTGCTTTCTTACATAGTCCAGGATCACCTACCTAGACATGGCACTGTCGATAGTGGGCTGGGGGTCCTTCGATATCAATTAGCAATTAAGAAAAAGCCTCCAAAGATACAGGGACAGGCCAATCTGACGGCAGTTCAGCTGAGGTTCCCTTTTCCCATGTGACTCTAGGTGTGTGTCAAGTTGGCAGGTGAAACTAACATAATAAAGGACAACATTGGGGGAAGGATAAAAATCCCACATGTTCCCTAATACACAGAATCTAGATTTAAATCCATGCATTCATGTATTCATGTATGGACGAAAGCAGAAGGGGGATACCTGGAAGAGAAAGGAGACCAAAGAAAGAGGAGGTGAGAATAGGGGGGACAGTGGGAGTGAGCAAACGTGAGGAGAACAAAAGTCAAGGCAGGCAGGACAAAGCAAACAACGGGATGAAAGCAAGGGAATGCGTGTGTGCAAGGCAGGACACAGTAGCGTCTCTAAGGAGATGGGAGATGAAGTTTGAGCTTCAAGGAGTAAATAAGCCATTCTTGTGAACTTCCACAGAGCACACCTGGCAGAGGGGACAGTAACAACAAAACTCAGAGGTAGGACTACGTCGTAGAATATTATTTTAAGGTGTGTTATATTTGTTTATGCTCCGGAACACTTGTTTAACAATGTAAAGATGTGTTGCTTTTGTTTATGCTGCATTTGTTTAACTCTGTGAAGCTGTGATTCTTTCCTGTCTAAAATACCTGGTGTCTAGTAATGAGCTGAATGGCCAATTGTGATGCAGGAGGAAAGATAGGCGAGGCTGGCAGGAAGAGAGAATAAATAGGAAAAACCTGGGAAGAAGAGGAAGGAGCAAGGGAGAACAAGAGAAGGAGGATTCCAGGGGGCAGCCACCCAGCCAGTCATGGAGTAAGAAGGAAAGTAAGATACACAGAAGAAAAGAAAAGAGCCCACAGGCAAAAATTAAATGGGATAATTTAAGATACGGAAAGCTGGCAAGAAACAAGCCAAGCTAAGGCCTGGCATTTATAGCCAAGAATAAGCCTCCGTCTGTGATTGATTTGGGAGCTGGGTGGTGGGCCCCCAAAGAGCAAAAGAAAATCCAACTCCAGGGCTGGAGAGATGGCTCAGATGTTAAGAGCACTGACTGTTCTTCCAGAGGTCCTGAGTTCAATTCCCAGCAACCACATGGTGGCTCACAAACCATCTGTAATGAGATCTGGTACCCTCATCTGGTCTGCAGCATATATGTAGGGAAAACGCTGTATACATAATTAATAAATAAATCTTTAAAAAAAAAAGAAAAGAAAAGAAAATCCAGCCCCAGAACGGAGCTCCACCTGGGGCCACAGTCCAAGGTGAGGTAGGTTGGTGCCCAGGGATCATGGGCTGGGGGAGGATGTGAAGTGAGAACAAAGACCCAGGCAGGCTTGGTGAGCAAGGGTACCTCTGTGAGCCCCTCCTCCCCGGTACCCCTGGAACCTAGTTCTCAGCTCAGAACTGTTGCTGAATAAACAGGTAGTCAAGAGTGGTTGAATGAATGGGTCACAGATGGATCCAGAGACAAAAAGCGATTGCTCGTGGCTGTCTTCTGAAACCATTCCAGAGTGGACTGGTTTCCCCACAGCCCTCTGTGCTCCCCCGCCCCCCAAGGTGGTTGTCCTACCAAAAATGAGTTAGAGCAGGAAGAACCAGACTTTGCAGTTGAGCCTCTACAGCTGGCTCCAGTCCCTACTCTTTAATGAAAAATCACGAGAGCCTCCAAGACCCTATATGGGAAAGCAGAGGCCACTAGCCAGACAGCTGGCCTCAGAACCAGGGGTTTCCAGGCCTGTCAGCACTTGGAGCTTCTCTCCATTCCTCTCCCAAACCCCCAGGCAAAGGAGCTGGGCTGCTGATTCCGGTGACCACTGACTGGGCCATGCAAAGGGTTATGCTTGCCATTAAGAGCTGGGAGTGCTGGCCCCACTTGTCACGAAGCAGGACTGAGATACCAAGTCTGCTAGAGGTGTGCGAACACACACGAGCCAGCTGGCTACGGGTTGCATACCAGATCTGCCCAGGCCTTGAGGACGGATGACGTGCAGCCCCGGGATCAAGCTGCCTACACAGGCAGAACCTCAAGCCTGTCAACACTGAGGGCAGGATCAATAAGTGGCCTGGGGCTCTTCTCTAGAGTCACAGAGCCAGGCATCAGAGGGTATGTCACTCTTGTTCCTCCACCCTGTTTCTGGCTCTTTGTTTACTACTTGGGCCAGAACACACAGTGAAGTTTGGAATTCTCAAAGTTTGTTATTGCCAACTGGACTGTGAATTATTGAAGTGTTGTGCTTGTTAATAACACACTCCAAACCTCTGGTGTTTACAAGGCTGCAAGTCACTGGAGGAGTGGGGGCGTCTTTCCAAGCCAAATACTATTCAAGGATTCTGCTGTGATTTTTTTTCCCATTTTTTTTTAAAGACTTGGCTCACTGTGTAGCCAAAGATGACCTTGAATTTCTGATCCTCCTGCCTCCACTTCTGGGGCATTGGGATTGTAGGCACGCACCACCATGAGTAGTTGGTGCGACACTGGGGAATCAAATCCTGAGCTTCGTGCATGCTAGGCAAGTACTGATATTTGAAGAACTGAAATGTCCCTCTTCTCCCAAACACGTGACCCCCAAGGCAGTGGAGTCTAACACCTGGCTCAGGCCGTTTTCAAAGTATTGAGCAAGCAGATTCATGCAAACTGCCGTAGCACTGTACAAACTGTGGGGTGCCCTCACAGCCTGTGACCCCCTTGCTCCATCACCTACTTGACTCTCCTGGAACTCACACTCCACATACCAGCACTTAGCATCCTTCTTGAAAGACAGACACAGGCATGAGCACGTAGGCAGATGGCAGTTCACAGCTGTCTGTAACTCCAGTTTCAAAGGACCCGACACCTTCACACAGACATACATACAGGCAAATGAGTGCAAGTGCACATGAAATAAAGATAAATTAATTTTTAAAAAAGAAAGAAAAAGAAGAATGCATACAGTCCATTCAACAGCTTAGCCATCAATGATCTCCTTGTAGCACCCAGCCATTGTCTGGAACACTCAGTCTCTTATGCCCTCGAAGTGTGGATTTGAACACACTAGACAAACTGTACACTATATGGTTGTTACAGAAACCTAAGAAAAGTAAAAATGAACATAGTACTGACCACAGAGCACCCAGGGCAACAGAGGGAGCACCTTACTACCCTCCTTTCCAGCCACTCATCTATGCACTTTTTATATGTTCCTGATCATGCGCCGGATTTTTATTGCTGTTTTCACATATAATATATATGTCATAGGGGTATGTGGACACACTTGTGTATGCATAGGAGTGTGGAGGACTGAAGAGGACATCCATTGTCTTCCTCGCTCATTCTCGACTTTATCCACTGTGGCAAAGTCTCTCCCAGAACTTGACAGCTAGTCTAACCGGCTTGCTCCATGGATCCCATTGGTACCTCCCCAGGGCTGGGGTTACTTGCAGCCACCACACCCACCTTTTGTATGGGCCGCAGGGGTCCAAACTCCATTTCTCTTGCTTGCAAGGAAAGTGCTTTGTCCTCTGAGCCATCTCCCCAGCTCTGATTCTTAAACTAAAAGTTATGTCACAATCATCTCCTCTAGATACAACAGCCAGAATTAGCAAATAAAAATTCACAGTGTCTAGTTAAAATTGTATTTCGTACAGACAATAAATAAATATTACCTCTGTACAAATATATTCCATTTGGGGATATCCAAATACTAAAATTATAGTCACTGTTACTCTGAAATGCAGTTGTAACTAGAGTCCCATGTTTTCCAACTTTCTCTGACCTTGCTATCACCACTTGCCCCCCTCTCCTATTTCCACCATCCTTGGACAGGTCAGACCTGCAGCCTACCCCCTCTCCTCCTCCATCCCCTTAAAATTTAAGCAAGTCCCTTGTTCATCTCTGTCAGTTTTTAAAGAGGCCACCGTACCAAATGACACTGTCATTGTCATCTGTCTTGTCCCAGCTGAAGCTCCTCACAGAACTCAGTATCCCATCACCTTCTCCATAACTGTTTAGCTTTGGACTTTACTTGTAGGGTGTAGGATCCCCAAGAAGAAAGTCCCAACCTGCTTGGCTTTGTTTTTCATCTTTTGCTTGCCTGTTACATCCCATGTGCACGTTAGCTCCTGGCAGCCAGAAAGTGTAGTAGTCATTGTTCTTGTTGCTATGGCAAAATATCTGACCAAAACAACTTAAGGAAGAAAGGGTCTGTTTGGGTTCCCGGTGTAATTACGTGGTCCATTCTGTGGGAAGTCACATGGCATCTGCAGTCGAGAAGCCAACAAAGGACTCCAGCGAGGAAAGCAGATCAGTGCCTTGCTCAGCCATCATCAGAGAAGCTGCTTCCCGCTGCAGATGGGAGCAAATACCGAGACGCACAACCAGATATTACACAGGGAGTGAAACTGTGGAACATTCAGATCTAAATGGGATGTCTGCCTTTTCTGTCTCTCATTAGACAACAAACAGGATTGTGGGGGATAATAATATAATTAATATAGTAAAATAAATGTAATATAAAATAATATAAGATAAAACAGAAACTAACACATTGGAGTAGGATAAAATAAACAGAAGGAAAGCCCTCTCCTTGGGGCTCAGGGAACTCGTGAAAGAGGAGGCTGAAAGAGGAGGCAGAAAGAGTGTAAGGGTCAGAGGAAATGAAGGACACCAACCAAGTAAGGTCCTCTAGATCAAAAGGATCAATCGCACATGAACTCACAGGGAGTTCACGCTGCACACACAGAACCTGCACAGGTCTGCACCAGATGGGGTCCTAGAGCTGAAAGGAAAATAGACACAAGCCCCATCCCTAAACAAGTAGGCAGCTCCAACTGATAACCACTGGCAAGAGAAAATTTAGTTTTCTCCAGGGGAGTCTTACCAGCCTGCTTGCCAAATTCATGTCTTTTGTTTTGTTTTGCAACCTACTTTGCTTCCACTGGAACTTGGTGGGCTTGCCTGCGGGTACACAACTGAAGGCAGTGCCTCCCCAACTCCAAATCTGCACATCTGTGTATTTTGTTTGAAATTATAAATGTCCTGAGTTGTTAGTGACAGATGTGTGCACTAATTTATGTCATTTTGTTTGCAGTGTCTGGTATTTTCCTACTCCTCATTTGCCTAGCTACCAATCTAGCATGGGTTATTCCACCCTACAGTGCTGTGGATGTGTTTTTATCTTTCTCTTAAGTCTGAAGGAATCCTTCCAGTATCTTCTATAGAGCTTTCAAGTGGTCATGAATTCCTTTAGCCTATTTTTTTTCAGGCAAAGTTTTTCTTTCTCCCTCAATTATGACAGATAGTTTTGCTGGGTATAGTAGTCCAGATTGGCAGTTGTAACCTTTCAGACCTTGAAATGCATCACTGAAGTAAGTTTCTGGTGAGAAATTAAACTTTGGTAGTAATTCTTATTATTAGGCATGTGTGTTTAGATTCCTTCTCCTCTGGTCTTGTATTGTTGTTAGGAGCTAACACAAGTGACTCCATATTGTTATCTTTCATGATTATCTAATCTTAATTCATGATTATTGGATTTAGTAAGAATTAGATTTGACCTGATCACACAAACCTCTTGAATCATAACTGCCATGATAGACCTTGAGTAACAGTGAGAATGTTGGAGTAATGTCCTCATACTGCAAAATATTAGCCCTGAAGGAATCTTCACAATTAGTTTCACACCTCCACCAGCAAGTGAAAACTCTAAAATGTGGGCTACTTGGCCAGTAGGACTTTATGTATCCAAATTGGTCTCAGATGAGATTTTGGTCCCAGAAGAAATGTTTCCTTAATATCTCCTATCCTCCAGGAAACCTGCAACCCCAGCAGAAATGAATGTCCCAGGATGTTGGAGGAAGCTTGATCAATCCAGCCTTGGTCTCTGCACTATGCACAGCAGGGAAACCTGAGGAAAAGTCTTCAGAATAGTTACTTCAAGATACATATGATGGGGCTGGAGAGATGGCTCAGAGGTTGAGAGCGCTGGCTGCTTTTCCAGAGGTCCTGGGTTCAGTTCTCGGCGGCCATATGGTAGCTCACAACCATCTATAATTTGATCTGGTTCCCTCTTCTGGCATGCAGACAGAACACTGTATAAATAATAAATAAATAAATTTTTAAAAAAGATACATATGACGGCTATGAGTCAAACTGAATTTTTTTGTCCAAATGCCTGGATTTGAGTTTTGAAATAATTCAAACTGTTGAAGAAGTTGTAAATAAGCAGAGCCAGACAACAGGCAAAATTCTCTAGGACACTGTTGGATGCATTATTTATGAGGTGGGAAATGTAAATTTTATGCACGTTTCCTCCTTAGATATTCGTTGAAAACCACAGGACCAACAAAGTCATTCCTAGAATTTGGTTCCAGCACTGTCCACCACATGTCTCATCCCAGCTCACTTCCTTAGGTCCTCTCCAAGGCAGGAGTCTTCCAGATCTGATCATCATGAGAGACACACGCTCCCTAGTGCTAGGTGCAATGGTAAAGGCCCTTGGGACAGAAAGGCAACTGTAGGTGTCTGGCGTACCTTCCTCATTTTACAGAAGAGAAGAGAGAAGCACCAAGATGAAAGTGGTCTGCTGGCAATGGCTTTGCTGAGGCAGAGATACTCATGAGCTCTAAGCAGTACATAAAAAATAACACCCATAAAAATTACATGCTAAGCTGTGCAGTTAGTTCTGAATAAAGCTCCTTAGGTTTTGTGAGATTGGCAAGAGGTCCATGCTTCGCATGACCCCTCATACACTGTTGATAGGACTATAAAGTAGAGCTTTGGCTACTCTGAAAGTCAGCTTGGTGGTTGCCTCAACAATTACACATGGGGTTACCCCCATGACCCAGGAATTTCAGTCCTAAGTGTCTACCCATGAAGAATGAGCATGCACACACATTACAAGTGTTAAGTGCCACTCCAAGTGTCTAATTCCCTACCAGCCCTTCTGCAGGGAACCATGGAAGTTGGCTTGGCCTAGCTGCCTTGAGAGGCATGTGTCATTGGTTTCTCAGGTTAGAGTCCATGGCTCCTGGGGAACAATGTGCATTCCAGTTCCTGAGAGACTGATGTACTCACTCAGGCAGTGATGTGTTCAGGCTGCTTTGTGTTTCTCCATATGTCCCTTTAGTATATCCCCAAGGAAGCATGGAAACTTGACAGGACAATTGGTCTTAGACATTAATCTTGCATTCCCCTATATGCCTTGCAAACTTCATTGTATCCTGGTCACTACAACTCTATTGATCCTCACAACTGCCATTATATTCTGTTTCTGATAAAGGTATAATAAAAAGTCTGATTGCCCTCAATAAAATTATTACAGTCTCAGTTGTACAATGGCCCCTCCAACAGGCCTGATTTAATTCCTCATGACCATATCAGGTGTCCTTGGCCACCCTTCTCCTCCTTCATTGTCTCTAGCCAGACCCCCTCATTAATCTGCACTCTGCCCTCTCCTGCCCTACCGGCTCCCTATAAAATGCACATCTGTCTCCACCGCTACCGTCCACAGAGAAAACCCCGAGCTAAACTGATCAAATATTGACCTTATTCTTCCCACCTTTTTGCTGTCTCTTCAGATCTCACTATTTCACTGTTTGTCTTGCTGAGAGCAAGAGCAGGGACCTTAGCAGGGGGTTTGAACTCATGGCCAATTAACATCAAAGCACTTCCTCTTCTGATACGTTCTTGTTCCATACTGGTGGGGAAAGTCCTTCATTTCTCAGACCCACTGATGACCCTGTCACTCTGACCGTATGTACCCTTCCCTCCAGCAGAGGGGATTCTGGTGTGACTCCTTCTAATGCTTAGTATTTCCCTGTCACTTGTTGAGCACCCATTCGGTCCCAGTGTGCCAAGTGCCTATGTACATCCAATGATAAAACACAGCTCCCTAGTCATTAGGGGCACCAGGGAAATCAGAACCACAGTGAGATACTTCTCCATACCCACTGTTATAACATAAGACAGAGGGAGAGAATAGCAAGTACCGGTAAGAAGTGGGAGGAACTGAAAGCCTCATCCACTGCTAATAAGAACAAAATGGCACTTGAGAGGCTATGGTCTGACATTTCCACAGGTGATGGAACAGAAAGTCCATAAAGGCTGTTACCATCTGCAACTCCATCTTGCCGTATTCCTTTTTCTGATCTTGTTCTGTGAATAGTGCCTTCACTTTGCATTCTGGGACTTTTTGCCCTCGAGATCCCGCTGTCACTGTGTCATCCTTTCCAGTTGGCGTAGGACTGTCCAACTCAGTCTCCTAAGAACACCAGCTCTTGTGCACACCCCACTGATCTGGTCCTCAGATAAATATCCCTCGGTTCTAGCTTGTTTTCCGTTTCTGCGATAAATACCATGACCAAAACCACCATGGGAAGGAAATTGTTTATTCCACCTTACAATTTGTAGCCCTTCATCCAGGGAGACCAGAGCAGGAACTCAAGGCAGGAACTAAAGCAGAGAGCACAGAAGGGGGAAAAAAAGGATGTTTTACTGGCTCACTCTCCACAGCTTGGTCAGCTTGCTCTTTTATGAAACATTAACAGCTGATTCAGGGTTCCAGAACTTGTGGGTGGCCAGCTTGCGGTCTCTGTTTCTATGATTCTTGGTGGCCATAGCAGAAGTTGAAGGTCACCTCTAGTAGATAATCAGCTCTCCTGGTTTGTTCTAGACGTACCTTGTGACTTTACTGATAAGAATGGGAATGTCCTAGACAGTTGGAGATGAGCTAGTCACTCTGGATACTGCCTAGGCTGAGGGATTGTAGAGGCTGGGTGCAGTGTGGTATTGCTGTCTAAACCATGTATATTACCACATGCCAGACAATACAGCTATCGAAAGCATGCAATTCAGTAATTTCCAGCATATTCACCGGGTTATGAAACCATCGTTATAATCAGTTTAGAACATTTTCGTCATTCCCCAGGGACTCCATCCGCATTACCAGCCACTCTCTATTCAGCAGATAACTCTCCAGCTATCTCTCTCAGTCCTAGGTCACCGTTGTTATCTACTTTGTATTTCTATTGATTTGACTATTCTCAACATTTAATATAGATGGGATCATGTAATATATGACATTTTATGATGGTTTCTTTCACTTAACATGATATTTGCATGGTCTTGTGTATATACAACATGTGTGTCTGTATATGTGTGTTTGTGGGAGTGCATATGTGTTTGGAGTCCAGAGATCAACCTTAGGTATTTTTTTTTTTTTTTTAGCGCTGGCCATCAGATGTTTGAGACAAGCTTTCTCATTGGCCTGCAACTTGCCAAGAAGGCTAGGTTGGCTAGCCAGTAAGTCCCAGGGGTTTAATTATCTTCGCCACCCCAGTGCTAGGATTACAAACAAGCATGTGCCACTATGCCTGGCTTTTAATTTCTTCTTACAGGAGTAGTAAGCCTACATCATATGGGAGCTCCCAGTCTTAGGTTTTGAGGAATCTCCAAACTTACATCCTTAAGTACTGCACCAGTTTTCATTCCCATCAACAGTACATATGAGTTTCTCTTTTCCCAACATCCGCACAAGCATTTGCTGTGGATTGTTTTCTTGATGATAGCTACTCTGCCTAGGGTAAATGGCTCTCAATGTAATTTTTAATTTGTGCTTCTGTGGCAGCTAAGGATGTTTAACATCAAGCACTTATTGACTGTATTATTTCTTTGGGGAACTATTTCATTTGTTCATTTTTTTATTAGACTTTTGGTACTTAATTTTTGGAGTGTTTTTATGGATTCAAGATACTAATGGCCTCTCAGATGTTAGCAGACAAAGACTTTTTTTCTATTGACTGTCTCCTCATTCTGCTGCCTTCACACCAACTCCAGTGTCATCTGTGTGACGTGACATATGTCATTATGCCGGATGGGAGCTAGCCACCCTTGAGGCATAGATGGATTTCTCGAGTAGCTGGCTATGTGGGATATGAGCTTTGCACAATTTCTTTCACAGTAATGATAGTCTTTATATATACAAGACAAGGATCATTCTCTTCAGAAACAGTTCTGAGATAGGGAAGCAAAGTATGGGAATATATAAGACTACAGAAGAACCCTTGTCATACACGGGGTGTATGATGAGCAAGGGAATAGATGGGTTAACGTTGGTGGACAAAGACTGTTATATTATACTTTGAACTTTATGGATAGGCTTCCTAGATCCCAACCCCCATGGTGTCTGCTGCATAAGAAGGTACTAAAAAGTATAGTTCAACAGGTGCAGAGAACTGATTAGGTATATTTGGTCACTATATGAAATAAAGGGTTAGGAAGAGGAAGAGCCATGATAGCAATAATGAGACAGAAACTTTCTATTCATAAGATGAAAACACTTGTCTGAGGTTTACATTCCCAAGGACAAGATTTCCTCTTCTAAGGATGTTTTATGCCTAACACCTGTTCTTGATAATATACTTTTCTTAAATATTGCTGATGTGACTAAAAGAAGCTTTCATACTGTGCCAACCAATGATACATGACCTTCTGATTTGTTCTTTGTTTGAATACTATATAATGAAAACATTAATTCAGTAAAATCGCAGCAGATTCCAACCACTCTCTTGTGTGTTGTGTCTGTCTGTCATTCGCCGAACTTCCTGTTACCAAGACCCTGCTTCTCCCACGGTCTGAGTGGCTCCCCTGAGCCGGTTCGTGGCACATCCCTTCACTGTTTGCTTCCTTCATTTCACACAGTCCTGCATGGGTAACTAATGATTTCCTATGCTGTTGGATTCCTTTGCAGTAAGCCCTTGCCTGAGTCCCCCATTGCTTCCCTTTAGCAGTTGCTGGTCTTACGGTAAGGTCTTTGGCTTTCGAGCAGGGTGAGAGATATGTATCTAGTCTCATTCTTCTACGTGCGGAAATCTAATTCCCCCAGTCCATTGCCAACAAAGCTATCTTTTCTCCAATGTGTGTTGCTGAGACTTTTGTCAGCCACTGCACCCTCAGTTTGTCTCCAACTGGTCATTCAGCCCTGACCCTTGGGGAAGCAAGCATGGGGGTTATCAAAAGCTAGAGACAGATGGTCTCTGGGCCTCCCTGCCCTCCTGGTCAGGGCATATGTGCCTTTGTGCCAGCAACAGTCTACCTAGACTAAGATGTCTACTCGGATCCCATGTCTCTGGAGCCATCCTGGAGGAGGAGGGGATGTTGAAAAGTTAGAGGGATCTATTTTGACCTTCATTTCTCTTTCCCTTTATCCAGTTGTGTTCTCTCTGGTTATTTATTTGTTTTGTGCTAGGAGGATACAGCAGTAGAAACCTGATTTATAATAAATCCTAAATTGTATTTATTTTTAAAAATTAAGTAGCTGTACTGATGTATGTTTCTATCTGGATTGTCTGTTCTCTTCCATTGATCTATATGTCTGTTTCCCACATAGCCATTTTAATCTGACCTGCCATTCCCTTAGCCCTCCCTCCAAATACTTCCCTCCATCTCCATCAAAGTACCACTACGGCCTCAAGAGCTACACTAAGTGACCCAGGCAGAATGCTTTCCAGAGAGCAGATCTGAGAGGCTTAATGGTATTTGTTTTTCTAAAGCACTTGCAATCATTTCCTATTTCTGTGATCCAATTTAAAACCTGCCCGATGCAGTGCAGCCCAACCTGAGAGCCTCTAAATGCTACTGAAGACTGGACCATCTCATAGCTGAGGGGGACAGCACTGGCTGTGATCAATGCTCTGCCCATGCTCCAGATATCTGACCTGGGAGGGAGCCCAGCCTGCCAGAATGGGTACCACATGGAGGCTGGGCTCCTATCACCCTTCATATGAGCTTTGTCCCAGCTAACCCAGATATGTCTTGTTTCAGATACAGGTAATTCTTTTCTAAATAGGTCTTATGTCCTAGGAAGTATATAATATTTATTGTGTCTGCTATGGGCAAGAATCATAATGGGCATTTTTAATATAGTTCATAGAATTATTTTAAAACTTAAGTCAGATCATGTTACATCCCTGATCAAACCCCACTGGCTTTCCACTTTTTTTTAGAACAGATTCCCAAACCTTCATCATGGCCCAAACCATAGTTTCTCCTCAAACTCGTATCCAACCACAGTCCTTCCTCCAGTTTGTGCTGAAGTCATGCTCCTGCCTCAGGCCTTGGGACACTCAGCCTCTTTGATTCAGAATACCATTCCCCTAGATATTACTCCTGGGTCTCTCTCCTTCACTCTACCGGGTCACCACTCAAAGGTCACTACTTTTGAAAAGAAATCCTTGACTATAATTCAACTAAATAGCCCCCTTCTGTTATCCTCTACCTTCCCTTTTCATATAATCCATTGTTGTTTAAAACATTTGTTTTCTCTTTTGTCGGCCTCCTTTCACTGGAGCCTCAGCTCCCTGCCATCTCCCAAACTTAGACTGGGATGTATTTTGCACCTGTTCATAAAGTATAGATTAAATGATGAAATTCATTCTCCATAAGAGGCAGCATCTAGTCTCTGTCCACTTTGCAATGTAAACTGAGATTCAAGAAGGGCCTATCGCCAGTCCAAAGTCATGGAACTAGTAAGTGACAGATATGGAGCATGAACCAAAATTTCTGTGATGCCAACTCCTATGTACTTTCATTACACCCTGTGCCTCGCCTCTGAAGCAGTCCTTTGTGGAACCGTGTGGGTGGAGAGCTTAAAAAGGAAGAGGCTCCTTGGAGAAATAAGGAACCGCCGCCCTCCTTCCCCACCTCCAGTTCTCAGCTGATGTTTTGCGACATTGAAACTGGGGCGATACCAGTTAGGTTCCCTTATTAATCCTAAAGCCAAGGGCTTCTCCAAGCTGGAAGAGAGGCTGCTGCTGGCAACAGAAAGCTAAAACACACTTCAGAGTGACAGCAGTTATGCTAGTAAAGCCTCTGTACATTAGAAGAGAAAACTGGAAAGAGGGAGGAAACGAATGAACCATTAAAGATAAACCTAATATCTGAGAAAGTCAAGTCATGGCCTCATCCAAAGGAGATCCAGACAACCAATCAGCCCTTTATTATCACACTGAGCCATGAACACTGTGTAAATATTTTACAGATTGCTAAAAATACCCTATGCATAAATATCTCAGAGTTCAATCAGGCCAGGAATCAGCAAGACTTTTCCATTAAGAACCAGAGAGTAAATATTATAAGCTTCCAAGCTACATCTTTGGAACTTCTCACCTCTGCCATGGCAGCTGCAGATAGTGTGAAAATGAGTGAGTGTGTGTTCCAATAAAACTTTATTCATAAGAAGAGATGGTGGGCCAGACTCAGTTCACACGATGTGTGTAGTTTGCCAACTGTTGATCTAGGTCAACATATTGTTGAGCCAAGTATGGAGAGATAAAAAAGACTTCTCATTGCCAGTGATGAGAGAAGGAGAAGAGAAAGGTCCTTCAACATTCATCCAGTCAGTAAATATTACAGAGCACAAATTACATCAAGGCTGTTCTGAACACAGGAGAGGCAGCAATGGAGACAATAAACGGGTTGTGAGATTTCCCAGATAGCGTCTTTCATTTCTGTTCAGCCAGGAGTAAAACAAAGGTGGTGGGGGGGGGGGGGAATAAATGACATTATGTCAGACAGCTTTGATTCTATGAATAAAATGAAAACAATATAATGTGGTAGAAGATAATTTGAAACACTAGGAAAGCTATCAAGGGACCAGGCAGGGCCACAGGGAGCTGCCATTCATTGAAAGATCACATTTATTAAGCACTGTGTGTAAGTACACACACAGACACACACACACACACACACACACACACACACAAACTTATTCATTCTTCAGTCTTGTGTTGCATACATTTCCACCCTGATTATGTATACCTACAATGAATCAACTGGGAAAAGGGAAGGTGTATTTGTTCTCATGCTTTGAAAGATTTCCACCCATGGTTGCGTGAGCTGTTGCTTTGGGCCTGTGGCAGCACAGTATAACACGGTGGGAGTGGCTGACAAAATAAATTTGTTCTCGTTCTGGCAGGAAGTGATACAAAAGACAGACAGGAAGAAGGTGGTGTCCCAATATCCCTTTCAAAAGACACCCACACTGACCTAACTTTCTCCCAGGATTCTCCACCTCTTAAAGGGTCCACCACTGCTCCGTAGCACCACAGGCTGGAGACTGAGCCTTTAGCACATAGACCTCTGAAGGGTTATTTAAAGTTCAAGGCAGAGCAATTTTGCTGAAGGAGGATGACTGTAAGAGCTGAAACAGTTGAGATGCTTGCTTCCGGTGAGGCTCAGGTTGATTCTCCAGCTTCCGTTCCTCTCCAACTCCAGCGTCTGGGCCCTCTCTTTCTCTCGCATCCGTACTTCCCAGGCATTTCACAGTGCAGTGACTCGCAAGCCCCCTCAGGAATTTTAAAAGGCCGTCTCTGCCTAACATGTTTAGTTCGGAGCTGGAATCTGTATTAAAATGCAGATTAAATTTTAACAAGATATAACAGCATCAAAACCTGCTTTGATGACCTGGTGCTTGAAATTACTGCCTCTTGCTCTTTAAAAATTAAATCAGTTTTTTTTTTAAAGTATTTCATTTTTTATTTCTAAACAAGTTGGAAGGTTTCAGGCTGCCACTTTCAAACATCTGTGCAAACAAAACCTTCATGAATAATATTTATTTCCAACAAATGAGAATCCCAGAGTGAAATGTGCTTTTTAAAAAAAAATGCTGGTTTCTGATGTACTAGTGACACTTGGATGTGTTAAAGTAGAATTCACAGAGGCTACATGCTTCTGGCTGGTTTGATGAAGGTGGTGATGAGGCAAAACCTGCTCGCTGCCCTCTTGAATACTGATGCGAGTGTTCATTATAATTTCTATTCTCAACCAACGATCTATCAGGAGCAAAATATTAAACCGCGAGGAACCCTAGGAATAGCCTGTCACTAGAGAACAGTCACACCCACCAGACATGCACCTGACGCCTCCAACTGCTCCTGTAGATGGAAAAGCATATTGACATAGCATTCTGTATAGTGACTGCTGTAGGCTGGAAGTGGAGACCGAGATCGTCACTAGTTAATGAGAAGGCCCAGCCCAGCCCTGCTACTCAGGCCCATGCCTGCACAACAGGTCCTGGAGCCTGTTGGGGTGCCAAGAGAAGATCCCATGATGATTGTCAACTTGACATGATTTTAGGAGTAAGTCTCTGGAATGCCTGCTGAAAGGTGTCTAGATTACATATTAATTAAACTGGGAAGATTCACTTTAATTGTGGGCTGTACTATATATATCATGCACTAGGATCCCAGTCTGGATATAAACCCAGAAATCAAGCTGGGCACTAGCATTTACCACCCCCTCGCCTCCTGGCTCCCGACACAGAGTGACTAGGAGCCTCCAGCTCCTGCTGCCCTGACTTTCCCACCATGATGGACTGTGCCCTTGAACTGTGTGACAAAATAAGCCCCTCCCTCTCTCCCTCTCTTTTTTCATTTCTTCTTTCCTCCCCTCTTTTCTCCCTTCCTCTCTCCCTCCGTCCTGTTAATCCCACAGATTCCATGAGAAAGACCCCCAATGCCTGGC
This sequence comes from Microtus oregoni, assembly GCF_018167655.1. Classification (NCBI taxonomy): domain Eukaryota; kingdom Metazoa; phylum Chordata; class Mammalia; order Rodentia; family Cricetidae; genus Microtus; species Microtus oregoni. The sequence continues at coordinate 6,219,412 of NW_024543831.1, read as the reverse complement.
TAAATTAATTGAAGCAAGTGTTTTTATTTGTGTGCATGGGCTGTTTCTCCCTAAGGTAGAGTTCGAGAGATCAGCATTGGACATGGAGGAGATAAGGGTTTTTATAGCTCAGGAGTAGGAGGTTTCCAAACGTGAATTTGGGAGGCAAAGAGATGGGGTTACAGAAGGAGACATAAGCATAGGAAACTGGTTATAACACACTCCCGAAACAAAGACATGGTTGCAAGATGGTCATAAATAGGTAGGCATAGCAACCTTTTGACAAAAAAAGCATGGTTGCCCTTTCCTGGAACAGGCAGAACAGAACCATATGTAGTTAAGGTTACAGGTTGGCATAGCCCAATTCTTGACGAACAGGGGTTTAATCATAACTAGTAATTAACTTAGTTTGTCTTTACTATAAGATGGCTTTCAAGCCTAAGATGGAGGCAGGATGGCTTATCATTCCCTTTCTTTGTTCCTTCCTTCTTCAAGTCCACTTATCAGCTGTCTTGTCATGGCAATGGGACAAATAACTCCCACACCCTTCTCCTCGGGGAGACCCTGCCCCGGCACCATTCTGAGAGTAGAAACCCCTAGGATTAGAACCTCAGCTGCTTTTTGTCTCCTCGGCCCACCCTGTCACGTACTTCTTCACACACTGCAATGCAGCCATCCCATAATGGCTCCCTGATGGCTCTGGAGATTGACTTGTTTTCAGTTGTTCCTGGTGGCCATGAATTCCCACGCATTGGATCTGAGTATATCACTCCCCCCCCCCTTTTTTTTAGTAACTCACATGGCAACGAAAACCTTCTCTTTCTTCTTTCATAAAGAAAGCTAGGATGGGAGGAAAGCCCAAACAACATCAACAATCATTGAATTCTCCAACAACCACTGACAGTTTTTAAATTATGAAAGGCTCAAGCCAGAAAGGATTCTCAGAGGCCCTTGGTCCAGGCTTCTGCCTTCAGCCAATCGTGGCTGAGCTCCTGCATCTCCAGCCTGAGCATCCTGAAGCCCAGAGTTCACAAGCCTGGAGGCCCAGAAACCCGAATCCTCAGGGCAGAATACAGGAGAGTCGGCCTCGCCCTCCACTGCAGTAACTAATGTCCCCCCTGTAGTGGATGTCAGGAAGGCCAGCAGAAAGTTATCTACATGGCAGCACTGTTGGGGGGGGGGATTGTCGTGGACCATAAATCAGAACACATTGCATCTCTCAGAGTGAAGTTCTCGGCATCCGTTTGTTACTATCTCTCAGTCAGCTGTAGAGAAAGGTTTTGTTTTTGTTTTGGGTTTTTTGTTGTTGTTATTGTTGTCATCATTTTTGCTTTTTGCATTTTATTTCTGGTGCCATGGAAGCCAAAAGACAGTGTTAGATCCCCTGGAACTGGAATTACAGACTGTTGTTAAGCCTCCATGTGGGTGCTGGGAACCAAGCCTAGGTCCCATGCAAGAACAAAGAGTGCTCTTAACTGTGGAACCCACTCTCCAGGTGGGTGTCTTGATGCCACCATTATTAGCTGTGTAACCTTAAGTAAGTCACTTATCCTCACTGAGTACCCATTTTCTCATCTGTAGAATAAAAATATTAGTACCTAACCCAGTGGTCCATTCATATGAGACAGTGTCTATAGAGCACAGTAGGTCTCCAGAAATAGTATTGCTTACAGGTTCATCACAAAAGAAAGCTACTGAGGATACATTTCGTCTCTTATTCTCCACAGAATGACAGTTCTTTTTTTATTTTTTTTTTTGTTGAAAAAAATTTCTGCCTCTTCCCCGCCTCCCATTTCCCTCCCCCTCCTCCCACTCCTCTCCCCCTCCTCCCACTCCTCTCCCCTTCCTCCTACTCCATTCCCCCTCCCTCTCGAGTCTGAAGAGCACTCCGGATTCCCTGCAATATGGGAAGTCCAAGGTCCTCCCCCCTCCATCCAGGTCCAGGAAGGTGAGCATCCAAACAGGCTAGGCTCCACAAAGCCAGTTCATGCAGTAGGATCGAAACCTAGTGCCATTGTCCTTGGCTTCTCATCAGCCTTCATTGTCCACCATGTTCAGAGAGTCCGGTTTCATCCCATGCTTATTCAGTCCCAGTCCAGCTGGCCTTGGTGAGCTCCCAATAGATCAGTTCCACTGTCACAGTGGGTGGGTGCACCCCTCACGGTCCTGACTTCCTTGCTCATGTTCTCCCTCCTTCTGCTCCTCATTTGGACCTTGGGAGCTCAGTCTGGTGCTCCAGTGTGGGTCTCTGTCTCTATCTCCATCCATTGCCAGATGAAGGTTCTAAGGTAAAAAACAATGACATCATGAATTTTGCATGCAAATGGATGGAAATAGAAAACACTATCCTGAGTGAGGTAACCCAGACCCAAAAAGATGAACATGGGATGTACTCACTCATAATTGGTTTCTAGCCGTGAATAAAGGACATTGAACATATAATTTGTGATCCTAGAGAAGCTAAATAAGAAGGTGAGCCCAAAGAAAAACATATAGTCATCCGCCTGAATATGGGAAGTAGACAAGATTTCCAGGCAAAAACTGGGAACTTGGGGGTGAGGTGGGATGGTTTAAGGGAAAATGGAGTGAGAAAAGTGAGAAGGGAAGGATGGGGGGAGCTTGGGGGAATGGGATGGTTGTGATAAAGGAAGGGTGGATATAGGAGCAGGGTAGTATATATCCTAATTAAGGGAGCCATCTTAGGGTTGGCAAGAGACTTGACTCTAGAAGGGCTAGCAGGTGTCCAGGGAGATGTCCCCAGCTAGTACCTTGGGCAACTGAGGAGAGGGAACCTGAAATGATTCTATCCTACAGAATGGACAGTTCTATTTCTTCTAATTGTTTCTAATCCCTTAGTCACTGATTTTTAAATTATATATGTATATGTATGTATGTATGCATGCATACATTTGGTTTTTCAAGACAGAGTTTCTCTGTGTAGCTTTTGGAGCCTGTCCTGAGTCTGGACTCACTCTGTAGACCAGGCTGGCCTCAAACTCACAGAGATCCACCTGCCTCAAGTGTTGGGATTAAAGGCGTGTGCCACTACCACCCTGCTCTTAATCACTGATATTTCAATTTTATTTTTATATTTTATATTTTGCCTGAATATGTCTGTGCGCTACATGTATGCTATGCCTGAGAAGGTCAGAAGAGAGTGTCGGATCCCCTGGAACTGGAGTTGTAGACCATTGTTAGCTTCTATATGGGTACTGGAAACCAAACCCAGGTTTTCCAGAAGAGCACCAAGCCACTGCTCTTAATTCTGAATCATCTCTCCAAGCCCTAATCATTTAACTTTAAGTGAGAAATTCCAGAGCTTTTGGGGAGTTCTTAACCTTATTAAGACCCTATTAAAAACACCTGATCATACCCGTGAGAAACATTACCAGCAAATTTCCACACAGTTTCAAGAGATCAGGAAACTTCCAGATACCTGCCCACATGCCGTCCATCTCCCCAAGGAGTCTGTGAGTCTTTTTTTCGGGACTCTATAATGATCCCTACCTCCCAGAAGGCAGCACATTAAAAGAAATACCGTGTCTATAGAATCTGACTTCCAAGGACATGACCCCCCCCCCCCATGGTGACTTGCATTGAAATGTCTCTCAGGCCCAGGGATCTTGGGGCAGCCTGGGATTTAAGCAGAAGTAATCAAGCTGAAGAGAGATGCTCCTCTGCACAGTCTAAAAACAATCACCAACTGCAGACTTTCAAAATGTCAGGCTCAGTTTATCAGAAATCTTTCCCAGCTAAGAGGCATTAACAGCCCCAACCCCAAAGGAGAGGGCTGAGTTAGACCCAGGGATCTCACAGTGCTGGTGGGGGTGGGGAAGAGGACACAGTAAGGAATTTACAGTGGCAGCTCCTTTAATAGTATTGCTAAGACAGAGAGACTGTTGGGAAAATGACCCGAATGGTGAAATCAACATCTGAACTACACACAAACAGGCTGCTGTCTATCAGCCTCTCCAGCCATGAACACAAATGCATGGGGAGGTGCTGTATTAGCAATTATTTAAACAGGAGTCCAGTTGAAAGGTCTAGAACCATCTAGAATATGTGACCGGAGTTGAAAACACTAATGCTAAGAGATTGCTTAGCATTCTAAGGCCAAGTTTCCAAGTCTATAAAAAATAGATAATCCCTTTATCCTACAACTGAGCTGAGCACAAAATAAGGTGATGAATGAAAAGGGCACAGCATATAAGATGCCCTCAGGGAACATCACTCAGTATCATTATGATCCTTAGAATTAATTGCTCCTAGACAAAGGAGATTGCCCAGATGTTTCCACATAACTAAGAGGATGAAGTACAAGTCTATTATGTGTAGGTACAACAGACAATAAAATATATGCGGGACTGAAGGGAGGAAGAGTCACTTTTAGACTATTAACAATTCCTATTTGACACCAAATGTTGAGGTGTGATTTGTTCTTGTAGACCTTCTAGAACCTTCTCCTCGCAGGAAACATATAATATGGTTACTCTGTGTGTGAAGAAGTACAAGTGAAAAAAGCTTCTGTACCTCGATAAGTCTTATTGCCGATGTAGCAATCCAAATCAGACCAAATCAAACCAAATTTTAAAAATCCCAGGTTTAATGGATACAATGCTCTCAGATGATTTTCCAGGCCCCTGAAGAGGAGATGGAAAGGAAGACCAGAAAACCACGTGTCTGTTTTCTAGGGGGCAGCTTAAGTACCCTGAGGGAGTGGTCTTGAGCATCTCTGGAGGAGGGGTCATTTTTGATGGGCTTTTTTCGAAGCAGCAGGGTTTAAAGAGAAATGGGAGACTGGGCTTTGGGCAGAGCATCCTCCCAAACATTCCAGACTCTCTGAGTATATGGATGCCAGGAGCTGGGCTGAAGCTTCCACCTGAACAACAACTATTTTGGGGCAAGTGGGGGAAAAACAAGAGTTGTTTTTTTGTTGTTCATTCTGACTGGTCTGTGTCTGGTTAATTATAATCAGGAAGATCGTTCTATAAGGAAAGAAAAACCAATGGGTTGAGCATCTCTGAGCTGGAAGCATTTTACAGACATTTCATCCTCACACTCCCATCAGGAAGACAGTATTCTTGCCCTCGTTTATAAGTTGAAAAAGTTCAACTTATTGTTTATAGTCACAAACAGAGCTCAGGATTTAAACACAAATTGCTGGGACACTCCATTCAGCAAACTTCTGAACAGAAAGACAACTTCAACCTCAAAAGCCTTTAGTGCCACAGCCAGAGAGAGCTCAGGAGTCAGAGGCACAGTGTAGGGAGGACATTTCACCTCCGTGGTCAGCAAGAGAGATTTTACTTAAGGGTACTGCATGGGTTGGCAAGGAGACTTGGTGGGTAAGAATTCCCTTTGTACAAGAAAGAGCACCTAAGTTAGGGTCACCAGCTCCCAGGTAAAATCTCAGGTGTGGCTATGCACACCTGGACCACCAGCGCTGGAAGTGTGTTGGGGGCGGGTGTTTACTGGGGCGTGGAGGTCACCAATCTAGTCAAAAAAGGCTCTAGACCCAGTGAGAAGCACTGTCTCAAGAAAATACGATAAAGAGCAATAAAGACGAGCAACCGATGGGGACACACATGGGAACACACACATGAACAGACAGGCTGGCAGGCACGTACATACGCAGGACATGTAAAGGCTGCTAAGATGAAAGAGAGGTCAAGTCAGCTCCAAGTAGGACAGCTAAAGACTTATAACTAAAGGGCAGCATGAAGGAATATGTAACATTACTAAAAAAAAAAAATGTGGTTCGATAAGGAGCGTGGGGTGGGCTCAGCGAGGATCTTGCTTAGATACAAAGGGTATCAAGATGGAGAATCCTCAAGAAACTGGCTTAGCAGGGATTTTGCTAAAAGTAGCCTCAGCAACCCAAAGACAGACAGGCCAAGGGTGGGGTCTGCTCAGAGAGGCTGGCAGGCCTCTGGAGATCCTGATGGAGGTTTAATCAAGGTGGAAGTGCTGATCAGTTCACTGTGAGAGATTATCAAAAAATGTCTAGTTCTCCACATTTTGTGATGGAGCTCTGCAAGTCTCTGTAGGAGGTAGAATCTTCCCACCCTTTGTATCTAGACTTGCCTTGCCCTGGTATGATTTGTTTCTGATGGTAGAAAATGCTAGAGGTAATTCTGGCATCTGGATCTAGAGATGCCCTGGTTCTTCTCTCTCTCTCTCTCTCTCTCTCTCTCTCTCTCTCTCTCTCTTTCTCTCTCTCTCTCTCTCCTCCATCCCCCACTGCTTCCTCCCACTCCTGTCCTTTGTCCTTTTCCTCTCCTGCCATATCATCACTCTTGGTTTCCATCCATCTTTCTCTATCTCCCTCTCCATATCCCAAACCATCCCAAGAAGTTTGTCTGGCTTTTCCTCACCCCTGTCCTTCATGAGTTTTTATGCCTTCATGGGTTTTTATGGTATGACTTATAAAGAAGGAATGGGGAAAGAACAAACTAGAGGTCAGAAGACAGCGCTCCCAGCCTTCCATTGGTTCAGGAAAAGGCTGCCCTGGAGAATGTGGGGGACACTTGGTAAAGGAGAAACAAAGCCTGATGCAAGAGGGGTTTGTCAGTTCTCCTGGTGACAAGGAAGGGAGAGAGAGCCAAGTGGGAGGATGGGGGAGAAATAGCAGGAAAAAGTACCGCTGGGAATCCTCAGGGAGCAAGCGTTCTGGAATAGTTGCCAAGTGAGAGGTTCTCAAGCAGGCTGTGAAGTATAGGGGGCTTAGTGTAGGAGGGGACTTGGGTGACTTTACTGTGCCGATTGAATTCAATTGCTCTTTGAGAAAAGACAGGGACTCCTGTTTAGCTACCTCAACTGCTGGAATCTGCTCTTTAAAACACAATTCAGTGAGAGCAATTGGACAAGAGACCCTGGATCTTATGATGGAAAGACACATTACATCGGTACCTAATCCACATGGTTTCTGCTTTTTTAGTAGCCACTGGATAAACGGCAGCTTATCAATATTATTGTTCCACACTGGCTTTCTGCTCCGAACCAAGGACTGCCTCCTCCTAAGAAAGAACAGTGTGCAAGTCTCTTTGTTAATCTCTCCAGCCTCATACCCTTCTGTCTCACTTTCAAGATGTTTGTTTCAGTATGGCTAAAAAGGAAGACATCTTGACTGTGTCAAAACAAAGCAAAGAGAAGAGGAGCATTGCTTGTGTATCCAGAACTTTCTCACAAGTAAAGCAAAACTTGCTTTAGAGGCAGTCCTGTCACAGGTGTGAATCAGAAGGTACCTGCTGATCTTCCCGGGTTTTTGTGTCACAGAACAAAGAATTGGGCCAGAGACGCACAGAGTGGCTGTAGTGGCTGTTAACAAAGAGAACCATCATGAGTGTGAAACTGGACCAGAGAGCTGGGAAAGACCCAAGGCTCAAATGACCAAAGCCCCGAGAGGTGAGACCCTTTGAGTCATTTACATAGCACCTTCCTTGTCCCCAGTGTGGAGATTGAGGGCTATCCTGTTACAGGCCACCACATGCAGGAGAGTCTCTAATCTTTCTCCCAGCTGGCTCCTTTCATGGGTTGATTTTGAGGCCCCGCCTGTCGCACACTCCTGTCCATCCACAGCCTCTAGAACTAACTCATTTTCCACTGACTTTCAGCCAATCACACCAACCAAGCAGTCTGCTGGGGTTTGCTGTTTGTGAGCTTGTGGGTGTTAAAGAGACGTGTGTGTGTGTGTGTGTGTGTGTGAGAGAGAGAGAGAGAGAGAGAGAGAGAGAGAGAGAGAGAGAGAGAGATGGACCTGCAACTTGCTGGTTACCACTTATCTCAGCCTCCAAAACTAACCGGACTACAGGTTCTATTCCAACCTTTGCCTCCAACACAAAAGACCTCCCCACCCTAATAGAGTCATTGTGATTTCCACAAATGGCGAGCAGTCCAGGAACGGCCTGTGGGCTCAGAAATCATTGTATCACATCTACAATCTCTTTCCTCTTTCTATTTCATTCTCTCCTTTTTAAAATTTAATTGACAATCATTGAACATATAAGGTGCAACATTTGTATACATGGATCCATTCATTATACAATGATCAATCAAGGTGATTAGTATAGCCATCTCGCTATCTATTAGCATTTCCTTCTGATGTCAGCATTCAAAGCACATTTTCTATTTTGAGGTGCATGTTATTGTCGAGGGCAGTGCCCCAACTGTGCAGAAGAGCACTCAAAATTATTTTACATATCTGCTTGTAGCCTTGACCCCTTGGCCGATCTGTTTCCCTCCCCTCATCCATTTTCCAGTAAAGCTTATTTTAGTCTGTATTTCTAAGATGCCATTTTTAAATTATCATACATAACATTAGGCTTCATTATGGCATTTTCAAGCAAAATCTTTGTTGATTCTCACCCCCATCTCTTCTCGCATGCTGTGACTCCTCCTGTCCCCTTCCCCCCACCACCCATGATTTTCCTCTCTGATTTTATTTCCTGTGAGTCCCATTACCCTCCCCCCTCCCTCCACACCTGTCTTTTCCCTCTAATGGTTTCATTTGTAGTAGTTTTAGAGCAGATACCCACACTCGCCCACGCCTACACATACACACACAGAAACAGTACAAGCTGGACTCCACACTGACAGCGAGCACATGGTGTCTGCCTTTCTGAGTCACCTTTATTACCACTTTCCAGCTCCATGCATGTTCCTTCAGAGTTCATCACTTCGTTTTTCTTCCCAGCTGAATAAAATTCTATTGTGTGTACCTGCCTCCGTTTCAGAATCTGTTCATCTGCTGATAGACAGCCAGGCTGCTTCTGTTCTCCCTACAAGCTTTCTCTTTAAGTGTACATTCATGGTATTTTCTGTCATTTTCTATTTTCTTGATTAACATGCTGTTATACTATTGCAATCATATGAAAAGGAACCCCTTAAGTATGTTTCCGATGTACAAAATGTTCTTATAAACAACAACAAATTACCAATCTCAGCGTCTTTCAGGGCAAGTGCTGTACCCTCTCTAGGTTCTGGAACTCTCTAGGCCTTGCCAGAGAATTAGCAGTCGTTTTGTCCCAGGAGTCGCTTACATCAAGTATTTCCTGAGAGACTCCCAGCACCGTGAGGGCCTATGACACAGATAGGCCAGTCTAGCAGACAGCAAACCCTCCCACAGACTGGCTAACTTTAGTTCAACTCTACTGTTTACGTCACTGTTGACAATTTGTCCTTTGGCTCCAGGCCTTCGTCCCCCTTACTGAACAAAGATGGTGGTTAAATGGTTCCAGAATTAAGCTACCGAGTCAGGAGCAAGGGGTGGCAATTTTCTGGCCTCAAGCTAGCAAGGAGGGTACCCTCAAAACAAAATGCAGACCTATGACCGTGTATTAGGTGTTGAGGGGCTGGAGCAAGAGATGAATCAAACAAAGGGGAGCTTCCTGCCTAGGATCTTCCAAAAACTGCTTGCTGGGAACCTCGTTAGAATACACACTGTGCCAGACACCCAGACAGTCTTGGATTGCCGGGATCATATGAGGTCTTTAAGTTTTCAGCCCCCAAAACCACATTACAAAAGACTCCTTTTCCTTCTCTCCATTATGCAAATCATCCTGGTGCCTATTGATTACATTTGCATGTGAAGAGGGACACTAGGTTTGTAACTGATGCATTTGCATGTGCGGGTTTTTTTTTCCCCAATCCGCTTGCAGGAGGGAGGTGATTACAGGCACAGGTATGGAAACATTACTGTCTGCGGCTAATAGAATTTGGCACCTCCAGAGGGTAAGTGCAGTCTGACAGTGGGATTATTACAGGCAGGTGGGAGCGGAGCTGGAGCAAACACAGCCCCTCCTAACAGTCTTCATCAAGAATTCTTGCCGCAGGCTGTGACCCAACCTGGGGAACTTAGCCGGTGCAGAGAGGTGAGTTCTTCGCTGGAGAGATGCTGGTCCACCGTGCCCTGGGTTCGCATGCAGAATAGCTTCCTTCTCTTTTCACCCTCGGCGCTGTGTTTCTGTGAGTCCTGACAGAAGTTATCAGAAAGCAATCACATTATGTCTGTGTGTTGGCAATGCCACTAACTCCTAGGCTTGGCTAGGCAGAAACAGAAAAGGGCCACATAGCTTTTAACTAACATCTCCTCCTTGCTTTGCTCTTTAAAGCCAGAGTAAATGCTATGCCTCATCTGCATCCAACATTTGAATTCACCCATTAAGTTCTAAAGGCTATGGCACCTTTTGTCAGCCTGGTCTCTGATAAAGACACAATCCTTCCAGAAGTACATGTCCCTTCTCACAGAACCTAATTTCCTAAAACACATTTTCCCTAAATATGAGATTTCTGCATACAAGGGTATCAGGTGACTTCTCTTCTGGCTGTCCCCAAGAAAATACAGGGAAAGAGCACAGTGGTGGCAGAAGTCCTGAGGCTGGGGATGAACAGTTTCCCATCCCTCCCCACAGCCCTATGTAACAGTTGTGGAAATAGAACTTGAGTTGTCTTTGGGTAGCTGTTTTGTTTGTGTGTTTGTTTGCATGTGTCTGGATATGTGCTGTGAATGTATTTGTGCGTGCGATGCATGTGCATATATCTGCACATGTATGTTCTTCTGTGCAGGTGCTGGACAGGCCAGCTGTGCATAGCTAAGCCAGCTTGCTCTGAAGATGGTGTCGCCACCTCCCCTATGGGAGTGGTTACAGGTAGCGTGCTCACTGGACATTCACGGGGATGCTGGAAAGCTGAACTGTTTCTTACACCTGCTTTACCCACTGAGGCTTCTCCCCAGCTCCTTATTGTTTGTTTGATTTTTTATCGTTTTCTCAAACTCTACTGAGGTAGAAAAAAAATAATAAAGGCAGTGAATGAGAGAGGTTGCAGGCTCTCCAAGAGACAACTTAAAACTTTCACCTGACAGCCTGTCGGCAAAAACTGCTTGTCGCTGCTTGGCTAAAAATGAACCAGAAAAGCAACATGGGACTTGTGACTGTCAGGGGGAAGAGAATGAACCCTGATGGCAGGGGCTTTACACCGACTATAAAGCCAGCAGCAGGTGAACTGATGGCGGTGAACACAATTAGCAGTTTGTTCCCAGCTTAAAGCTAGCAAAGGCTAGAAGGTAAGTCCTTGCTAATGAACGCCGTTGACTGTCTCCTGCATCAGAGAAACTCCTGCTAGGGTTGGCAGGGAGCAGGTGGCCCAGGAGGACACTGGAATGGATTGCGAGGGACTAAGGTATGATTAGATGAACAGACAGACAAGGGCACAGCAACACGGAGGAGAGTTCAGCCCTCCCCGCTTCATACACACTAGAGACAGATAGCATATCAGGGTCTCTGGAGTGAATCGGAGCAAATGTGGCAGAGGAGCCCCTTTTGTTAGCTTTTTGAGGATGGGCGCAGGGGTTTCCCAGCAAGAGCATGTATCCAGGCTCCCAGATATCCTTGAAGGATTCAGATGGGAGATGGGGAACAGGATCTGGCACTTCCAAGTGATGAATCTTAGGGCTCACGATGTCCCAGTAGGGCTCCTGTCAGTATTTGTGAGTGTCGGGTAAGCTTAGGCATGGCAGCAGCTGGACATTAACATTATGTTCTCACAACACCCATCCTAAAGTTCAGACCACATAGAATAGCTTCAAAGTCCAAACCAAGAGTGGTAGAATGTGGTTAATCATTTTTTTTTCCATTAGCTCCAGAAGGTGTTGTGCAGTTTTCAGGTTCAAGGCTCAGGTCTCTGCCCGATTTCAATAAAAGCCACTGTTAGTCCCTGAGACTGTTCTTTGTTCTTGTCTCCATCTGCCCATCTTACTAACTGTGCAAGATGTATTTTATTTCCAGAGTTCATTTCATTGAAAGCTTTGAGATATATATATATATATATATATATATATATATATATATATGTATATGTATATATATATATATATATATATATATATAAAATTGTTGTTTGTTTGTTTGTTTTTTGGTTTGGTTTGGTTTGATTTTTTGAGACAGGGTTTCTCTCCTTTCGAGCCTGTACTGGAACTCGCTCTATAGACCAGGCTGACCTCGAACTCACAGAGATCCTCCTGCCTCTGACTCCCAAGTGCTGGGATTAAAAGCATGAGCCACCACTGTCCAGCTTATATTTTTAAAAAAGAAAAAGGAGGAAGAAGGAGGTAAGGAATGAAGAAAGGAAGGAAGGAAGGAAGGAAGGAAGGAAGGAAGGAGAGAGAGAGAGAAACAAACAAACAAACCGTTTGGTCTTTATTTCAATCTAGAAGAGGTGTGCCTAGCATTAAGCCACCTCACTGGGGGGGGGGGGTCCAAGTGATTTCAGTTGTCCCATTACGGAGTCACCATACAGGAAGAAATGAGTAAGGTTGATCCTTAGTTCAAAACCAGCAATAAAGCTTTGGGTCTCCTTTATTTATTTGTCCATCTATCTTCCCTTGCATGCCTTTCTAATTTTTCACTAATATATAAGAACATAAAAATTATACATATGAATGGGATGGCATGTAGTTTTCAGAACTTGTATATCTTGCGTTTTATTTAGGTAGGGTTAAATACATTTATCTCTTCAAATTTTTTTTTTATTTCTTTGTAGTGAAAACCTTCAAGTTTCTTTTAAGCCTTGGTTTTGAGTTGATCAGTTGCAGTATTTTCCCAGAGTTGCTTTGGACTCAATAGTCAGGCCTTACAGGCCAAGCAGCCAACATCAGAATGATGGCCAATAAGTGTACAATCCATCCAGTGTGCAGTAAACAAGGCAAAATATTTGAAAACAACCTTATGTTTACATATTTTTTTCAAATGATTAGTCTACAGATATCAACTAAGAAACACAGCAAGAAGGGCCTTCAGAAACTAGTGGGGGAAGTTTCAAAGAAAGAGTCAGGGGCTGGAGAGATAACCCAGCAGTTAGGAGCACTGACTGTTCTTCCAGAGAACTAGGTTCAGTTCCCAGCACCTGCATGCTTGCTCACAACCATCTGTGACCCCAGTTCCAGGGGATCTGATGCCCTCTTCGGGCCTCCACAGGAATCAGGCACTGACCTAACACACAGACACACATGCAGACAAAACACCCATCCACATAAGTAAATAGATAAAAAATTAAATTACAAGAAATAGTTTTTGCTCAGAACAACAAAGGAAAGTTTTAAGAATGCTGTCACTTTTTGTCACTTATGCTTCTTTTTTAGCTTTTAAACTGTGTAACACAAAGTCCTGATTGAGGGGGTGATTTCCTACCCCACTGTCCAAAGTACAGCTGTTTGAAGTCGTTGGTTGATGCATCCAGACACCCGAGAGCCAGAGGTCAGGTGAGTCTCTCTGAGGAAGTTGAAGATTCCCACCAGGAGCTCTGAATACCAGGTGGAAGTCTGGGGAGACCCACACAATGATACTGCTGAAAAGGCACGCCCTGCCTGCAGAATCCTTGCCTCTGTCCTTCGTCCTTATCTCCATTCACCATGCACCACCCCACCTCCTAAGCCACCATCTCACCTTTCCACTCAGGTTCATCTCAATCATCTCCGTGCTGACGACCCAGCTGACGCCACCAGCAAGGCCACAGTCCTGAGCTTCTGCCTCCCGTACTCTGAGGACTTCAACAGTGTAGTGAAACTGACCAACGTTCAGTAACAAAACTGTTAAAGACAAAATGTCTCCAGGCTCCACTGGAAGTAAGTTTGAAAATAACATTCTTCTTCTCATTATTGTTGTTTTGCATTCCCAGAAAGAATCTCTTCTTGTAGCCCCGGCTATCCTAGAACTCACTCTGCAGACCAGGCTGGCTTCAAACTCACAGAGGTCTTCCTGCCTTTGTCTCCTGAGTGCTGGGATTAAAGGCACATGCTGCCACCACCATCACCTGGCAAAAATAATTTCTGAAGAATAAACATAGAGAACCAGTGGGTAAAGGCGTGTGCCACACAAGCCTGGGAAGCTGAGTTTGATTCCCCATCCTGTGTTGAAATGGGAGGATAGAACTGACTCCACAAAATCCTCTGACCTTCATACATGTGCCATGGCTCATGCATCCACACGCACATATCATACACACACAGAGTAATGACAATAATAACCAGATATGCACAGAAGGTGACTCATGCTGTCCATAACCCTCTTCGTTTTCGCAAGCTCATACTCCTGTGCCTAGCATCGCTCCCATCAGAAACTTGCAGCATGAGAAGAATGAGTTAGCCTATACCTGCACCAAAGACCCTAAAACCTCTCTTCTCACCATCCACTCAACAAACAGCATCTCCCCTGTGCTTTTTACAATTGCTGTGATGAGATGTCTGCCAGCCATGACTTGAAAGAGAAGAAATTTTATTTGGGCTCACTGTTTTAGAGGGTTCAGCCCACACCTGCGCAACCTCTAGAGCCTGGGAGAAACAACATAGTTGTGAGAACCTATGGCTAGGACCTCATGGAGGACTGGAAGTCGAGATCAGAAGCAGGTCCTGGGGGCTTGGGATAGCCTTCAAATGTTGCCAGGGATCTACTTCCTCCAGGTAAACCCCACCTACCATCTGGGGATCGAGTGTTGAACATGAACTCATGAAAGGCATTTCATATTGCAAGCCATGGCAATGCCTCTAGGGTGAACTACTCCAGGAAGCATCTTTGCCCACCTTACCCTCCTAACAGCTCTGCCTTGCCAACTGACTAAGAGACAGACTTATGAAAAAATCCTGTATTCTTGAAAGATTAGTCAATACAACTTTTTCTTGGCTGGGTGTGGTAGCTCAGGCTTGTAAGCAGTTGGGAGGATAAAGTGAGGGGGAGTGTTTACTCAGGTAGTCTTGTGGGTGAGATTAGCTTTGTTTGGGACGCGTTGTTATCTCTGAGAGAACACTTGACACCAAGCAAGGGCTCCCCCACACTTTATCCTTCTAAACGCTCAAGCTCCAAACTTTGGTACATGGTTAGAGATGGGTACATATCACTTCTTTCTCTCACTTCCCACATTCAACCTGTTGTGGGGTCCTGTAGCTTTTGCCTTCAGAATACACACCGAATTCAACCACTCTCCCCAAGTCCCACTGCTGGGCAGCCTGGTCCAGGCCCACATCATGTCTCCTTGGATTGGTGCAGATGCTCCCCACAAGCTATCTTGTGCATTCCCCGCCTGCCATCATCTCAAGGGTGTCCTTTCCCCGATGGACTTTATTTCCATAGCCTATGGGCCTTCTCCCTCCACTAGAATACAAGACAGGCCTTGGTGTCCAGCCCCTGCTCCTTAGAACTGCATCCTTTGGAGATAAGTACTTTAAAGAGCCAGGCAGGGGCCTCAGTATTTTATTGTAGTTGCTGAACACCCGTGTCCCTAAGTTGTTGAGAAAACTGACTTACAGATTCAGTTATTTGCTCAGTTTTACAGCTAATGAGTCACTGATGGTGGCATTTGCCTGTGGGCTCATGTGACTCGGAAACATCAAATAGCAAGCATGATTTCTGAACCAAAGAATCATTCCTCTTGTATTTCACAGATGTTAGTGAGGAGATGCTGCCTCCTGTCTACTCCACTGCCCAGGTTTGTAATGAAAGAGATTAGGTGGATCTGAGGAGGCTAGGTATGGACAGCAGCCATGGCCTCTGCCCCTTCACCAGGGAGCTGTGTTAGCCCAGGGTCCAGGTGCTTGTCAACCCATTAGCTTCACCTTCAGCAGAAGCTTAAAGACACTCAACTAAACCTCACCGACTCAGCAGGGGGTGGGAAGAAGGGGCAGAGAGCATTTGAATGCCTGGTCTCCAGCTGTTGGAGTCTTAATCTCCCCAGTGCAATAAAAGGAATCAAATAAAACTTACTCAAGAAAGCTATCTCCGCTCCTAAAAGAAACCTCTGTGATTCTTAAAACGAACTACTATTATTCTCCAAGTCTTGCATGACCTCATTTATAGCACTGACCTTCACAAGGTACCTTAAAGGAACTCTTATGGTTTCCTTAAAGACAAGAATTGAAAAGATTCAAACTTACCTTAGAGGTACAGGTCTGCAATCCCAGCAATTAGGAAGGCTGAGACAGGAGGATTATAAACTCAAAGCCTGCCTGGAATAAAGAGTGGGTACAAGACGAGCTTGGACAACTTAGTAAGCCTCTGTCTCAAATGTAAAATGGGAAGAGGGTTGGGGATCTAGCTCAGTGGGTAGAGTGCTTACCCGGCACATGTAGTGCCTTAGGTTCAAACCCCAGTAATACAAAAGAATCAATATGAGCAGTAGGTTTAAAATCAGACAGCCATATAGCTGCAGAGCTGAGCCTGGTCCCCAGTGCATCCTCCTCCCCTACCTGATGCTCCCTTCCGGTCCCGCCCTCAATCCAACATAACAAAAGCACTCCTGGCCCCACTAGAGAGGCACGATGATGGGCAAAGGTCTTGTATGGAGAGAAACTGAGGCAAAAGAGGACAATCCCAGGGAAGAACTTGGGGTTTGGAGACAGAAAATCCCAGGGCATATTGTCAATCCCAGGGCATATTGTCAATCCCAGGGCATATTGTCAAGGCAGGAGAAGCCTGATAGGGTGAAATTGAAGCAGCAGGAAAGAAAGAGAAATGGCTGGAGTCACAGTATAGAAGGCCTGACATCGCGGGCCCATGGGCAACACCAGCTGCTTCTGGACAAGTGAGTGACAATCACAGACATGAGTTCAAAAGAATTGGGAGATAAGAGCAATGGACTGAAGAAGAGCCACGCAGGATGGCAGCACCAAGGCAGCAAGAAATGGATGTCAGAAACACGTTGTCCCATCCATCGGAGGCACCCAGCTTCTGTGGCGTAAGGACATGAGTGCACACTGCTTCCCTTGCCCAGACTCTGCCCACGACTACCCATGACTTCCTCTGCACACTGCCATAATCTTCCCAGACTAGTCCTATGCAGGGGCTTTACGTTCTTCTTCATAGTCCTTTCCCTGCTGCCTTTGCCATTTCTGCATGAGACCCTGAGTGAACCTCCCTCTAGCCCCACTACCACCAGTGGCTCCCACCAGTCTAGCTTCTAGTACCACCCAGGCAGGTAGGACAACTAATCTGCCATCAACTGGCCACCGCTGTCTTGGCTGTGTTTCAGAAGCAAATGGTCCAGGGGCCCATTAGACAGATGCCTGAACTCACTTGGAGAGATGAGTTGACCTAGTGAAGGATGATGAGAACAAGGTGGAAGGATCAGAAAGTGGGAACTTACGCAGGTCCCCCGGCTTCACCACCGCCCAGGGAAGCCCCTCACATCCTGAGCCACCATCTGTCGCTGTGCTCTCAGCAGACTTGCAGAAACTATTTATCATTTTTCCAAAGTGATTGACTTCTGATGAGAGGTTCCGGAGCTCAGGCAAACACGCCTGGCTTACAGGGTATTGTGAGTAAAAGAAAAGAAATAACAGGTACTCTTCAAGTGTGGGAGCTGAAAAAGAAGCTAATTAAATGTCAGGGCTGGAGTTTAACCCACTTGAAGAGGGTGTTTCTATTCTGGAGTCACTGAGTTTCTCATTCCCAAACTCAGACTCTGAAACACCCACCCTGGCTAGGAAACTTACGTAGGAACCTCGTGAGCTAAGGAGGGCTGCAAAACTGGCCCCTGGATTGGATGACCGCTCCAGTCTTCCAGCCAACCCAGACAGAAGGCTTCTAAGGGCCAGGGAAACTGGGACAGCCACGGGTTTCATTCATTCTTCTTCATTATGTCTAAAAGAAATGAAAGCATAATCAGAAGACAAGTGTCTTCCAACACGGCACTGAGGGGGGGGGGCGGGGGAGCGGGGGGGGGGGGGCAGGGGGTGGGGGGGCGGGGGCGTGTCTCGAAGCAGCTAACAGTGAAATGGAGACCTTATGGCTTGAAACCAAAGTAAGTGATACTGCCTAACCCTAGGGTCCCATGTGAGTTTGGGCTGGCCTCACCGTGCCAGGCCCTGGTCTTTCTACTGTTCATTTGTGTTCCTGACCCAGAGATAAGTCTTTGTGTGACTGCCTTACAGAGAGAGGCACCGTGCAGAGAAGTAGGCAGACTGGCTCAGGGTTGCCCCCGCACCCCAAGAGACTCACCCTGCCCTGAAGGACACAGGACCCTCTGGTTCTATCATCCTACCTGTATTCAGGACCATGCTAGTCCTCCACCCTTTCCTGTTCCCAGCTGTCGTCTGCAGAAGAATAGGGCTTGAGGTGACCATGAAGTTGATCCCCTCTGTACCGAGTCCTCTGTCTAGCAGCTTACTGCGTGTTCCTCCAGGCAATTCTCCTCGCTAGCGCCCACAGTCACCCTGCCTGTGTTCATCTACACTGCCGCTCTGTAGTCAGGAAAATGGAGGCCAGCAGTGATGCAATTACCATGCACAGACCACAAAACCTAGTAAGCAAGACTCCTTTTCCAGTGCTCTCCCTGCCACGCCTCCAGCACTATTCTACAGAGCCCCTGCTGCCCCAGAGTCAAGCCCCTGGCAGGCTAGATTCTCTCCATAGCTAGAAAGCCAGTTGGAACACACAGGGCTTTAGCAACAGCTGCTCACCAGGCCTGAGACTCCCTCCTCCGACCTGGAAGTCCCGGAGCTCAGCAACCATTTTGAGAGGTATAAATAAATCTATGCCACAAGCTCTTTTTAAAATTTAATCATTATTTTAACCATCCACTTAAACAAGCAATTGTTCACCAACTTTTTTTTCCTTGCCATCCACAAATACGGGAGGAGGAATGGGAAAGAAGGGATGGGGGAGGATGAGGCATGAATGAAAGGCAAACAAATCCCCCCACTCCAGGCAGCAGCATAAACCACTTATTATGAACAGAGGCCCCGAGAGAGCCTTGTTTTAATATGATTTGGATTAAGGGAAGAAGAGGAGCTCAGGCTCCCACACACCTTGGCATGATTAAATCAGCCAGACACAAAAGCACCAGCCTGCCCACCCCACCCTGCAGGCACTCCCAAGCTCCAGGGCCATCTCTGGAAATGGGAATGGAGTGATAGGGGAACTTTGATGTTCTCTGTCTGGGCAGACAAGGGATGTGGAGTTTGTTCCGTCAGTGTCCCTGAGAAGCTCCGGCCACACATGCTTGGCCAGGGACAGAAAACACTGCCCCCTGGAGGAGCCACCTGGCACCATCATCCTGCTACCCAGGGGTTCTTAAAATTGATTTGTGTGTGTGTGTGTTCGTGTGTGTGTGTACATGTGTGTGCCCATGTGTGTGTGCTCCTTGAAGATCACGCTGAACACTTAACCAGGAATCAGCAAGCTCTGTGACAGCAGGAACTGGGTGATGTGGCATCCCCAGATGTCTGTTGGGTCACCAGCCTCAGTCTAGAGATGACATTTTGAAACATGGAACACACGCTGCCTTCACTCTGCTGTCTGCCCTACGGTCACGTGGCACATTCACCCAGGTTCCTGCAGAGTGGCAACATTTGCAGATTTCTTAAATATTTTCATTGCTAAAGAAAAGAGCTTGTCCCTTTAACATGTGACCTCTGCCTTGGGAACCTTGATGGTTTCTTGTGCATGTTACTTAACTGGGCTCTTTGCTGGCTCCAGACCTAGAGACCAGGATGAAGAGTCATGCTAGAAAAGAAGCTGAAATATGCAATTTGTACTTATTTATATTCAAGAGTGATACCTAAAAGGCTTTGGAGACAGATCAGTTGGTAAAGCACTTACCTCATAAGCATGAGGATTCGAATTCAATTCCCAGGGCCCAAATAAAAATGCTGGGCGTGGGGACATCTGTGTGTGACCCCAGTGCTGGAAAGACAGGGACGGAAGGCTCTCTGGGGCTCAATGGGCAGTTTCTCTAAACTAATTGGTGAGTTCCAGGTTACTGAGGGACCCAGGCTCAAGAGAGGTGGATGGTATTCCCGAGGCTGACATCTGAAGTTGTCCTCTGGCGTCTACACACGTGTGCACACATGCCCATCCATGCACACTGACTCATACTCAAACACACACACGCGTACTTAAAACAATTCTTAACTCCTCTGGTGGGGAGAATAAGATAACTGTCCCAGGGAAGATGCTTGGGCATGCTTTGAATTGGTTATTCATGAAAGCTTGGGCCTCTAGAAAAGCAGGAAGAGCTCTGAAAGGGGTTTTATTTTTGAAGAAAGAGTTTTCAACCATCTGTATTAGTAAATAACACGTGAAAATAAGAGCATTTATCATTGCTAATACCCTGTCCCTGCTCTTAGGGTACAGATGGGGGATCTTACCCTGGAAAAAGACATTGGAGATCTGGCACCAGCCCAAGAAGAGAAGGTCAAAGGTGGCCAGAAACTGGGAGAGATATCTGCATCACAAGATCACCCTGGCTTGCTGTGGGACAGAGCCACCAGCCTTTCATAGAAGAGGCCTCTTCGCTGTGTCCTGGAAATCCATGTTTCATCCCTTCAAATTCTATAGAAAAGTAGACTGTCTGCCCATCCTAGAGTCTGAGGCTCCAATGCTGTGGAGATGCAATAAATTTCGTATGTGTATCTTCCTATCATCAGTTTATTTCAAAGACAAAATAATTACTAAACCTCACAGGGAATAAAATAAAGATCTCCCCACAGTGGGCACCATGAAATCAGAATAGACACCAACTGTAATGTCCATGAGATTGGAGTGGTTGAAACAAAGAAGTGTGCACATAGACACGTTGAGTGCTTAGCGTCTGAGCTACAGAGAAGGGTCCTCTCAGGAGGCTCTACTGTCGGAGTTGTAAGCCCCTGGTGGTTGTCACTGGTCATGGCAGTCACTGCAGCTCTTCACTGCATTTGACTGTACTATTGTTCACATGCTCATTCTTAAAGTTTCTCACCCATGTCTCGAACTCCTTGGATGTTAAGCTTGACTAAGTGCCTTGCTTTGGCCTATGGGCTGTAAGTAGATGGAGTACGTGGGTCCAAAGCTTCAAGAAGAATTTGTATTTCTTGCAGCACTCTTTGGCTCGTGCTCTCCAGGGCTAGAACAATAGGCCCCAAAACATTGAGATGTTCAGTCTCATGCTGGGATGAGAACCCACACAGAGAAGCCCTGAACTTGACCCTCAGCCTGGAACCAAGCGCAACAGAGCCGAAAGTGATCTGCAACTCTTAATTGAATTACAGTAAGCCTGAGGCTTAGAGGGTCTGTCCAGAGCCAAAACCGACTCTGTGACTTCATTTCTCTGATCCATGGCAGATCCTATTTGGATATGAACTGAATGTTCTCATTGAAGGCATCTTGAAGCCAAGACATGCCTGCAGAGAGACTTAGCCCTAATCTCAGATCTCACATTTACTAGCTAGGTGGTATTAGACAAGTTGCTTCAGCTCTCTGAGCTCTAGTTTCTTCTACATAAAGAGGATGATGAAAGCTATCTGATAGAATCTTATTTTGTTTGATATATTTGTGTGTGCATGTCTGTGTGGTGTGTGTCTACGTGTGCAAATGAGACACACGTATGCCATGGCATGCGCATGGAGGTGAGAGGACAGCTTTCGGGTCAGCTTGCTCTTCCATCAGGAGGTCCAGGAACCAAGCTCAGGTTGCCAGGCTTGGGTGGCAAGCTCTTTTAATTGCTGGACCTACTCACTGCCCCCTGGCAGAACTTTTTTTATTGGTGAGTATGAAGACTATATGTATCTTTATTTAGGGGAATGCCCCTAATCTCTGAACCCAGTGTTTTGGGGTATAAAAAGTAACATGAGAACCGCTGGTGACTACTTATTAAACCAACATGATCCCTCACAACAATTCAGACATTTATCCTTGTACCCGCAGATAAATGTAGTCCTTGCTTATCTTCAAGGAAGCTTCTCTTTGAAATAGGCAGAGACCAGAAAGCAACAGCCACTCAAAATGCAGAACTGTGGAACCCAAACCCAGTCCCAGTCCCAGTGTATACATCTTCAAAATAAATCCTACACCTAGGGCTCAGGGAACATTGTAGAAAAGGTGAGAGAAAGATTGTAAGAACCACAAGATCAGTGAGTTTGCTGTGAGATTGTGTCTCCCAGTAATGTCAGGAGCTAAACCCATAAAGTCTCATCAACATGGTTGCCTACGCATGACCTGAACAAGGACAAAAGCAACAGCTATGCCAAAGCAGACACAGTAAAGCTCAGGAGACCTCAACCCTAAAGAAAGAACTACGAGCAACTAGGGAATGTTGAGAGCAGGAGAAATTGTCTTCCCCAGGGAAGAGCGCACCATCTAGCCAAAAGGTCAAAAGGTCAGCCCTGAGAACATACATACAAGTATATAAAGATGGAGCAGGTTACATTTGAGAGAGAGAGAGAGAGAGAGAGAGAGAGACTATGACTATATAGTAACACATAGTAACAATTAACAAAAGGGGGGCATGAACTTGAAAGAAACGGAGGAGAGATATTTGGAAGCAGGGTTTGGAGAGAGGAAAGGGAAAGGAGAAATGTTGTAATTGTATTATAATCAGAGAAATGAAAGAAAAGATCAAAAATAAATGTAAGATGGAGCAGGCATCTCTGAGTTTCCCTATGTTCTATTTCCCAGGCCAGGTACATATTCATTCATTCATTCATTCACCAGCAAGCACTGTGGTAAGGACATGGGCTCCTAATACTCCCTGGCCGCTGAAGACTCAGCTTTTCCTCCCACCTCCAGCAAAACTCACCACTAACACTAAGAGCCTGGACTTAGTAAAGGGCACAACCATCTTGCCACTGTTGAGACTTGAATCTGTGAACAGAGGGGGATAGGGTTTTTAACAAGAACTGAGACCTGGTCTGAGGGTGGAAAAGACACGACTACCTTGAGGTAGGAGATTTGAGACAAGCAAAGAAGCAGGGCAGAAGTGAACCAAATTAAGGGCAGATAAGGGAAGACAGTTGCAGGCAGAGCAACAGCCATCTTAAAGATTCAGCATGCCTGAGTCAGTGAGGAGAGCATCGTTCAGGAGGAAGTGAGGGAGGAGGTAGGTCACAGAGCTGCATAAGGCATGTTGAAACACGGGCTTTCATCCTAAGAAAACATCGGGACCAGGGAGGTGAGGCCTGGGAGAGAGATCAGGCTCGCTACTTGAAAAGCTCACTCTGACATACCTAACACAAAGTGATTCGGAAATGCTGGCAATGAAGGCACAGATGGGTCCCAGCCAAACAGAGGGCTGAACACATTTCTCTCTTGCTTCCTCCCAGATGTGACTAAAGCAATGGCAGTACAGGGACTTAAAAAGCATAACACGGCAGCCAAGAGGAAGCTGGGAAAGCATGCAGAAACGTAAACAAAATTTCTGGATTTGGGGCGAACACAAGCTAGAGGCAACAGAAAAACACGTCGCAAACTAAAATACAATGGAGCCAACTTGCCTGCCCAGGAGAAGGTGGGAAACGGCTGTGTGCACATAAGACGAGAATAGGGATGCACACAAAGCCTTCTTGGAAGCACGTAGGTGTGGCTGAAACAAGCAGAGTGTCTCAAAGTCCACGCAAGATGACATTATACACTGTCCTTACTTACAACCAGGAAGCTAGAAGTTCAGGCTCTCAGGAAGGGGACCCAGAGATGAACAGCAAGATGACAGACAGGAAGACGGTATTAACCTAAAGTCTCTGTGTTAAAGGTAAATGTCCCCTTTCTCACCACCCTTTCCTAGAAACAGATACCCAGGTATGTGGGTGTCTTCTGCCCCACCACCCAAGTAGGAGACCAAAGACAGAATGCTCCCCCAAGGAAATAGACTGGTCAAAGGGAAAAATGATGGCGTGGGAGGGGCTGGGAGGATTCTCAGTGACTGGATAAGACCTCTGGAAGGGAATCCCCGCCCCTAGTGTTCTTTCCTCTCAGAGATCAGACTCCTGTACCAGAATTCTCAGGCTGAATCCCAATGGGGTTTTCTTAAGTGCCAACCATCTAGGGATCACTAGATTTAAGCAGGTCCCTAGGTGGGCATGGTGGTGTATACCTACAGTCCCAGCATTCTGGAAACTAGAACAGTACGATTGTTGGAGCTCAGGATCTCCTGGGCTACATAGGGAGGAGACCCTGTCTCAAAAGCAAAGAAGGGAGGATGGGAAGGAGGAATGGAGGAAGAAAGAAGAGAAGACTGTGAAAAATAGATGCCAAGCACACAATAAAACACTCCCTGGCTTTTTGTTTATTTAATTGTTTAGACCGAGTCTTGCCATAGAGCCATAGCTGGCTTAAAACAAGATGGGCTTGAACTTGAGACAATCCTCCTATCTTTTTGTCCCCCCTGTCTCTTAAGTGCCTTGATTACAGGTAAACAAAACTGAATCAAAGCAGAAGGAAACCTCCCAAATAACATGGAACAATGCTCCAAACAGAAAAGATATTCGCTACATACATTCCTGGGAACTAGAATGAGATTTAAAACAAAAAACAAAAGCAGAATACCAGGGCACATTTAAAAAAAAAAACTAAGCAATATTGATTTAAAAAGCAATAGAAAGTTTAAAGAACTCATGCCTATATATTAGAAGAATTAATATTGTGAAAACATAAAGCTGGAGAGCTGACTCTGCACTGAAGAGCATGTAGTACTGCTTTTCAAGAGGACCTCAGTGTGGTTCCCAGCATCCACATCAGGTGGTTCACGATTACCTGCACCTCCAGCTCCAGGAGATCTGACACCTTCTCTGTTCCCTTCAGGCAACATCACACATACATGGCGTAGACACACATATGTACATAAATAAAAATGAAACCAATAATTCTAAAAATATTTTAATATTGTAAAATAGAAAAAAACATTACTTTTCAAAGATTGTTATTTATTCTTTGAACTAAGAAAAACACACATAGTTTTAAATTTTATTTGGAATCACAAAAGACCTCAGATAACCAACGCAATCCTGAGTGAGAAGAAAGATCACCGTATGAGATTTCAAGTTATATCGCAGAGCCATAGCAACAAAATGAGGCGTGTAGATCAATAGAACAAAACAGAAGATCCCAATAGAAACCCACGTAGTTGCAGTCACCTTGTGTTTGACAAAGATGTCAAAAATATACCACGGAGAAACTACAGCCTCTTTAAGAAATGGTGCTAGGAAAATCGGATATCCATATAAAAGAGAAAAACTAAATCCTATTTCTCACCCTCTACAGAAATCAACTTCACATGGATCAAAGACCTAATGTAAGACCCAAAACTGAAAAAGTTAGAGGGAAAGTAGGGAAATTTTCAATATATAGGTATAAAATAAGGGCTTTCTAGATTGGACTCTAGTTGCTTGGGAAATAAAGCCAGCAACTGACAAATAAGACCTCCTAAAATTGAAAAGCTTCTCACAGCAAAAGAAAGAAAAGAAATTGAGCTAAGAGAATGGGAGAGAGGCTTTACTACTCTATATCTGATAGAGGATTCAAAGCTTGAATACAAAAAGAACTAAAAAAAAAACTGAACAAGATGCATCAATCAACAAATGAACAACTGAACAGGCAGTTCACAAAAAAAAATAAGAAGCTCAAATGACCAATAAACATTTTAAAAAAAACCAAAAAACTCAGCCTCACCATCCATAAAAGAAACTCAAAGTAAACTATGCCCTAGGCAGGAAGGTAGTCGTTAAGAAAATAGACAAAACCAGGTGGTGGTGGCACAGACCTTTAATCCCAGAACTCGGGAGGCAGAGGCAGGCAGATCTCTGTGAGTTCAAGGCCAGCCTGGTCTACAGATCGAGTTCCACAACAGTCAGGGTTGTCACACAGAGAAACCCTGTCTCGAAAAACCAAAAAAAAAAAAAAAAAAAAAAGAAAAGAAAAAAAAGAAGAAGAAGAAGAAAGAAAGAAAATAGAAAATAAACAAATAAGCAAAATTCACACAGTTTAGGAGGTGGGGAGTTGGGAGTAGGGTAGGTGATGAACATGAGCAAAACACATTGGAAGAAATTCTCAAAGAATTAATACAAATACATTTTTGTGAAAAGAAAACAAACAACAATGGCCACTGCAGATACAGATGAAAGGGAAGCCTCATATAGTGGGGATGTAAGTCAATCTGGCCTCTGTGGAAATCAGAATGGACATTTCTTGAAAAATTATAAAACAGATTTACTAGATGACCCCACTTTGCCACTCTTGGATGTCCACCCAAAGGTCACCAAGTCAACAACCACAGAAATCCTTGAACATCAGTGTTCATTACAACACTGTTCATAGTAGCTAACTCATAGAACCAACCTAGGTGTCAAATAGATAAGGAAATGTGGTGTATATACACAATGGAGTTTTCTTCAGCCATAAAGAAGAAGGGAGTGGGGTCTTTGGTAGAAAACTGGGTTCAACTGGAAACAATCATAAAAAGCAAATTAAACCAGCCTCAGCAAGACAAACAAGCTTTCTCTCATTTGCTCTTCCTATATTTTATGTAGTTGCACAAAATTGTGTATGTATACATTAAAGTAGAACTGACTCAGTGGATAAGGGCATGAGGACTAGAGTTTGGATCCCCAGGTAGTCATGGCAACTTGCCTTTAAATTCATCCATTGGTCGGAGACAGGATCCTGGAAGCTAGCTAGCTAGCAAGACTAGTCATACAACGAATTCTAGGTTTGACTGAGAGACCTTGCCTCAATGGATAAGGTAGAAAAGCAATCAAGAACTTTTCCCACCATCAGTCTTAGGCCTCCACATGCACACATACACATATAACATACACCCCCACACATATGCAAAAATGCATTCATACGCATACCATATGGAAAAGAGAAAGACATTTATTAATGCCGACACAATCCTTTCTTGCTGGTGGTCAATCAACCAGAAGAATTAGCCATATCAAAACCACAGGCTGGACTCAGTTGATAAATACTTTCTATGCAAGCATGAGGACTTGAGGTCAATCCTCAATACTCACCTAACAAACCAGGTATGTAGATACACATTTATAATCCCAGCACCTGGCAGACAGAAGACAGAAGGATCCCTAGGCTTGATAGCCAGTCAGTCTAGCCAAATCAGTGAGCCTCGGGCCAGTGAAAAACCCTGTCTCAGAAATGAGGAGGACTAGCAAGATGGCT
This sequence comes from Microtus oregoni, assembly GCF_018167655.1. Classification (NCBI taxonomy): domain Eukaryota; kingdom Metazoa; phylum Chordata; class Mammalia; order Rodentia; family Cricetidae; genus Microtus; species Microtus oregoni. The sequence goes on along the minus strand of NW_024543831.1, from coordinate 6,192,527 downwards.
CAGCAGTTAAGGGTGCTTGGTGCTCTTTCAGAAGACCAGAGTTCAGTTTCCAGCACCCACACAGTGGCTCACAGCTGCCTGTAAAACAGCTCCAAGGGATTCAATGCCCTCTTTCTGCCTCCGTGGACAACTGCACACACATGCACACACACCAACACGCATAAATAAAAATAGTGGATGATATTCCTGTGGGAAGATACTCAAAGCCTCCCTTTGGTTTATGCATGTGTGCTTGCACACACATATACCCACATACATGAAAACACACACAAAAATTAATAACTTTCTAATGCAGACTCTCAGAGCAAAGTCCCAGACCGAATGAGTCAGAGTCTGCACATCAGCAAGACTCCCAGGTGATTTCCATTGCTTATTAAATATTCATTGGTGGAATCTCATTAAATGAACTATAGTACATTTGTCAGATGGAGTTTTATGTATACCTATTAAAAAATAAAAGATTTCTCAATGTGCCAATATAGAACAGTTTATATTACAGATTATACCGTACAAAGAGCGAGAATGTCAGGACAGCATTGTTGTGTGTCATCATTTGTATGGACAAAAAAGATTTGCATTACGCTTCTGTGATCTAATTGGTGACCTAGTTGGTTCTACCCTTGCCCCAGTTAAGTCCCCACTTTCCCTCTTTCCCTGTGATCACGGTCAGCCATAACCAACCAATCAGTTTCATCCCACTGAACTCCTACAGGAGATCATCAAAGCCCTTTCAGGGTATTCAAGAATAAGTCACTCCATCAGCCCTGAGATCCTTTAAGACAACTCAATAGCCTATCATCTTGGTACTTGGGGGACAGTGGCAGGCTAGAGGGTTGTCACAAGTTTGAGGCCAGCCTGGTCTGCATAGCAAGTTCCAGACCAGTCAAGGCTGTCCTGCAAGGCACTGTCTCAAACAAACAAACAAATAAATAAACAAAATGCATCCCAGAGCAACTGATTCCACCCATGCTTCACAGCTTTGACTGAAGCCCACGCAGGACCCAGAGACAGAATAATCTAGTACTTAAAAGTCCTCCTCCTCTTCCTCCTCCTCCTCCTCCTCCTCCTCCTCCTCCTCCTCTTCCTCCTCCTTCTTCCTTCTCTCTCTCTCTCTCTCTCTCTCTCTCTCTCTGTCTCTCTACCTCTCTCTCACACACACACACACATACACACACACTCACACAATCACATCTTTGACATTTCCCTCCCTCCCACTTCACGCCTATTTAATTCCCCACTGGTGTATACCAGCTCCTCCCCAGACCCAGACAAAACACATGCCCAGGAGGCCCAGAAGCCTTGCCAGGACACAGAGAGAGCTAGGTGTCAAGTGGTCATTTGTCCCTTGCAATTTTCTTCTCCTGTAGTCAATAGTCATTTTGTAAATGATGAAATAAAAGCCCCTAAGAGCTGGCTCAGAGGCAAGTATTGATCAGGCCTTAGGGGAGCAGCGCCTTCCCAAGTGGCTCATGGCTGAGCCCTGAGACCTGGAGAAAGAAAGAAGGCGGGTAATGGGTGATTAAAGCTACCATTTACTTTCCCTTTTAGCCAAGTGATTGGCAAGAAGGAAAGCTAAAGTGGCCCAGCTCTCAAGTCCACGCTTGGCAATCAGCCCCACAAGCCAGTCTGTGCCTGCACGCCAGAGCCCACACCTTGCTGGAAGTGATGAGAAGTTTAACGTGGGAAGCCTAAGATAGTCAGCTGCAGATGCTTTAGGACTGATAGGCTGTTCCAGTCCTCTGCTCTGGGAGCAAAGCATTCCAAACCATGTACCATGTTATAAACATTATTCTATCCTGGTCACAGGTTTTATGAGTCAGCAATTGGTGTGAAGAACCATAGGGATGGGATGGCTTATCTCTGCCTTGTAAAGTCTAAGATCTTATCTGAGAACCTTCAGAAACAAGACCAGACTGGGGGCATACATGTCCGGAGGCTGAATTTTCTGGAAGACTCTTCCTTTTCAGGGACAGCAACTGCGACTGGTGTGATCTGAAGGCTGGGCTCTGTTGAGACCTCATTTCTACGTGTGGTTTCTTTAACTAACCTGGGCTTCCCATAGTGTTAGTAGATTCCGAGAGAGACCGTCCCCAGAGGAAGCATCCAGAGAATAAACATTTCAAGTGTCTCAAGACCCCAGGCAGAAGTTCCCTGTCTTCTTATAACCTCATCCTAGGATACCACATCCTCTGTAGTTGGCTGTCTACGCCATCACAAGCCTATGCAGGTTCAGGACTTTAGACTCCTCCATTGGTAGGTCAAGGGTCTAAGAATCGAAGGCCTTCATTTTTAAAGTCACCGAATTTGTTATTTTTGGTGTTGTTGTGGCAAAAGAAACTGTAGGAAGGGAAGGACTACTGTGGCTCATTGAGGGTACAGTCTATCCTGCCTAGGGAAGCATGGTGGCAGGAGGCTGAGGTGGCTGGTCACACTGAAGATGGACGCTAAAAAGAAATCCAACACTAGCTCAAAATTGAGTATAATAAAGGGTTTTTATTTAGGGGTAGACTCACAGATCACAGTCCTCTGCTCGAACGGGGAACAGCAACCTAATCAGGCAGCCAGAAGAGAGGGCAATCCCATGCTTACAAGGGCATGTATAGTATAAGAGGTTACGCCCAAGTGGGTGGGCAACTTAAAGGCTACTGGCTGGGGGAATTCCTAGGGCAGTCACACTGTGTCCACAGCCAGGAAGCAGAGAGAGGTGGATACCTGTGCTCGGATTCACGTTCTCTTTTTATGTGGCCCAGGATCCCAGAGATGGAATGGTGGTACCCATCTCAATTCACCCACTCTAGACACCCTCCCACCACACCCCCAGATGTTTTTCACTTAGGTGATTTTAATTCTGTCAGGTTAACAGTGTTAGCCATCATGGTCATTGAACATGGCCTTTTTTCCTCCTATGATGCTAAGGTTCAAACCTAGGTTCTTGCTCATGCTACATAAGCCGTCTACTACTGGGTTCCAGCCCAAGACCCAACACAGCATTTTATTTATAATTATGTGTTAGTGTGTGCACATGAATGCAAGTGCTCATGGAGGCCAAAAGAGGAAGTAGGATGCCCTGGAACTGGATTTAGAGGCCATCATAAGTCTACTGATGTGGATGATAAGAACCAAGTCCTGTTAACCTCTCCAGGCCCCTGCCTCTGATGTAGTAACTTTAAAGAGACTCTTCTAGAAATATATATATATATATATATATATATATGCATATATATGTGTGTATACTGTGTGTCTATGTATATATGTGTGTGCATATATGTGTGTGTGTAGTATGTATAAGTGTGTATTGAAATGGTAAAGAAATATGTTATAGAAATAAAATATAAGTTTATAAAATCTTAAGAATTCTTTATTTTTATTTTATGTATATGAGTGTTTGCTTGTGTATATGGGCACATGCCTGGTGCCCATAGGAGCCAGAAATTATACCATATAATATCCTTTGAAACTTCAATTACAGGTGGTTATGAGCCACCCACAGATGCTGGGAACCAAGCTGAGCAAGTGCTTTTAACCACTGAACCTTCTCTCCAGCACCTAAAGGAAAGACTTTAAAAGGCTGAGATAGTCTTTTTTTTTTATTCTTTTATTGAGTTCTACATTTTTCTCTGTTCCCCTCCCTGCCTCTCCCCTCCCCTTCAACCCTCTCCCAAGGTCTCCATGCTCCAATTTACTCAGGAGATTTTTTTCTTTTTCTACTTCCCATGTAGATTAGATCCATGTATGTCTCTCTTAGGGTCCTTGTTGTTGTCTAGGTTCTCTGGGATTGTAGGCTGTTTTCTTTGCTTTATGTTTAAAAACCACTTATGAGTGAGTACATATGATAATTGTCTTTCTGGGTCTGGGTTACCTCACTCAATATGATGTTTTCTAGTTCCATCCATTTTTCTGCAAATTTCAAGATGTTGTTTTTTTCTGCTGTGTAGTACTCCATTGTGTAAATATACCACATTTCCCTTATCCATTCTTTGGTCAAGGGATATTTAGGTTGTTTCCAGGTTCTGGCTATGACAAACAGAGCTGCTATGAACCTAGTTGAGTACATGTCCTTGTGGCACGGTTGAACATCCTTTGGATATATACCCAAAAGTGATATTCCTGGGTCTTGAGGAAGGTTGTTTCCTAATTTTCTAAGAAATCACCACACTGACATCCAAAGGGGCTGTACCAGCTTGCATTTCCACCAGCAATGAAGAAGTGTTCCCTTTACCCCACAACCTCTCCAGCATAAGCTGTCATCAGTGTTTTTGATCTTGGCCATTCTTACAGGTGTAAGATGGAATCTCGGAGTTGTTTTGATTTGCATTTCTCTGATGACTAAGAATGTTGAGCATTTCTTTAGGTGCCTTTCAGCCATTTTAGGTTCCTCTGTTTAGGTCTGTACTTCATTTTTTTTTATTGGGTTATTTGTTCTTTTGATGACCAATTTCTTGTTTTCTTTGTATACTTTGGAGATCATACCTCTGTCTGATGTGGGGTTGATGAAAATCAAGGCTGAGATATTCTAAACTTTCTTTGAAGCGTTGAGATCAAAATCGAATTCTGCAAAATCTTTGACCTCAAGGGGCCTCAGTTTTACTCATCTGTAAAAGAAATAGTCAGCTCTCTCCCACGCTGGGGTTGCTACGGTAACTGGAAGAAAGCTCTCACAAGCACACTCACTATACAGCGTCAGGAGTGGACTCCAGTGCTTGTAATCTGATTTTTTATCAATCTTAGCAAATAAAGATTTTATATTAATGAGATGTTAGCCAAATGAGATCAAGGAGCTGAGCAATCTGAGTGAACAGGTATAATGCAGGAGCCAGGCAGAGCCAGCAGGAGCAGGGCGGGGCAGGCAGGAGCAGGCAGGAGCAGGCAGGGCAGGTATGCTGAAGTAAGCGCTGTCTTGTCTTTAAGGCGCCTTCCAGCTTTTACACACAGACGGCAAGAAGGCCCTTTTCCTCTGAAGTCCATCCTCCTACTAGAGGCTATGTTAACTCCCAGCGGTAAATCATGCCCCGCTTCATCCCAAGAGAGGGCCCATGGTGGTTGGTGTGGAGAGCAAGGCCCTGCTGCTCTCCCACACCCCTGCCAGGCACAAAATGAGAACCTAAGAAGTGAGAGAGACCGCCGCTTGCCCTCACTTATTCTGCTGCCAAACCGAGGGTCGGGTACATATTGGTCTCGTGAAGCAGACATGCAGTGGCCTCGTCTCAGCTTGGTCGGGCGGAGTTCTCACCAAGGTTCTGGACCACTTCCTGCAGGAAGAGCTCTGCCCCTGAGGCTTGCGGTCCATCTTCTTTGGTGCTGGCTACTCTGACTGAGATGGGAAAGTCCACCCCGGAGGGGGCCTCATTTTGTCTTTTGATCCAGTTGTTTTCTCCTATCTGATTTTATTAGTAATAAAACCAGCATGTTGGTCCTGCCCGCCACACGTGCTTATTACCCAATTTAACATGCACAGCTAGGTGCCATGTTTCGTCGTCATTCTCTCTTCATTCCCATTCCAAAGCTCTCCCCATCCAGGGAGGAAGGCCAGACCCATAGCCCAGGGTAATGGGCCTCCTAGACTCCGGTCCTCAAGGCTGCGGAACACTAACCTGACCCAGCGCCTCAGAGAAGGCCACCAGAGGAAAGGACACCTCCAAACACTAGAGGGATAACGAGCTTGGCAGGTGACTAAAAGACCTTAAATACAGAACGAGTGGCTGTGTGCTGCCCACCAAGGGGGGGGCTGTTCAAGAGAAACGCAGTGAGTGCTCTGAGACAGAGAAAGGATGTGGCAGGGGCTGGTGTACAGGCAGAAGACCAGCAAGGATCCCGCCACAGCTGTCTCAGCTCACTGTGGTGTGGGCCAGAGCGACAGTTGAGGGCGACCAGCAACAGAACGGTCTTAGGCATATTCGGGAATTTAATTTTTAAAATATAACATTTTTGTTCATTATTTGAGAATTTCATATTTACAAATTTTATAAATATTTTGAAAATATTAACCCTTGATTCCCCCTAGATCTACCCTCTTTTGTGTATTTTTTATAGCCTAGTGAACCCAACTTGCGTGGCCCATATACTCATGGGTATGGGGCCATCCACACTGGAGCGCTGATGGGATGATCTCTCTCCTCCAGGATGTGATTAGCGGCCAGGCATCTCTGAGGGCTGTCTTACAGGACCGACCCCCTAGTCTCTAACCACCCCTGGAGTGGGTTTCAGTTTGCTCTTCCAGGCCTGACTGGGGCTGAGGAGGGAAGGAAGACGTGTAGGAGGAGAGAGGAAAGCACAGCACCCTGATACTGAGGTGTGTTTTTATGACTACGCTAATGCTCCCCTAATTAATATCGGGAGGCTGTGACTGCCACTTCACTATCTTCACTCTGCTGATTTGCCCCTTGGGACAAAAGGAAATTAGAATTAAGAGGAGACAATGGAATTGCTGGCAGGATTATTAGCTTCAATGAAGCTAATGAAAAGAGTGGGAGGGAGGAGGTGGGGAGAGCCTCAGGGGGCCCTGTGACTCAGGTTGAGAGCTGCCTGAAGAGCTGGGTGGGAACAGGCCACAGAGGAAGGACTGGACTCTCTGGGCTCCAAGATCCTGTTAGACACCAAGGTCAGAGGCACTACAGAAGGCAGTGGAAGAGGACAGAGTTGGAGCACAGAGGGGGACAAAGAAGCCTCTGAGCCCCTGAGGTCTGAAGAGGCAGCCCAGGTATTGGGCAGTGCCAGTTGTCTTCCAGGGAGAGATGGAGTTTGGGTACCTGACCCGATAGGGACAGATAAGATAAAGGACTTGTATGTCTCCAACATGGGCCCACCTGATATGCCAACTAATCTCCAAGAAACAGCAAAGCCCTGATCAGATCCCTATCCCCAACTACTCCACCACAGCTTGGGTTTCTAAAGTCTACAGGGTTCAAACTGGATGAGAATCCAAAATATTTAGATCCCAAGACAAAAGAAAAGCAACCTTCAGGCCAAGACACAAGTATACACACCACACACGTTCATACACAGGCTCTTGCACACTCCTTAAGCACACACAGCCAACCCACCCACACGCCCTCAAATTTGAAAGCGCAAAGGTGCCCACACTCTGTCACCCTCACCCAGCATGCCTTGGGTGGTCACTACGGTGATCATGACCCTTTGCAACTCCACTCATAAGCCAGCCCTCTCTCTACTGGCTTAGGCCAGTTTACTGCCGCAGCCCTCTAGCTTGTGTCCACCTTCCCCACTCCCTGCATCACTGGACCACTTCCGGGGTAGGTAAGGGTAAAAGCTCCCTCCAGCAGGATTGCCAGGACAATGGGCTTTGCTCTGTATGGCTTTGCCCCTCTACAATAGATGCCAGATGAGGAGTTCGGAAAACACAGTGCAGTTTCATTTCCAGGCTGCATTTTTTTTTCTTTCTATGTAGCTCATGAGTCACTAGATTAGCACCTTTCCAATTACTGGGAGGCAAGAACCCTATTATCATAGAAACCCTCCTGCGGAATGACGGCTCTGTTCCTTTTGACGGCAGCAATGAGTCCCACGGAGCTGCAGAGCTTAGCAAGCTGGGAGCCTGGTGTTCCAAGGAGCTTGGTGTCCTTGTTTGAAAAGTGAACTTTAAAGAACTCTCTCCTCCCAGCCTCAGCAGCACCTCACGTGCTCAGTGAGACACGCCAGGGCCGCCTAACTGGGTCTCTGAGGAATCAAGGAAGCACATTCCGGTGCCTGCAGGTCTCATCTGCAGGGCTTTGGACTCCCCTTATAGGAACCATGTGTAGAAGGAGCTGCTTGAGATAGAGGAGAATTGTGTTCAAGGAAGAATCACTGATCTCAAAGGGCCTTTGAGATCAAGCTCATTGGACAGCATCTCTTGCTGGACCTAAAGCCTATTTGACTAGATTAACTTGCCAGCAAGCCCTCTGACTCCTTCTTGTCTTGATCTCCCCATTGCCATGATTATAAATGCTCAGCAATGTGCCCCACTTTTTAAAAATAAGTTCTGGGTCCTTATGACTGCATAGCAATACTTTACTGACTCATCCTTCTAGTCCCCAAAGAATTAATTGAAAAGTGTGTGTGTGTGTGTGTGTGTGTGTGTGTGTGTTCACGCACACACGCGCGTGCATTAGTCACAGACAGAGCATGAAGGAATCAAGCTGGTACTGATTAGGAAGCTTCCTCCCTTCCTCCCTACTGGCTAGCTTTTATAGCACCAAGAAGTGCCACACTGACTGCAGGGAGGAAAAGCCATCAACAGTTTTATGTGCCTGTGAACCCTGTGCACTGCAGTCATGACTGGGACTGCAAGAGATGCCTGTGAAGCCCGGATGTTATAGGTGCAACCAACCACTTTCTACTTGGGCTTAAGGTCCACTCCTCAGGAGGAAACACATGCTTGGGACTTGTAAATCTAGGCCCGAAACCATAGTTGGAGAGCTAACAGAATACTCTGCAAAATGGTCATAGTATCACACTGCCCCCTGAATTCATCTTTATTTATAGATTAATGAAACTCTCAAACCTCATCAGAGAAGTTTCTTTATGCAATGGCTGGTGGTTAACCCAAAAGCTTGTAACTGATCAAAGCATAGAAAATAAGTGTCTGATCGAGTCATCAGCCACAAATGGGACATCTATATCATACCTCCTCCTTAAAAAGCAGGAATCGTTATGGAAGAGGGGATGGAAAGAATGTAAGAGCCAGACGTCTGGGAAGACTAGAGAGACTGTGTCCTCTGGACACGACAAAACCACTGCTCTCCTGAACTCACAGCAGCCATGTGAGTTCACTGCACACATCCTACACAGTCAAGCCAAGCAATATTCTACCGTCACATAGTAAGAAGGGGCTTTCAAGCACTTCCCCTAGCTGAGGAGCCCGGGCAGTCAAAGGCTTCCGGGAGAGAAAGAATCACTTTTCTTTAATGGCGAAGCGTAGCTCCTGGTAGGTTGAGCACACTTCAGTGGGTGGTCCACACCCAGAAGTCTATGGGTACCACAGAGTCAATGTACAACAGTAGCTAAAGACACAAAGTTAGGGAGCAGACGGAAGTGGAGGTGGACCTAAGAAGAGTTAGGGGAAGGAATGGGGGGCTGGATATAAACAAAACACCTTGTGTGACATTCTCAAAGAACTAATACAAATATTCTTCAAATGTGCACACGTGTATGCTTACAGTGCTGAGGGTAGAACCCAGAGCCCCACTCATGCTGGGAAAATGCTTTACCACTGAGCGACACATACCAGCCCTGACTGTTAAATTCTTTATGTCCTACCTAAACCCTGAAACATCCCTCTTAAGAGAAACAAAACAATAGCATCAGGAGGTACTGGTGACCACCACACTCATCAGTGTTTTAGACCTAGTCTTCTCTCAAGCAGGAGGATCTTTTATCAGTAGCAGCCATCCTGTCTCCCTCCTTTTTGCTTAGTTCAAATCTGAACCGGCAACAGAGTCTACTGCATTGACTGAGTTTTACATCTATAAGCTCCATCGTCTCCAGCTCGGTGGAAGTCAATGGCGTAACCAGAAACCGTGGCATTATTTAATTAGTTGAAACATTTAATACTCCTCCAACTGTTCCCTGGAAGTCATTTGCACATAAGTGCAACTCTACCACGGAATAAAAGATCTCTATAAATATTGCAGTAAAAATTTAATTACACTTCAATTGCTCAGCAGATTTATTTGCATTAATCAGGGAGGTGTCTTATCCTGGTATGCCTATCTCAACTTCTCAGCTCCTTCTTAAACCGTTAATTAGCCAAATACCCATTTCACTTCTTGATAGGTCTTGGAACTCTACCGGGGAAGCTGGCAACATCCCGGGACAGGCCCAGAGAAGGGGGAGGGTCTCAAAGTCCGTTTCTGGGAAATTGAGTTGCCGTGTTACCCATCACCCTTGCTGTGAATCACTACAACGGCAGCTAACGACACAGAATAAGAATGTCCGGGGAACGTGCAGCTGAACAGACTTCCACTCCACGCTCCCTATGCCTTACCTAACTGATTTCCCGCATCAGCATCGTACACATGAATAATTAACAGTGACAGATCTGTGATTCCAATCCAGGTTTGTCTTGTGCCACCATTTACTCACTTCACCAGCGAACTTCTGTATCGTCTGCCAATCTGCCACCAAGTAGGCCCATAAAGGATGGATATTTTTATCAAAACGTTATCCTTTCTGAAGCTTCAGTCCCTAATAATGGCCCCGGTGATTTGTCGTCTGTAAAAGGTGTTCTCTTGGGGAAGCGTCACTAAGCAAGATGCACAGTTCTGCTTCTGAGTCCTCTCTCTCTTACCAGCCATCCTTGTCACTCTGACTTGACCTCCCTCCCTGAGGACCACAGAGCACCATGTTGAGCATTGTGTAAGTTTAGCATCTTCATTTTACGCAGGCAGAAAGCTGTTCTTGGCCCATGGTTGCAGATCCCCATTGCTTGCCCTGTGGCTTGTGCGTGTGTGCTGGCACCGTCCTTTTTTGGCAGGAAGCACATGACAAAGAAGCAGTGCCTTCATTGCATACAGGAAGCAAAGAGAGGGATAGGAATGACTTCAGTCTCAATAGCTCTGTCAAGGACACACCCACAGTGACCTTACTTCCTATCACGAGGCCCCACCTGCTGAAGGTTCTTCCACCTTCCAACCACTCCACAGGCTGGTGGCGGAGCCTTCAGTTCATAGCCTTGGGATGTCGGACCAGTTACAGTGCTTTATGTCTGCAATCACACAGTTAAAGTCAGAGTACAAGCTACTATTGGGGGTGATCACTTTATTGAATAAAACCCCACCGTACTCCCTAGCTCCCCATTCAGGGCATCTTTGTTTCTACTGTATCCTCTCCAATGATAACTCATGTGACCTCTTATTATGTCCAGAAGAATCATCCAGGTCAAAGTTTCTAGGCTTTGATTATATGCGTGTGTGTATAATATACATATATTATATACATGATATATGTATATTATACACATATAAATTACTCAGAGGCTCAAAATTAATAGGAATGTGTGTGTGTGTGTGTGTGTGTGTGTGTGTGTGTGTGTGTGTGTGTTTTGACTGAGGAATATATATAGGTTCTTATTCATTTTGGGTCCCTGTGTAAAATAGCATTTTTCCTGATGTCTTGTAGAAATTTGAAGGGTTTTCCTCTCAAGATAAAATCTCTACTCCCCCCCCCACATATACATACACCTCTTCTCCTCTCCAACACACACACTCTCTTCAGACAGACGTTGTTCTAAAGCAGGACCCTCCTCCTATAGAATCATCTTGTGAACTTCCACAGCTTTTCTGCTTTTATAGTGTCTTTTGAGGGAACAGCACTCTGATTACAATTAGCCTCCCAGTCTGAAAGAGAGTTTGCTTTTAATTTCACATATTCTCTCTGCCCCTCAGATTCCCAAACCCAGACCTAGCCTCCCCAGTCACACTCACACAGCACACTGACAAGTCACAGAGTTTGACAGGGGCAATACCCATGAGCAACCAGGCTTTGGCAGCCCCACCCTCCTGTTCAGTCCCTTCACACCCAACTACCTCAGTCAAACCCAAGACTCATTTGCCTAAGTTAGGGCCTAGCCATTTTTACACAGTTCTTTTGGACCCCAAGTGTTCTCATCTGTATAGGTAAGAAAATGCACCCCCACCCTTCTGAACTAACTTTGTATCTCTGATCAAGTGACTCTCGGAGTCATGGCTTCTTCGTGGACGTCTGGATCATTTCCGCTTTTGCTTATCACAGACACTACTGCTGTAAACACTGATGTTTCGGTGTGCACAGGAGAATACATTGATGGAGTCCATGTATAAAGCCAGTTGTACAGCTCTGAGACAGGCAGAGCCAGACTGGCTGGGAACTGGAGGGGTTGTTGGGCACTGTGTGGGGAGACTAGAGGAAGCGGCTTCTGAGCTGATTTCAAAGCCTTGTTTGGAAGTAGGGGGCTAGCTCCAAGGAGAAGATGTTCCAAGCAGCCTCCCTGCACAGCTTGAGAATGGCCTGGACCATCAAAGAAACCACGGCAGAAGAGCAGGATTGCATCTCTGGTGAGCAGATACTGTACCTCACTCAAGCTCATTAGACCTATTCCAAAATGGAGCTTCCTAGGGACAGCACTCAGGACCTCAAGTCAAACAGCCACAGACCCTCCAGAAGCTGTTGACATGAGCTCTGACTTCCTCTATATAAAATCCAGTTTCTATAGAGACCATCCCAGCTGTTATTTACTGCTTAACAAGGTATATCTACTCTGAGATAATAAAACTCAGGAGTGTGTGTGTGTGTGTGTGTGTGTGTGTGTGTGTGAGAGAGAGAGAGAGAGAGAGAGAGAGAGAGAGAGAGAGAGAGGACAAGTAGCCCAGGCTGACTCAAACTTGTTGTGTATCTGAATCTGGACTGAATTCCTGATCCTCCTGCCTCAGTTTACCAAGAGCTGGGATTACAGCTATGTGCTACCATGCCCAACATGAAGGCATATTTCAAAAAATAATTAACTTATACTTGCGATCTCAGCACTCAGGAGACTGAGGCAGGAAGATTATCCAAAGTTTGAATTCAGCCTGGGCTACAATGCAAGTCCTTTTGTTTAAAAAACAAAACCAGGAAAAAGCCCTATTCATGGCTGTCTCCACTTTCTCATGCTCTGATCTGCTCTTCCTGATATTTTCAAGATAATCTTTTGGGGAAAAAAAAAACCCATCCTTATAATCACGCTAAAAGCACAGTCTTGGATGTGCATATTCCTAAAATATGATCAGGAATTTTCACATAAGTATGGTCTATATAAGGATTTAATAGTGGACAAAATAGAGTGTTGAGGCATGATATTAATGAAGAAATGGACAAGAGTCACAGAAACTCCTACTTTGTATAAATGTATACCTGTCAAGTTTGGGTGCTCTGCTCCAAGAACAGGCAAGAAGACACATGAATAATGTGTGCATCTTTATCAAATAATTTTGAAAGGAAGGAAGGAAGGAAGGAAGGAAGGAAGGAAGGAAGCCACACAGGTCCGCCATAAGAACCAGACTCCACACAACAGTGTGACACTCGGCTGATCCACAGGAGAAGGCCACAGAACTTTCAGAGGTACCCAGGCCCAGGTGGAGGAAAGGGATCCCCTTTCTCTGCAGCGTTGATGTCTCAGTGCCACAACACTACAGAGCTCAGGGAAATGCTCCCACTCCCACCCAGAACTCCAAGCTTTGACCTCTGACCTGTGCGCTTCAGGTAAAGGGGCCTAGGAAGAGAGCATTCCCAGTCCCCGGCTGTTATCACAACTAATTGAATCTCTGCTGATGCTAAAATTGCCTCCTGCTCAGAGAGTCCAGTTTTATCCCATGCTTTTTCAGTCACAGTCCAGCTGGCCTTGGTGAGCTCCCAATAGATCAGCTCCACTGTCTCAGTGGGTGGGTGCACCCCTCGTGGTCCCGACTTCTTTGCTCATGTTCTCCCTCCTTCTGCTCCTCATTGGGACCTTGGGAGCTCAGTCCAGTGCTCCAGTGTGGGTCTCTGTCTCTATCTCCATCCATCACCAGATGAAGGTTCTATGATGATATGCAAGATATTCGTCAGTATTGCTATAGGATAGGGTCATTTCAGGTTCCCTATCCTCAGCTGCCCAAGGAACTAACTGGGGACCTCGGCTTGGGCATCTGGGAGCCACTCTAGGTTCAAGTCTCTTGCCAACTCTAAGGTGGCTCCCTTAACTAAGAATTGTGCTTCCAGGACTCTCTGAGCATGGCGAACAATGAGGGCTGATGAGAAGCCAAGGACAATGGCACGGGGTTTTGAACCTACGTAATGTGCTGGCTTTGTGGGAGCCTAGCCAGTTTGGATGTTCACCTTCCTAGGAATGGACGGAGAGGGGAGGACCTAGGACTTACCACAGGCCAGGGAACCCTGACTGCTTTTTGGACTGGAGAGGGAGGGGGAGAGGAGTGGGGGGAGGGGGAGAAGGGTGGGAGGAGGGGAGAAGGGTGGGAGGAGGGGGAGAAGGGTGGGAGGAGGGGGAGAAGGGTGGGAGGAGGGGGAGAAGGGTGGGAGGAGGGGGAGGGAAATGAGATGCTGGGAGGAGGTGGAAACTTGTTTTTTTTTCTCCTTTTCTCAATAAAAAAAAATGGAAAAAAATAAAAAAAATAAAATAAAATTGCCTCCTGATTGAATTCAAAACTTTTATTTAATTAATTATCATTCACCTGAACACAACTATTCCCTCAGATCAAGGTTAACTGTTTCTTCCCTCCTGAGATTCCTGACTTCCTCTGAACCTCAAAATCTACTAAGAAGAGATCTGCTTCCGGAGGAGTGCCTAGCTCAGTTCCAAAGATGAGTCAAAATGCCAAAGACTCAGAAGAGTAAAAAGGAATTCCAGGTTGGAAGAATATATCCTGACTATGTAAAGAACCCCGGCCTGTGGAGATGGCGCAACGGGGGAAAGACTAGCCGTGCAAGTGGGAAGAAGTCAGTTCAAAACTACAGACCCACTTATATAAGCTGAACCTGGTGGCATGAGTGTCTGAAATCCCAACTCTCTACAGGGAAAATCACCAGGGGCTTCCAAGCCAGCTAGCCTGGCAGCTGCACAGCGAGAGACTGTCTCAAACAAGGTGGAAGGCAATAACGAACACTCGGGGTTGTTCCCTGACCTGTCTGTGTGCACACACAAACACAAGCAGAAACTAAAAAGAAAAGAACTTTCACGATGCAATAACAAAAAACCATAATAACCTAAATTAAAAAACTAAGCAAAACACGATAGAGAGTTGGATGTGTTCATGTCTTTTTAAATGTTTGGGTTTTTTTTCCTTTTATTTAAAACTTTCTAAGAAGATTGTAATCTTACATGTAATTTGGGAATGGTTTACATCTTTACTTACTTTGCGAAGTCTCATTTATAATGATGTGGTGATGAACTTTATAATTTAGTCCATAAGCGATGGTAGGCGGGCCAATTTATAACAAGGAGCATTCCAGGAAAGAAAATACAAACATGTGTAAGTTTATTGTAATTTTTACTGACAAAAATGTGCAGTGCACTGGGCAATGGTGATGCACACCTTTAATCCCAGCACTTGGAAGGCAGAGGCAGGAGGATCTCAGCGAGTTCAAGGCCAACCTGGTCTATAAAACAAGTTCCAGGACAGCCAGGACTATTACACAGAGAAAGCTTGTCTTGAAAAATCAAAAAAAAAATATGTTATACATGATTTCCTATTTATCCTAAACAATACTGTATTAAAATTTCAGCATAGCTTGCCTTTATTGATATTTGTCACACCTTGAATCCCTAGCCAATCTGTGGCCACCCATGATGAAAGCCGTGTAGTTTCAACATGTTTGTAGATATTTCCATTTTTGTTAACAATAAGACAGAATCAAACCTATAAAGCTGTGGACTATGACGTCACTTGTTTGTTGACTGCATGGTAGATCTCATTGCTGAATCAGATAGCAGTTTTCAATGGCAGCAATTATTTCCTAAACTTTCGTACTATTTAAAACATGACAGGGACTGGAAGATAGTGCAGTCCGTGAAATGCTTTCTTCTTGCAAGCTCTAGGATCTGAGTTTGACTCTCTAGAACCTAGGTCAAAGAGAGAGAGAGAGAGAGAGAGAGAGAGAGAGAGAGAGAGAGCCTGGCAGAGCTTGTCTGTTCATGCATGTGACCCCCTGCACTGGGGGGGTGGAATGGACAAATTCTTGGGACTTGCTCCAGCCAACCCAGACCATCTGGCATGTTCCAGGTCACCTGACTCAAAGAAAGGCAGACTGCACTTGAGGAATGACACCAAAAGTTGTCCTCTGACCTGCACAAATACATATGAGCGTGCACACAATGTAACAGCTATAGAGGTGATGTATTTTTTAATTTAACCATTTAAATTTTGTCTGTCACTTTAAATACCATTCAAAAAGAAGTCAAAGAAAGAAAGAAAACAGCCTCAATTTGAACCACTTGACCTATTTTGTACATGCACGCCCACTTTGACATTTTTTTCCTTAAGACAGAGTCTCACTGTGTATCCCTGTCTATCCCAGAGTGTATCATGTGGATCAGGCTGGCTGGGACTAAAGGCACGCATCACCAAGCCTGGTCTCCACTGTGACCAATGTTTATGCTACTAACCTGATAGCATTTAACACAGACTCAGGAAAATGGTTGCCGGAGCCATTATGCTGTATTCCCACTACTAATCCCATAGGTGCAACTGAAACCATGAGCACAAATAACAAAAAAGTCAAAAATAATGAGGCAATGTTATGGCCCATGGTGACTGTCAATTTGAGTAGACAAGACTAAGGTCTAGTAGTCCTGAAGACTGAGAAAGGGCCTGTGTCTAGAAGGGTCTTTCCAGAGAGAATGGGAAGGTTCTCATAGAATCAGAAATGTAACCCTCTGATGAAATCAAAACCCTGGGAGACATCTAGGTAGAAGTGAGACCATACCTTCAAGGGATAGATCCTGAGAGACAGCTGGGCAGAGGTGAGGCCATGCCTCCTCATTACAGATCATGGGAGATGGCTGGGCAGGGATGAAGCCATGCTTTCAGAGGATAGATCCTGAGAGACAGCTGGGCAGGGGTGAAGCTATGCTTTTAGAGGATAGACCCTGGGGGATAGCTGGGCAGGGGGGAAACCACGCCTTCAGAGGCTAGATCCTGGGAGACAGCTGGGCACGGGGGAAGCCATACCTTCCCATGATAGATCCTGAGAGGCAGCTGGGCAGGGGTGAAAGCATGCCTTCCAGTGATAGATACTGGGAGACAGCAGTGGTGAGGCCATACTTTCAGGGCATAGACTCTGGGATGCCACTAGGCAGGGGTGAAGGCATTCCTTCAGAGGATAGATGCTGGTCATGGCCCCTTCCTGTGAGATTTCCTTGCTTCCTGGCTGACATTAGGTGAGCGGTTTTTCTCCACCGTGTCCTTCCTCCACAATGTTCCTGCCCTGCCATGGGTCTAAAAACAATGAAGTCCGGTGACTGTGGACTGAGAACATGACCTAAGTAAATATTTACTCCTGTAAGTGAAACTACATCAGGCATTTGTCATAGTTAATATAAAATTTACCAACATAAAGTGTGATAAGTTTTGAGTATTTAAACTTTCCCTTCTAATAGAATTTATTTCCATCTAAGCATGTATGGTTTGCATTTAATAATGTCTACATTTAATAACCAGCTCACAGAATTCTTTGAGAAGAATCTAACACACCACTATAGTTACAGAATATTCAGATGGACAAGTGAGAATTGGAAATAAGATATGTCTGAGTCAAGATTTGTATGTGGGGCTAGGGAGATAGATGTCAATAAAGTGCCCGTCACACCAGCACAAAGACTCAGGTTTAGACACTCAGCATCCACATCAGATCAGTAAACATGAGGCAGTACACATCTGTAACCAAGTGCTAGGGCTAGGGTTGAAACAGTGAAATCGCTGGAGCTCCTTGGCCAGCCGTCTGAGCCTATCAGTGAGCTCCAGGCTCAGTGAAAGACCCTGTCTCTGAAAGAACAGAGTGGAGAGTAATCAAAAAGACCCCTGGCACCAGCTTCTGGCATCCACTCACACAAATACACACGTGCATGCACAGCCACGAGTATGTATGCACACACCAAGAAGAACATACACACTTACACATCTGGATGTGACATACTAATATGACCCTGGTCTCTCCCCTTCTAGCTACTTGGTTTGTACGTGGAAGGTGCATCATGCCATAGCCAGATACTTTTTAGAAGAGAAGGTTAGTGAAATATGGAGACAAATCTTGGGCGGTCACAAAAGAGAATCTACTAAGAATTTTCTAGGTTCTCTTCTCTGCAACCCCTTTGAGATGCAAGGCTACATGGTTGGCAAGCCTCCACTTCAAAAACTAAGGGACATGTACATGCCCTAGGTTTAATCCCAGAACCGACGTCAGATGATGCAATGTGACCCCGGTTTAGCAAATCAGAATTCACCTGGGCTGTGAATCTGAGGACAATGAAGCAAAGTTGCAGGAGGCTGCTGATGGCATCTGGGTAGATGCTGTGGAAGGTGAGCTGTGGAGGCCACAAACCCTGTAATGACAGCACCAGGGGTCACACGGAATGAGAATGCCACTGAGGCCTGAGCTGCCTGGCTGGTCCTCCAGGTCCCCAGTCTGCATTGGCACCTGCCCATTTTTCCAATCCCCCCAGCTACTGGATATTTGCTCACAGAATTAATTTTCTGTAAAGCTTAGCCAGAATCCACTTCTGCCTTTTTGCAGTCACAAGCCCTAACTGACACAGAAATCTAGTGTGATGTGTGGGGGTGGGGACTGGCTTGAAAAGCCTATGGTTTTATTTTATTCTATTACATTCCGTTATTTCATCTAATTTCGGCAATGCTGGTGGGTTGAACCTAGGACCTTGCATGTGCTCTGTTAGCACACAGCTGCATTTCCAACCTGCTACACTTTTATTTGTATGTGTTTGGTGAAATTAAACACCTCAAAGCCCCTACCAAACCATACTTGTACCTATTGTGTGAGAACACCCTAGGCAACGCTGAATACAATGAGCCATGTGACTCTTACGAATAAAAATTCAAAATGTGACATGCTGTTTTGATGTGTATTTCTCAGGTTGTCAATATGCCTAAGCATCCCTTTCTGGGCTTACTGACCTGTGTTCTCTTTGCCGTCACTCTGGGTCCTTTGTTGTGCTTCTTAAGCGGTGTGATTCTGCTCCTTTGATTTACAACAGCTCTTCTCTTTGTCTAGGAGATATTTTGACAATATTTTCTCTCATTGCTGCCTTTGTGACGGAACAAGCTGTTGAGTTTTCCTGTAGTTAAACTGTCAGATTTTCCTCTCTTTGGTTTTTGATTTTGTATCTTTTCTAGCAAACCCTTCCACTTGCAAACTCTTTCTCTGTTACAGATGTGGGATATGGACTTTGAAGGCTCAAATCCTGATGCTACTCTTTGCTGGCTTCATGCCTGTTTTTTAATCTATGATTTTATATACATATATGTTATATATGTGTATATGTGTGTATGTGTTTAATAAATGAACTGTTATGTGTGGCCTCAGGTAAGGAGGTGCATTAGTTTCCCAGAACTGTTGTAACAAAGTTAAACAAACTGGGGGCCTTGAAACAACAGCTCTCAAAGCTAGAGGTCCAAACTCAAGCCCTTGGCAGCTTTGTCCATGCTCCCTCTAAGACTCTGTGTTGACTCCACCCTTGCATCTTTCTGGTGGTGGTGGGCATTCCTCATTTGCTGTAGCATCACCCTAATCTCTGCCTTTGACAAAGTGTTCTCCCTGCATGTTTCTGACTTCATACAGTGGTTAGCTTTTATAGGTCATCCATTATAGGGACCAACACCTGATCTCTGCACATCAGAATTTCCCAGAAATAGAATGGATAATATGTTGTTATGTAGAAGAACATATAGATAGATAATAGACATGTAGATACATGGAGAGAAAAGAGATGATGAGTAGAGGTAGGTAGGTAGATAAGATGATAGGTGATAGGTAGATAGATAGATAATTGATAGATAGATGATAGGTAGATAGATAGATAGATAGATAGATAGATAGATAGATAGATAGATAGATAGGCAGGCAGGCAGGCATACAGACAGACAGACAGACAGACAGACAGACAGACAGACAGACTGTTGTTGTTTCTGCTGCTGTTTCAAACAGGGTCTCACTATTTAGTAATCCTGGTTAGCCTGGAGTTCACTGTATAGACCAGGCTGGCCTCAAACCCACAGAGATCCACCTGCCTCTGCCTCCTAAATGCTGAGATTAAAGGTATGCATCACAGCAATTAGTATAGACCAGTGATTCTCAACCTTCGTAATGCCACGACCCTATAATACAGTCCCTCGTTGATGACCCCAACCATAAAATTATTTTCATTGTTACTTCATAACTGTAATTTTGCTACTGCTATGAAACATGATGCAAATATCTATGTTTTCTGATGGTCTTGGGGATCCCTGTGAAAGGGTAGATGAGTCTCAGCCACAGAGTATGATCTGCTTCACTTAAGGTCAACTAATTGAAAGGTGAATCGTGTCTACATGGTGCCTTCAAAGCAGACATCAAGACTAGTGATTGACCAAACTACTGGCTCCACAGCCAAGTTCATTCACAACAGCCGCCATCACACCCACAGTTACAGGGACCAGGCACATACCTTTGTGAATACACACAAGTATGCATCTTTTTTCATCTAAGTAATGACAGCAATTCATATTAATCTTCTTTTTGACAGATAGCTCATTGTCCTAATAATAGATACTGAAAGTCTGCCCTTTCCCTTCACATTTAAAATGTTCATTTATATTATAACATAACAATATTTATTTATATACCATTTATATACCTTACAACATATAAATAGTATTTACTATATATTTATGTAAGTAAATAAACATATAAATATATTTATATAAATATATTTACAAATATGTTATATAATATATAAATTTCTATAATATAAATATGTATTCTATACATTATAAACATATTTTTATGTATTTATAAATAATATAGCGTAAATATAGTCACTGCTCTCTTAATTTATAAGGCATTGGTTCTAGGACCACCTGAAAACACAAACATTTGTGTATTTCCAGTCTCCTGTACAAAGGCATAATATAGGCACACAGATGCATACATTTTTCTACATATTATATACATACACACATATCTCTTAAAGATGAGAATCCATCCTGAGAAATTTGTCACTGAGTGAGCTCATCACTTTGCAAACACCATAATGATTATTCATGTGAACATAGAATTCACATTATCTAAAACTGGGATGGTGTCATTAGATGATCTAACCCTATGAGATCATTGTTATTCATGTAGCTTGTTATTATCATAAATGTTACCAATCAGCACACATCTATACCTTAAGCCATGCCTAGAGTACTTAAAATATCTGATGTAGATGCTATATAAATGGTTTTTAAGTATGTTGTTTATTGCATAATGACAAGAAATCAATGAATTTTCTGATTTTTTTAGATTTGTTTAAATGTATCTGAGTGTTTCAGCTGCATTATGTATGTGTACCACATACAGTCCTTGTGTCTGTAGAATTCAGAGGAGGGTGTCTGGTCCCTTGGAATTTGAATTACGGATGGTTGAGAGCCACCATGTGGGTGCTGGAAAATGAAACAAAGTCCCCTGAGAAAGTAACAAGTCCTCTTAACCACTAAGCCATCTCTCTAGCCCCAATCTTTTCTTAATATTTTCTATATGTTTGTTTGACGTCTGGGTGCAGGGTCATTAAGAGCCAACTGTTAGGTTTATGTCTCATTATAATACTTTTTTTTTTACTTTGTTGTGTCAATACTATGCTGTTTTATTTCCTAGTGCTCCAGGGTATTTTGTGAGCAGACTGATGGAACACAGGCCTTCCTTCCCAAACATCCACACTCTTGTCTTCTATCCTAGTTCTGACCAAGTGAACCTGCTCAGCTTCCAAAGTCAGAAAAGACCAGGCTCACTGGGGGTGATGTGGCCAGGTGTAACTTTATGATACATCAAGTCCCTTCTCTTTTTCAAGGTAGTTTTAAGTCTTCTTCCATGGTTTTTCCAGATGAACTGTAAGTTGTTAAAGCATTCCTCATCAGCAGCCTTCTATTCAAATGTGAGCGAAAGTCTGAATACCATCATGTCTCTGCTTCCTTGGTCCCATAAATATGAATGTAAAGTAGGAAAAAAAAAGAGAAGTATTAACACAGCCACGGAGCATGAACAGCAGAGGAGACAACGAGTTCTACCGCAGAGCTGAGTTTGGGAAGTAGATGAAGAAGAGCTAACCAGCTTGACAGGACAAGGGTAGATGCATCACTGTCTCTGAAGAAGCAACTTTAAGAAATGCCTCATCCCACTGGTGAGCTAAAGAGGTGGGGGGAAGTGCAGGGAGGGGTACAGGGGAGGTGGACAAAGGTAGACACAGGGCCTGCAGATGGGACCCCTTATCCAACCCTGGGCTCAACAGGGAAGTAATGG
The DNA here is from genome assembly GCF_018167655.1 of Microtus oregoni. NCBI lineage: Eukaryota > Metazoa > Chordata > Mammalia > Rodentia > Cricetidae > Microtus > Microtus oregoni. Next base: position 6,170,531 of record NW_024543831.1, on the reverse strand, counting down.
AAGAACACAGACATCACTACAGCTAACACTGTGAGGCACCTTAGAGAGGGAGAAGGTAGTTAAAATAACATGAAGAAGAACAGCGCATAGCAGACTCAGGAACTAGCCCTGGAGGAGCCTTCCCAGTGGTACTCTGTGGTTCTAGGGAATTGCGACCCTAATAAAAGACACAACTGAGTCTGAAGTTGGAAAAGAGGTGACAGCGGATCCAGGAAGAAGACCCTAAGAGTCCTCTCCTCCCCACTGCCCACCATGCTGGGACAGCTTGCCAGGTACAGACAAAATGGAAACACAGTGCTTGGAAAATTAGAATGTTCAGGTCTGTGCCCTTCTGCACATCAAACAGTAAATGCCGGTGAGAAGTTTGATGAGGAAAGAGGGCAGGGCACGCTGTGAACGTCCCTACCGCCACACTCTCCCCCTTCAGCCAACCAGGACCATCTTGTGCTGAAGAGGTTTGGGTCTCTGCCTCAGTAAGAATTTAAGCCAAGAAAGCACGCCCCCAAAGAGGGAGCTGATCAGTCAGGTACTCAAGAATCTCATCATAGGACTAAGTCAATGAATTGCACAATCTACTTGAGATACATTAGATAAATCCCACACGGTATATTGGAATGAAGCAGATTAATGATTCAAGATAGCCATCATAAGTAAAGAATAAAAAGTTAAATAACATGAAATTAGAAAAGACCAAATAAAAACATTGGGTGTGAAAAATGTAATCACTGAAATAACTCAGTGAATAACATAAACACTACAAACGTATTCTCCTAAGAGATGAGCTACAAGCTCTCCTAGCCAGCGTTGGAATAAGGAGTTGAAAGATACAGCAGAATTGAAGTGCTGGAAGATAAAATCCACATGTCATCATCTGAATAATAGGAGGCCTGAAAGAAAAGAGAAATGAAGGAAGGCAAGTGTCAGAAAATTGCTGGGGATTAAAGAAAGATGAAAGGCCTCAATCTGAAAGAGCCCGTGGAGCACCTAATAAGATAAGTGTAATAAACCCACATCTAGTTGCATTATGGGGAAATTTAAAGCCATATAGAAAGGGGTGAAACTCAAAGCTGCTAAAGAAGGAGACGATCATTCATGAGGAAGCAAGCGTCTATCTGATTGGCATCCAACCTGTGCTCAACAATGAAAGGAGAGACAAGAAGGCAGGATGTACTATTTCCAAAGTGCTAAAGAACTTCAAAGCAGATCTATGTCCAGAAAAAAAAAATGAAATAAGCACATGCCATGCAACAATCTCAGGCATAAAAAGCCAAGATAATGCAAGAAATTCTCCTTGAAAAGAGAGGAACCACTCCAGTGAGAAGAGAAATCGACCCGTGGTATCACTATGCAGTAACAAGGGAATGGGGGAGTTTGCATTATAAGTAAAGAAAAGCTAACTTAGATAAAAAATATTCATAACCACCTGGAAGTAAAACGTCACCTAACTTGCAGAGTGGTGGATTAAAGGATATCTGTGAGGAGAGGCCGGGAGCCTCAGGGGAGTTTTCTTACCTCGTTATAGAGAGACATAAATGCTATCTCAGCTTCTTAAGCATATCAGACCATTTAAAGAATGGAGCCCAAGAAATTAGAATTTCTTCCCGAATCTCCTGGTGGGAGAGGAAATAGCTGAAACCCCTGGGCATCCAGGCTACTAGGGAAAGATTTTCAGCCTCTCAGGTGACCTTGAAGGAGAGGTGGGATAAGTGATGGCCAAGGGACCACACTGGACTGTTCAATCATGCACGCCAACTGTTTTATTTTTCGTAAATACATTTTTAAATTAAAAGAGAGTGACATCACTCTCCTCCTTCTCTATCTTCCTTCTAAGCCCTTCCATGCCCCTTGTCAGATTAATAGTCTCTTTTTCAATTATTATTGTTACACACACACACACACACACATATATATATATATATATATATGCTCAAATATATATATATATGCTCAAATATATAAATACAACCTGCTGAGTTCGTCTTCAGTGTTTGTATGTATGTGGTTTTAGGGTTGACCATTTGTATTCTATAACCAATAAGGAACCTCATCTATTTCAAACCTATCCCCACATTAGGACTGCAGAAGAACTTGGCGGAGTCTCCGTATTTCTTTGTCCTTCTTTCCAATTACTCCGCATTGACCAAATCTCCCTTTTCTGCTTTTTACTATTAAAATAAACAAATGAATAAATACTGACTTGAAATTGGTGAGACAAATAAACATAAGTATGTTTTTGTAATGTGAAGTATATGAGTAACATAAATGGTAAAACTCAAAATGAGACTATATATATATATATATATATATATATATATATACTAGAAATAAGTAGCTAAGTCTAATTACAGTGTGAACTACATGATTTGTGTTTTGGGTTGATGGGGGAGCGTCTTCTGTTTTGTGTTAATTTAATTGGTTAAATAAAGAGACTGCCTTGGCCCTTTAATAGTACATAAAATTAGGTAGGCGGAGTAAACAGAACAGAATGCTGGGAGAAAGAAGCTGAGTCAAGGAGTCGCCATGATTCTCCCACTCCAGACAGACGCAAGTTAAGATCTTCCCTGGTAAGCCACCTCATGGGCTACACAGATTATTAGAAATGGGTTAGATCAATATGTAAGAGCTAGCCAATAAGAGGCTGGAACTAATGGGCCAGGCAGTGTTGAAAAGAATACAGTTTCCATGTAATTATTTCAGGCAAAGCTAGCCAGGTGATGGGACACAGCCCCGCGGCTACTACAACATTGGGTTGAGTTTTTCCCAAACATAATACACAGTACTTCACAAACTCAACATCCTAAACCCTGGTTCTTTGGGTTATAACCTGACTTGGACTAGAGCGGCAGCAGGATAGTAAGGATGAAGGATTTCATGCTAGAGTGTTGGGGGCGTACACCCAGTGACATGTAAGAAGAGAAAAGTGCCACATTAAGGCCGAGATAAGAAGCTCTTTGCGTCTAAGCAGGCAGCCATTGGAGCTGTAGAGCTACAGGCTGCAGGAGACCACATTTCCTGTAAACAGCCAGAATCTTAGAAGAAGGCAAGGATGGGCTCCCCAAAGAATTGAAGCAAGCATTCCTTGCTGCCCTTTCTTCAGACTTCCAGACTCCACAACTATAAGAATAAGAATTTCTGTTTGTGTGTGTGTGTGTTTCTGAAAAATATTTTACGTTTCTTTTTTTTAAAAAAACTAATTTTACTAATGTTTCTGAGAATTTTATATATGCATGCATTGTATTTTGATCATGTTCATATCCATTCCTCCCTCCAACTCCTCCTAGGTCCACCCCACCCTCCCAAGTTTGAATCCTCTTTTGCTTTGCTTTGCTTTGTTTTGTTGGTTTATAATCCACCAAGTCTTGCTTGTGTCTTCCATATGTTCATGGGCATGAGATCATACGCTGGATCGTGGGGTCGTCACCCTTAGAGAAAACTGATTCTCCCTCCCATAGAAGCAGTCATTAGTGCCCCAGGGTAGGATGCAGGCTCAGTGAGCCTCCTCCCCTCCCTTCCATACTAGAATGTTGTCTAGCCTGAGCCTGTGTAGGCAACCATAGCTACTGAGTTCCAGAGTACACAACCCAGTCATGTTCAGAAGACATCATTTGACTCTGGTCCTCCAAGAACTCCAGGTCTTGCAATTTTTCCCACACTTCCTCTTCCGAAATGACCTCTGAGCCTTTTGGCGAAGGGGTGGGATACAGGTGTCCCACCTGTGCTGAACTCTCCATAGACACTTATTCTATGCTCTCCGACCAGTTGGGAGTTTCTGCATGTGGAAGGCAGGAGAATCACTAGTTTGAGGTGAGTCTGGGCTACAGAGCCAGACTTTGTCTAAAAGAAGAGCAATCAACCCAAAATCTGACATGCCAAAAAATGTGATCTGATAGAAACAACTATGGAATGTTCTAAACTTTCAGAACTACATCATGTTACATATCTTCTGTATAAGCTTCATAATCTATATCATTGCAAATGTATTCACATAGAATGTATAAATAATTACATAAGCAAAACCTAGGGTGGGTGTTCAAACAAGTTTTACTGATAAGAAAGCATGATTTAAAAAAATCTGGAGACATCAATATTGGTTAGAAAAACAAAACAAAACCCCAGACATCAGTACCCAAGAGTGTAGTTTGATATGCCCAAAACCATTCTTGGTGACCACAGTGTTGGAAGGGAAATAAGTTTCCAGGATCTGTGTCTCCTGATGATAGTCCCTACTCAGTCACCTCTGGATCAATCCATGCCCCCAGCCCATACCCTTAGACCTTCTGTAAACAGTGAAAGACAGTGACGGACTCAGAACCAGCAGTGGCTTTTCCAGGTCACTGGCTCATTCATTCATGGATAGCATCCCAGAACTAAAAATAGAAGAACCATCTGCACTTTGGCTATTGGAACTGCGGCTTGGATGAGCCTCCGGATAGACCTTGGCAGACTAGTGGCCACGGTGGCAATACTGACCTCTTCAGGTGACCTCGACAGGTCAGGGCCAGTAACCAAAGCAGAAATGCTTCCTCAGGCAGAATCCTAGGGGTGAAATGAGAGAGTAAGGAATGAGTAGGGATCTCATTTCCTCAGTGAGGGAGGTGATTTTTGATGCTACATAGAATGGCAACAGGACTGGGGAAGGCAGTTAAGAGGGAGTCTCCCTCAGTCCGGTTGACTGGTCGATAGTGTCATTCATGGCTTTATCTATAGAATCTCCTTTGGGATGTCTGAGCTTGCCACACCGCACACCATATGACAGGAGTGTTAGTAAAAGTTGCTTGAACTAGGCTGTAAGGAGAAGTTGGTTTCCTATTGGTCACCAAACACAGAGAGGAAAAAAGGAAACTGAATCCCGGGAGCATCTTTTGGCCTTTGTTTTGTGGACATTCCTAAGTAAAGCAGAAAAAATAAATCTGCCCTCTGCCTACCTTGGTGAGGAGAAAGAGAAGACTTAGAGCTCACAATGAAGAGAAAAGACAGAACTTGGGATGTCCAAATAAGGACAGGAATCCAGTTGCTGTCTTCTTCCTTCATTCTTTGTCTCCCTCCCAGTTCCAAATCTCCCAAATCTTCCCTTACTTCAGCTCTGTAATACCCTCTTTCATCTTGCCATTTCCCAAACAATTTTGAAAATAGATGTTTACATAAATTGATATTCTTTGTAACATTCAGATGAACAGAGAATCTTTTCTCATCCTCTGTGTCTCTTTGTTCTCCAAGAAAAGATATCTGAAGCTATCTCTGGTCAAGATGGGTGGTGAGAGCAAACTTGGTGAATCCTCCTGTTTCAAACACAGTGTGATGCAAAACTGAAAGTAAGATACAACAAAAAGGCACAAACAGGCTCAAATATGAGATAAACTACATTGATTAAAAACAGAATGAAACATTTAAAATACTGATCCTCAGTGCAGTTATGAACTTTCTGAACTCCAAGTCTGGGAATAAAGAAAGGCAGCTGAGAACTTACTGACTGTGGCAGAAGGAAATTAAACTACTTCATACTATTCTCCATGAAAGAGTCCCATGATAATTTAGCCAATCCCAGGGGTGGGAGGTTATGCTTAAAAACATGGGGGTAGTGCCAAGTGAACTCAGCAGGTTGTATTTATAAACCTTATGTACATGTATATGCAACAATTATAATTAAGGAATAAGAGACCATGAATTTGAGAAGGAGTGGAAAGTTACAGAAGGAAGTGGAGGGAAGATAGGGAGTAAGAAATTAAATACAGTACTCACATGTGACATTTTCAAAAAGCAAGTTACAAAAAAATTAAAAGTATTTAACATGAAACAATGGACTGAGCCAGGAGTTGTTTTTAGCACCTCATTCCTCTTCCTAAAGGAAAAGGGAGATAAAAAAAAATATTATGGACAAGTGTTTTCTCTCTCTCTCTCTCTCTCTCTCTCTCTCTCTCTCTCTCGTGTGAAACACACACACACACACACACACACACACACACACACACACATTATTCAATACCTGTCTGTATTCTTCTAATAATAGCACACTGATTTTAACCTAGAGCATAAAACCCTGTCAGCTTTTGGACCACATAGCTTCGGATTAACCATCTCAAGGCCTGAAACATGAGATTCAGATTTGACTCAAGCATTGGCATCTCACTGGTTCGGGGATTACTTAGGATTAATAGACTGTTTTCATTGACATCATTGAGAGAGAAGCTCATCTTTCTACTGAGTTTGAACCTAAAAGGATGTGTAAACAGAGACTGTTCTTTCATTTCCCAGCTGCTCAGACCTGAATAACCACATAAAAACTTTATTAATTACAATACTGTTTGACCAACAGCTTAGGCATATTATTGGCTAGCTCTTACATCTTAAATTAATCCATTTCTATCATTTTCTATTTTATGGCAAGGCTCATGGTTTGTTACCTCACTTATGGCATCTGCCTGACTCTGCCTTCTTTCACCCTGCATTCAGTTTAGTAATGAAGCCAAAAATCAATAGGGAAGACAGAAATAAATGTGGCTGCCATCTCTACTGGATTTCCCTATTTAAAGCTTTTTGCCTCATGATCTAATGTGCTGACTGCTTGGATTATGCAAGTTTTGACTTCATGATTCTCTCTCGTGTAAGCATGTGTTAAAACCAAACCAACCTCCACCTTTCCCCTCTTCTCCTCTATCCTTTTCATCTGTTCCATTTCCCCCAACATCCTCTCTCTTCTCCCCTACAAATGAGATCAGAGTTCCAGTCTTGTAAACTCCTTCACCAACTCTGCCATTTTCCCCAGACTCTCTTATCTTTTCTTCTTTATTTCACTGTAAAAATGTCCAAAGAGGAAATGGTTTGTATACCTTCTCACTAACCCACTCGTGTTAGTGACTTCGCCTCTACCACTCATGTACCCATCTCCATGGCAGTGACTTTCAGAGTATGACCCTTATCCTTGAGAATCACCTGAGAAATGAGTTTAAAATGCCCAGCACTGAACACTACATTAACCACAAAATCAGAAGGATGGTGCCTAAAAATGTGAAACTTTTTGAATTCCAATTCATCCTTAAGCACACTAAAATAAGAATTATTATATTACATAGGCTGGAGTGGTAACTCAGCCGTAAAATTCTTCCCTTGCAAGCAGAAAGACCTGGATTTGATTCCCAGATTCCCAGAATTTATAAAAAAAGAACTCAGAGTCATTTTGATTTGCATTTCCCTGATGACTAAGGATGTTGAGCAATTCCTTAAATATCTTTCAGCCATTTGAGATTCTATTGTTAAAAATCTCTATTTAGATCTGTACTCCATTTTTTAATTGGATTACTTAGTATTTTGGTGTCTAGTTTCTTGAGTTCTTTATATATTTTGGAGATCAGCTATAAAAGTAAACTGCTCATTCATTTTCTGGATGCCAGACCCAAGTAATCACACAGAATTTATATTAATTACAACACTGTTTGAACAATAGTTTAGGTATATTCCTACCTAGCTTTTATATCTTAAATTAACCCATTTCTAGTAATCTATGTATCACCATGAGGCTGTGGCCTACCAATAAAGTTATCATGTCTTTCTCCTTCAGCAGCTACACAGCATCTCTCTTACTCTGCCTTCTTTCTCCCTGCATTCAGTTTAGTTTTCCCTGCCTATCTCTATTCTGCCCTGCCACAGGCCAAATCATCTTCTTTATTAAGCAATGGTAATAAAGCATATTCACAGAATACAGGGGAGATCCCACATAAATCAGCCCTCTGTCAGATGTGGGGTTGAGGAAGACTTTTTTCACATTCTAAAGGTTGCCATTTTGTCTTATTGACTGTGTCCTTACAAACATATGTACTCACTCATAAGTGGATATTAGATGTAAAGCAAAGGATAACTAGGCTACAATCCACAGTTCCATGAAATGTGATTAATAAAAACTCAGAAATTGGGGTTCAGCCTGAAGATCCAAAAAACAAAACAGTCAGGCACTGGCTCTTACCTTGACATCAATCTGAAATGGCAATTCTGCCTTCTGGAATCTCAGAAGAAGACTGCGTGACTGGGAGCTGTTTCCCCCCCCCCCATTTTAAAATCTGCTCTAGGGCCGGGCGGTGGTGGCGCACGCCTTTAATCCCAGCACTCGGGAGGCAGAGGCAGGTGGATCTCTGGGAGTTCGAGGCCAGCCTGGTCTACAAGAGCTAGTTCCAGGACTGGAACCAAAAAGCTGCGGAGAAATCCTGTCTCGAAAATTAAAAAAAAAAAAAAATCTGCTCTAGGGATGGGATTAAAGACATGCACCACCCAACTTCTATGGCAACTAGTATGGCTACTGGTATTAATGGTGCGGGTCATTATGGCTGCTGAGATTAAAGGTGTGTGTTACCATAACCTGGTCTATAATGCTGATCAGTGGTGATGACAGGGGTTAAAAAGAAATCCCACACTTGCTCAGAATTGAGTATAATAAAGGGTTATTTATTTAGGGGTAGACTCACAGATAACAATCCTCTGCTCAGACAGGGAACAGCAACCGAATCCAGCAGCTGGAAGAGAGAGGGAGTACATGCTTTACCTCAGCATTTATAGGATAAGAGGTGACACCCATGTGGGCTGACAACTTAAAGGCTACTGACTGAAGGACTTCCTACAGCTCCTCCCCTTTCTGTTTAAATAAGAGAGTACTAAGCCTAATACAAAATTATATACAATAAGAACAAATATCAAGTATAAAAATTAGAATTACAGCCAGCATAAACAATATCAAGCAAGAAACATGTGATAAATGTTTCAATAATTATCCAATCCTAAGGAGTCTAAGTCTTGTATTATAAATAACTTGGCCAAGTCAAGAGAGGAAAGTAACTACAACTATCTAGTCTTCAAGCCCATCAAAGTCCTGAAAAGAAAAATATTATCACTTGAGTAAACATGAAGTGCAATCAAGCAACTTCCAAAATGTGCAACAAATGACAGAGACATTGGCTACCTGGGCAATCACCCAAAATCTCATTTGCAATGTTGAAGCAACCAACTTTAGCTAAGGCCTAGAGTAACTGACAGACCATTTTCAGAGGCAGGAAATTTTTCAAAACCATCTTTTTTTCTTGTATCCTGCTTGTCCTGTCTGGACATCGTGCATTTTGTCAGTAGTTGATGCATGGGCAGTTCCTTACCCAAAGGCCAGTTTTGCCAAGAAGAAAACAAGCTCCAAGTAGAGTGTCTTCATTGTTCAACATTCTCTCAGAAATAGATCAATACTGCCAGGAGCAATTGTGTCTCATGTCAGCAGAACTCTAAGTTATTTAAACACCATATTCTACAGCTCTTTGAAGTGGTTGAAGATTACCTATATATGCAGAATACAATCTCTGTGTATCTAAAGAACCTGATTAGTCTAACTTTAAGTATGACAAACATGGATGACCATTGATCTATAATTCTTAATACCTATATAGCTTAAAGAATAAAATTTCATATTAGAATATTAAACAATCTTTAGATAACTGTGCAACAAATGAGGACAATAATCTCAAAATGTAAACAATGCATAAATATCTTGATCAGAGGTAGAAATGTACATTGCAATATGATAAATATATATCAATATATAAAAAATGTTTTAAGCAGAGGTAGAAGCATGCATGCATACAATATTCAATATAATTTAACTTTGTATCAATATACAAGAATCCATACCAATGTAATTGCCTATAAATAATAACTCACAAGTATTCACTCTATTACTCAGTATTATTATTATTATTAGTGTAAGTAAGCTCATACTAATCTATTATCCCATCCAATTTTTCCTTTTTTTCAAGAAGATCCCTGAGCCTGTAAAATTCTCTCCCTGCCCAACCCTAACCCTATACCAATTATAATCAACCCCTAAATGATGTCCCTAACCCTGAGGACAAACTTTGTTGAGAGAAGGGATGCCGTCTTCTAGAATTACTTCCAGCTGTCATGGGGATGATGTTCTTTCTACGGGATACTGTGAAATTAAAATGATAGTTAAGTTCCAAGATTACTGTCTGGTATAATAATCTCTGAGTATTTGGTGGAGGTCTTTCCAGAACATTGTAAATAAGTGCACCATATCAGCTAACCATGTTGGAACTATCTTCCTAATAAAATTAAAAGGGGGAGATGCAGGGCCTCATGAGGTCCAAGCTTGAGGCCCAGTGTAACTTCCTGAGCCTAGCTCAAGTTTGGAGACCTGTCTTTGGCAATGACTTCCACATAAAAGTGACTCAGCACAGCCCAACCTAAACCCACCTCTGCCCAGCCACTGCTAATGTGGAAGACTATCATTGGCCCTTATTCCTTCCTTCACCTCACCCCATCCCAAGACTCCTATTCCCTATGAAAACCCTATATAAGTTCCTCCCTAATAAAATTAAATGAGATTCTGCTTCGACAGACTCCCAACTCAATGTTTTTCTCCCCAGTCTCCAGAGGGGAAGTCTGGGTCATCAACATTCACCATCCCTGTCAGCCCCAGGGAGATACTGGCGGGACCGGCTCTGCATCAGCCGTATCTGCTGGAGAACCCAGCAAGAGGTCCTCAATTTTAAAAAGAAGCATTAAATATTTTTCTCTGAGCTGGGTGGTGGTGGCGCACACCTTTAATCCGAACACTCGGGAGGCAGAGGCAGGTGAATCTCTGGGAGTTCAAGGCCAGCCTGGTCTACAGAGCTAGTTCCAGCACAGGCTTCAAAGCTACAGAGAAACCCTGTCTCGAAAACCAAAAAAAAAAAAAAAAAAAAAAAAAAAGAGAGAGAGATTTTTCTCTGGCCTCTCCAAGCACACACACACTCACGTCCACACACACTTGAAGAATTATTACATTATAGAAATTATTTCTCAAGCATTATTTTTGTTTTCACTGACTTCAAGTGGTGCAGGGAGCCTGACCTGCGCACAGGCCTCTACAGTCTCAGAGTTCCCCATTTACACCTGTTCTTTAAAAGCCTTTTGTGTGCAGTGAACTGAAGCCCTTTAACTAGAAACTCAACTTGTCAGGAAAGCTTAAGAATTGGAAGTACGTCTTATCTGATACATGTCTCCCTAATCCTGGGATTGCGTCTTGCTTGTCTCTAACTGCCTGGATACGGCTACCCTCCAGACTTAATGGCATGAGTTTCTAACTATTCAGGTATCTGTAAGAACTGAGTTTGTCAACAGACATGGCCCTATATCATCAACAGGATTAGAGTCCTTGAAAGCCTTGTCTTTTAAGGGTCCCTCCATGTGCGAGCTTCAGGGTATAAGTAGATTAAGGATATCTGGAGAGGACTCAGCCATGAAAAGGACAGAGCTATCGCTCCCCGAAATATATCACAATTTTCATATTTAGTATCTGTTCTTTGATCCTGTGTGTGAGGGCAGTTTACATGTGTAAGTGCATGCGTGTGAAGGTGTGCTCACCCATGCACGTGTGTATGGAGGCCAGAGCTCAACACTGAGTTTCTTTCCTTATTATTCCCCTGTTGGCAGAGGTTTTCTGGGCTGAAGGAGTTCCTACAGCATTCACCACCCTATTTTTTGAGACAGTATCTTTCACTGAGCCTGGGACTCACCATTTTAGCTAGGCTAGCTGGCCATTAAGCCCCCAGCATCTACAGGTCTTAATCCTCCTGCCCCACCAGAGCTGATGTTACAGGAGTGCGTTGCCACACACAGCTTGTACATGGATGCCGAGAGTCACACTCTGGTCCATGTGTTTCCACAGCCCTCTGGTACCTATTGGTTCATATTTAGGATCATCTTTTCCTTATACAGAAAGCGTATTAAGCTGGCTGTAGTGACACACTCCTATAAGCCCACTACTTGATGGCAGAGGTAGGCTCATCAGGAGTTCAAGCCATCTAGCCCCTGCTACACAGCAAGCTTGAGACTAGCCTGGGTTACATGAGACCTTGACTCAACATCTCAAGCATTAGGGTTCTTTATAAAAGTACCTCACATACACTTTCTGTAAAAGTTATGGCTATCCTACATGTCCTGAACTTGCCATGCACTCTGGGGAGAAGCCACTCCTGCCATCAGAGGTGAATACTGGCTTTTGAACATCATGAAGAGCCAAATGGCTTCGCTAATATGGATTCCAATGACAGGACAATGTTATTCCAGCTCATCAACATAATCCCAGTGTGGTGTCAGGTGGGACATAGTTTTCCCTTCTAACCCTTAAGTCCTACTGGTGCCTCATCATACTTGGAATCAGTAAACTACCTCTCCGAGGCCTATATTAATTCTCTCTAAGGACACATCTTGCGTACTGACATTTTCTTGAGTGGGGGAGGAGCATACACCCATGAGTGTACATACAGAGTCCAGAGATCAACATGAACTGACATTTTTTCAAAAACCAAATCTTTTTAAAATTTACTTATTTTATTTTATTTGCATTGGTGTTTTGTTTGCATGTATATCTGTGTGAGGGTATCAGATTTTAGAGTTATAGATAGTTGTGAGCTGCCATATGAGTGCTGGGAATAAACCCCCGGTCCTCTGGAAGAGCAGTCAGTGCTCTTAACCATGGAGCCATCTCTCCAGCCCCCAAACTGTCTTTATTTATCACTTCCCACCTTACTGTTAGAGACAGAGTGTCCCACTGAACCTGGACATCATGTTTTAGCTAACCAGTGGGTTCCCAGAATCTGCCTACCTTCGTCCCCATCCCCGGAAGTAATGGGATTACAGGTGTCGATCACCACACCTGGATTTTTTACATGAGTGCTGGGGATCTGAACTTGGGTCCTCATGCTTGAACAAACACTTTCCCCACTGAGCCAACTCCCAGGGTCAACATTTTCAATTTTATACATTCTTTGGTATTGCTGGTATGGCTCTGAACTCTGAAAGTAGTTGATTTTAGAATCACTAGAAGTCTTTGTCATCATTTTGTGACTTGTTTCACCATCTTAAGGTAAAGCATTTGAAATGGATGGTGGATCATGTGTATAATCCCAGTATTCAAGAGGTAGAGGCAGGAGGATCAGTAATTCAAGGCTAGCCTGGGCTACATGAGACAATGTTAAGAAAGGAAGGGAGGGAAAAAAGGAGAGATAGAGGGAAGGAGGAAGGAAGGGAGGCAGAGAAGGAGGGAGGGAAAGGGGAGGAAGAAAGGAAGGAAGGAAGGAAGGAAGGAAGGAAGGAAGGAAGGAAGGAAGCTCCCTTCTGGCCCTAATAGCCCACAGGTCTACCAGCATTGCGAACAGGTGTCCATGAGTGACACTAAAACAGGTCAAACTCTAGGTCTGAGCTTAAGTGAACAGACTGCTGCCAGATTTATCACAGAGGGATGTCCTGGGCCTGAGGAGTTCCCAGGTAAGTTAAGACTCTTCTCAGATAAGTTGGCAGTCAATTCTCTTAGCCTATTTTCTCTAGTCTAGAATTACAATAGCTAAACACTTTTTACATTGAGCTTTCTCATTGGTGATAAAATTGGAAAGTTTAGATTATTTCTATTTGCAAAATATTACAACTCAGTAATGAATCCTTCTTTTATACTGCATGAACCAAAAGAGAGGGGGGGGAGGGATGGAGAGAGAGAGAGAGAAGAGAGAAGAAGAGAGAAAAGATGAGATGACAAAGTCAGTAGCAGAAATATCCTTTGGGTTACTTGAAATGATTTGGGGAATCTACAAAGAAACTCACTCCAGATCTAAATTTTCTTTCACTTAACTCTGCCTTCCAATTATTGACTCAGATTTCACCAGGCTGTTAAAAGTCCTAGCTATTTCAACTAAACTATCAACCACAAGAAGTGTGAAAGTGTCCAAACGAGTAAAGGTATTCAGGTAAAGAATGGCTCATTCTTTAGTCATAAAGCCTGCACATCTGGCGTGGCTACTCCTTACAATCTAGACTAATAAAATACCCTGCGCTTATATAGATATGTGCACATACCTCACCTCTGAATCCTCCACGCTAGGAATGTACACATATCACTTTACTGAAGAGTCACACCAACATTTCTGTATATTGTAAAAATTAAAGAAATACTAACAAATTACCCTTTTGCTGCTTTTTGAAATAACGTTTCCTAGGTAGTCCAGGATGGCCTTGAACTCATGACCCTCCTATCTCAGCCTCCTAAGTGCTGGAACTATAGGCATGCACCACCAGGCATGACCCCTGCATATTCTTTTCATTATTGTTTTCTGACTCAGATGACAAAAGTACTTTTTGAATATTTTTAGCAACTTATGTTGTAAAACTAAGATCTTACAAGGTATTTGTATTTTCAGTCTTTTGCATTAATTGCTTCAAGAGTAACAAAAATTCATTTTCAACCTACATTAAACTGGGTTTACCTTCAAGGCAAGGACTAAAAGTTCAAGGGGAAAAAGTTCTCCAAAATTTGCTACTTGGCTCTTTTTCTCCCTTAAATAGCTTGAAGTCCAGCACAGAGTACAACTGAGAATCAGAATACACCCTGTGGAGCTATGGTGCTGGTCATTAGCCAGGGCTGCCATAATGAGACACCACAAGCTGGGTAGCTCAAACAACAGAAATGTACTTTTCTCAGCTGTGGAAGCTGAACAGGCCAAGGCCAAGGTCTAGCAGGGGCGAGTTCCAACAGAGGGGATCTTCCCACTAGAGAGCATCCCTCATCGTGCTGTACTGTCGGGAGAAAGGAAGAGGCTGCCTGGTGGCTCTTTCTGCAGCAGCACCAATCACACAGTGAGGGTCCTAACCTTAGACCTCGCCCCTACCTACCTCCCAAGGACCCTATTGAGTGGTAGTCAGGGCTTCGATATAATAAAGGTTTAGGTCATGATGAATTTTCACAGTTTAAAGACAAAAGAAAGTCTTAAATGTTTTGATGATGTTTATTCTTGGCTGTCAACTTAGCTACATCTGGAATTAACTAAAACCCAAGTGACTGGGTACACCTGTGAGGGTTTTTTTTCTTAATTAAATCATTTGAAATGGGAAAAACCATCTCCACTGCAAGTCTTTTGAGGTTAGAATATCCACTTTTTATTGTTTTTATTGAGATATATATTTTTCTCTGCTCCCCTTTCTTCCTTCCCTCTCCCCTTCTACTCTTTCCTGTGACCCCCATGGCTCCCAATTTACTCAGGAGATCTTGAATTTTCCTCCTTCCTAGGTAGATTCTTGAATGTCTCTCTTAGGGTCCTCTTTGTTGTCTAAGTTCCCAAGGGTTGTGTACTATAGGCTGGTCTTTCTTTGCTTTATGTCTAAAAGCTACTTATGAGTGAGTACTGTTATATGAGGCTGCTAGTTTGTTTCCTGGCTGCCCAGACTCCCAAAATAGTCACACAGAAACTATATTATTTGCAATACTTTTTGGGGAATAGCTTAAGTGTATTTCTGGCTAACTCATAGCTTAAGTTAACTGATCTCCATTAATCTGTGTATCACCATGAGGCTATGGCTTACTGGTTAAAGTTCCAGTGTCTGTCTCCGATGAGGCTACATGGCTTCTCCTTGACTCTGCCTTCCTTCTCCCAGCATTCAGTTGAATTTTCCCTGCCTAGCTCTATTCTGCCCTGCTCTGCTGTAGGCTCAAGCAGTTTATTTATTAAACAATGGCATTCATAGCATACAGAGGGAAATCCCACATCAGAGTACATATTATATTTGTCTTTCTGGGCCTGGGTTACTTCACTCAGGATGGATTTTTCCAGTTTCATCCATTTGCTTGCAAATTTCAAGATGTCATTATTTTTTACCTCTATGTAGTAATCCATTGTGAAAATGTACATTCTCTTTATCCATTCTTTAGCTGAAGGGCATCTAGGTTGTCTCCAGGTTCTGACTATTACAAATAATGCTGCTATGAACATAGTCAAGCACATGTCCTTATGGTATGATTGACCATCCTTTGGGTATATACACAAAAGTGGTATTACTGGGTCTTGAAGTAGGTTGTTTCACCATACTGATTTCCAAAGCTGCTGTACAAGTTTGCACTCCTACCAGCAATGGAGGAGTGTTTTCCTTACCCCACATCCTCTCCAGCATAAGTTGTCATCAGTGTTTTTGAGCTTGGCCATTCTGACGGGTGTAAGATGGAATCTCAGAGTTGTTTTGATTTGCATTTCTCTGGTAACTAAGGATGTTGAAGATTTCCTTAAGTGTCTTTCAGCCATTTTAGATTCCTATGTTGAGAGTTCTCTGTTTAGGTCTGTACCCCACTTTTTTATTGGATTGGGTTTTTTGTTGTTGTTGTTGTTGTTGCTGTTTTGATGTCAAGTTTCTTGAGTTCTTCGTATATTTTGGAGATCAATCCTCTGTCCAATGTGGAGTTGGTAAAGATCTTTTCCCATTCTATACATTGCCATTTCATCTTGTTGACTGTATCCTTTGCTTCCCAGTTTCAGAGATTTCATTTATTAATTGTTTCTCTCAGTGTCTGTGCTACTGGAGTTATATTTAGGAAGTGGTCTTCTGTGCCAATGCATTCAAATATACGTCTCACTTTCTCTTCTATGAGGTTCAGTGTAGTTGGTTTATATTGAAGTCTTTAATCCAATTAGACTTGAGTTTTGTGTATGGTGATAGGTATGGATCTATCTGTATTCTCCTACATGTTGACATTCAGTTGTGCCAGCACCATTTGCTGAATATCCTTTTTTCCATTTTATATTTTTAGTTTCTTTGTCAAAAATCAGCTGTTTATAGGTGTATGAATTGATATCCAGATCTTCAATTCAATTCGATTGGTCCTCCTGTCTGCTTTCATGTCAATACAAGACTGTTTTCATTACTGTAGCTCTATAATAGAGTTAGAAGTCAGGGATTGTGATGACTCCAGAAGTTCCTTTGTTGTATAGGATTGTTTTGACTATCCTGAGTTTTTTGCTTTTCCATACAAATTTGGGTATTGTCCTTTAGAGGTCTGTGAAGAATTTTGCTGGGATTTTGATTGGTATTACATTGAATCTGTAGATTGTTTTTGTTAAGACTGCTAATTTTTACTATATTAATCCTACCCACTCAAGAGCATGAGAGATCTTTCCATTTTCTGGTGTCTTCTTCAATTTCTTTCTTCAAAGATTTAAATTTCTTGTCATACAGGTTTTTTTTCTGTATATTTGGCTAAAGATACCCCAAGATATTTTATGTTATTTGTGGCTATTGTGATGGTTGATGTTTTTCTGATTTCTATCTCAGCCCATTTATCATCTGTGTAAAGGAGGGCTACTGATTTTTTTTAAGTTAATCTTGTATGCTGCTATAATACTGTAGTTGTTTATGAGCTGTAGGAGTTCCCTGGTAGAATTTTTGGGGTCACTTATGTATACTAATGTATCATTGGCAAATAGTGGAAGTTTGACTTTTTCTTTTCCAATTTGTATCCCCTTGATCTCCTTTTGTTGTCTAATTGCTCTAGCTAGGACTTCAACTATATTTATATATATTTAATAGATGTGGAGAGAGTGGTCAGTCTTGTCTTGTTCCTGATTTCACTGGGATCACTTTGAGATTCTCTCCATTTAATTTGAAGTTGGCTGTTGGCTTGCTGTATATTGCCTTTATTATATTTAGGTATGTTCCTTGTATCCCTGCTCTCTCTAAGACCTTTATCATAAAGGGGTGTTAAATTTTGTCAAAGGCTTTTTCAGCATCTAATGAAATGATTATGTGTTTTTTTTCTTTCAGTTTGTTTATATTGTGGATTACATTGACAGACTTTTTTCATATATTCAACCATCCCTGCATGTCTAGGATGAAACCTACTTCATGGTGGATTGTTGGGGGAGGCTGCTTGTTTATTTCCCAGCCACCCACACTCCTGAAATAATCACAGAGAAATCTGTATTAATTTCAATACTGTTTAGCCAATAGCCTAAGCTTCTGATTAGCTAGCTCTTACATCTTAAACGTATCTGTGCCATCTCCATTAATCTGTGCATCACCACAAGGTCATGGCCTACTGGCAAAGTTTCAACAGGCTCCAGCAGAAGCATCTGTCTCCTGTGGCAGCTACATGACTTCTTGTTGACTCTGCCTACTTTTTTCTACATCTCTATTTGGATTTCCCACCTGGCTTTCCTCTGTTAAGCCATTGGCTGAAAGCAGCTTTATTCATTAACCAGTAAAAACAACATATATACAAAAAGGACTTCCCACAACAGAATGATTTTTCTGATGTGTTTTTAGATTCAGTTTGCCAGTATTTTATTGAGTATTTTTGCATCAATGTTCATCAGGGAGATTGGGTCTGTAATTCTCTTTCTTAGTAGTGTCTTTGTGTGATTTTGGCATCAAGGTAATTGTAGACTCATAAAAAGAATTTGCCAATATCCCATCTATTTCTATTATGTGGAACAATTTTAGTATTGGTATTAGTTCTTCTTAGAAAATCTTGTAGAATTTTGTGCTGAAACAATCTGGTCCTGGGCTTTTTTTTTTTTTTGATTGGGAGATTTTTAATCACTGTTTCAATTTCCTTAGTGGTTTTAGGTCTATTTAATTTGCTTATCTGATATTGATTTAATTTTGGAAAGTAATATTTATCCAGAAAATTATCTTTTTCCTTTAAGTTTTCCAATTTTGGGGAGTACAGGTTTTGAAGTATGACCGGATGATTCTCTGTATTTCTTCCATGTGTGTTGTTATGTCCTCCTTTTCATTCCTGATTTTGTTAATTTGGATATTCTCTCTGCTTTTTGTTTATTTTGGATAAAGGTTTGTCTATTTTGTTGATTTTCTTGAAGAACCAACTCCTGGTTTGATTGGTTCTTAGTTTTGCTTTATTTGTTTCTATTTTGTTGATTTTTATTCTCAATTTGACTGTTTCCTGTTGTCTAGTCCTCCTGGGTGGGTTTTTCTTTTTGTTCTAGAGCTTACAAGTGTTCTATTAACTCATTAGTGTGGAATTTTTCAGCTTCTTAATGTAGGCATCTAGTGCTATGAACTTTCCTCTTAGTGCTGCTTTCATTGTGTCCCATAAATTCGGGTATGTTGTGTGATTATTTTTGTTGAAGTATTTTTGTAAGCATTTAATTTCTTTCTTGATTCCTTCCTTGACCCAGTGTTAATTCAGGTGAACATTGTTCAATTTCCA
Source organism: Microtus oregoni (assembly GCF_018167655.1). Taxonomy (NCBI): domain Eukaryota; kingdom Metazoa; phylum Chordata; class Mammalia; order Rodentia; family Cricetidae; genus Microtus; species Microtus oregoni. The sequence goes on along the minus strand of NW_024543831.1, from coordinate 6,151,522 downwards.
TGTGCTTGTGGGATTTCTGAAATCAGTGTTGCTATTGAATTCTAACTTTAAGTCATGGTGATCTGGTAAAGTAATTGGATTATTCCAATTTTTGTGCATATTGAGGTTTGCTTTGTTACTGAGTATGTGGTCAGTTTTTGAGAAGATTTCATGAGGTGCTGAGAAGAAAGTACGTTTGAATGGAATGATTTATAGATGTCTGTTTAAGTCCATTTTAGTCATAACATCTGTTAGTTCCCTTATTTCTCTGTTAAGTTTCTGTCTGGCAAATCTGCCCATTGGTAAGAGTGAAGTGTTGAAATCTCTCACTAGTAGTATGTGGGGATTAATGTGTTATTTAAGTTTTAGTAGTGTTTCTTTTACATATGACGGTGCCCTTGTATTTGGGACATAGATGTTCATTATTGAAATTTCCTCTTGATGGATTTTTCCTGTGACACATATGGAATGTCCTTCTTTATCCCTCTTGATTGATTTTAATTTGAAGTCTATTTTGATAGATATTAGAATAGCTACACCAACTTGTCTTAGGTCCATTTGATTGGTAAATTTTTCCCAACCCTTTACTCTGAGGCTATGTCTGTCTTTGAGATTGAGGTGTGTTTCTTGTATGCAGCAGAAGGATGGATTCTGTTTTTGTATCCAATCTGTTAGCCTGTGTCTTTTTATATGTGAGTTGAGTCCCTTTATATTAAGGGATATTAATGACCAGTGATTGTTAGTTCCTGTTATTTTAGTTTTTGTTTGTTGGTGACATTATTGTGTGTGTTTTTCTCTTCTTTGGGTTTTGCTGCTGTGAGATCATCTATTGTCTGTGGTTTTGTGGGTGTAGCTGACTTCCTTGTGTGAGAGTTTTTCTTCTAGTACTTTGTGTAGGGCTGGATTTGTGGCTAGGTATTGTTTAAATCTGGTTCTGTCTTGGAATATCTTGTTTTTTCCATCTATGGCAACAGACAATTTTGCTGGGTATGGTAGTCTGGGCTGATCTCCATAGTCTCTTAATGTCTGCATAATGCATGACCAGGACCTCCTAGCTTTCATTGTTTCCATTGAGAAGTCAGGTGAAAATATTCCTAACATTCATGTCATTGGGATTGTCTGTAAGCTCCCTCATCCCTGAGCCATCACCCCAGCCCACTGATCAAGCTTTAATGTCTACCTTCACTGATTTTAGTGAATACCAACAGCAGGTTGACTGTAACCCACTACTATTTTACTGAGCAACCAATACTAAGTAGAATATTGAAATCACTTAGTTAACGTGGTGCTTTTAAACAATTACAGGTCTGTTATCATTTTTTAATGAATTTGTAGAGTCCATGGGGCTCCATGAGGATCTTGGATGAGAAGCCCCATTTTGGCTCTGGTTTTCCATCTTGCTGTGCTATTAAACAAGGTAGACTCCTGCACAGCCAAGAGTCCAAAATTTAAATAGGCACATAGTCCACAGAGATACCATCCCGTGAAGGTAGACACTACACCAAACTGGGCTGGATTCCAGAAATGAAACTCCTGAGAACCCTTGCTAACATTCTTGTAAAGTGATCACGATCCCCATCACCATAATGAATAACGTGCTCTGGCCATAGATCATAGTACAGGGCCAACATTTAACTCAAAGAGAAAGAAAATTCAGCAGAAATAAAACACAAACTGCCTGATAGTTTCCACATACCAATAACATTATTATGCCTCCAATCAATGGGAATTGCTGGCTGTTCCATAGCCCAATCAGTGGAAAGAAAGTATGGCCACACAGAACTATACAGACTCACAGGCATCAACACCAGCAGATTCCTGAATTTCCTCAAAAGTTTTGGCTAAATTGTCTAATTGTTCCTTCACCTTTCTATTGTCACTGAGAAGAGCATCTTTGACTAAACACCAAATGAAAACATTTCCATGGGAAATTCTTCTGGCCCTCACTCTTTCAAAGCTTTTTTGAAGGTCAGGTTCTACCTGCTCTCAATCAGGAATATTAAAACCCTCTGCCTGTGAAAACCAGGGATTAAATTCTAAAATTGTCTTAATAAACCCTTGTGCTGTCTCAGTTCTAATAGCGGTGCCCTGCTTCTCTAAAAGAACCATCAATTGAACAGTCAATACCTGAACAGAATTACTGGCACCCATCTTCAATCCACCATCACCATCAATCTCTTGCTTGCTGGCCAGCCTTCTAAGCATCTCCCTAGTTCCCAATCTAGCTGGGGCCAGGCACTACAGGACAGTACACGAGCCAGGAACTAGGCTGGAGATTTAAAAACATACACGCACAGACAGAGACAGGGGGACACGGGTCATCCTTGAAACAAGAATGCTAACTTTATTGTGCTCCAGGGAAGCTTATATAGGGATCCTTAACTGATAGCCATTCCCCCAGCTCTTGGGATTTCCAGCAGTAAAATACACCAGAACTCACTCCCCTGCCACCAGGAACTCATGAGGGTCTCATGCTCAGAGCAGCTTCAGACACGGGAAAACAGGTTGTTTCACTCCAGCAGGCAAAGGGTCTGAGGCAGGCATAGGTCAAGGGACCAGGAATCTGCAGCCCCCAACACTGTAGGACTTGGGAGCAGATCATGACAGCAAATGTTGTTTTGGAGGATTAGGCTTTTATCAAGTGCAGAGTGGCTGACAGGGGACGGAGCTGGGAGTGTTAATCAGACCAGTCAGGGTGTTCTTCAAGGACTCAAAGGATGGAAACCTGGCGCAACTACAATAGAACTAGAGAAATACCGAGGGGATTCATGTACTAGATAGGTGGATAGGAGATAAGGACTGATAACTGCAAAGAAGGAGAAAAACTATGAGAGCTTTAAACTTGGATGCCATGGAGAAGAGCAGAAACCTGGGTGTTGGGCAATCCTTCTGGGGGAGAGGATGGTGTTGACTAGACAGATCCTTAGCTCACAGGCTGGGCCAGCAGACAGCCCACTGCTGGTAGTAGAGAAGCCAAGTATCCTCTGTGTAGAAGCAGAAACATAGTCAGGTGTCAGTAAAACAGAAACCAAGAGATGCCCAGATGGAGGGATACTTCCAGTGGCAGTTATGCATCCTGTGATAATTCTGCATCCTGTGCCAGTTCTGCACCCTGTAACAGTTCTTCATCCTGTGCAGTTCTACATCCTGTGCAGTTCTGCATCCTGTGGCAATTGTGCACCCTGTAACAGTTCTTCATCCTGTGCAGGTCTGCATTCTGTGCAGTTCTGCATCCTGTGCAGTTCTGCATTCTGTGCAGTTCTGCATCCTGTGCAGTTCTGCATCCTGTGCAGTTCTGCATCCTGTGAAGTTCTGCACCCTGTGGCAGTTCTGCATCCTGTGGATAAGGACAACACATGGAGTCAGATGGATCTGATCCCAAATCCTAGCTCTGCCTCTCAGAATAATATGGTCTTGCACAACTTCCTTAAACATGCCAGACTTCTGTATTCTCCACCACAAAATGAGATAAACTATAGTTAGTGTCCATTAAACAAAAGTAATTAATTAGCATTGATTCTTTGAAACTGTTCCCCAAATTGATCTTAGAGATAGCCTTTCCGGAACCACAGATGAAATCCTTTCATCCTTGGCTATCTTAAAACAAAGATATTAGTTACATCTATAGTTCTCAAATGTACTCCAGACATCAAGATCACAGGATCTCAAGTAGATTAGGTTGGCCTTGAATCTGATATGTAGATAAGGGTGACCTTAAACTTTCGATCCTATGGCCTTTGCCTGCTAAATCATGAGGTTATAGGCATGCACCTCCACATCTGGTTAGTGCAGTGCTGAGAATCCAACCAGGGCCTCGTGAACGCTAAGCAAGCACTCTGCCAACTGAGCATCATCTGTGGCATTATTTATGAAATACTTCTAAGGTATATATTCCTAAGCCCTGATTTGGGAATTTATGATTCTATTTATCTGGGCAAGCACCCTTGCCTCCGTGTTTTCCTAATTGAAAGCCACTACTTCACACCAAAAACTACAAGGGAGACAATAAAATAATCATAGCAAGCTACACAGTACAGTTTGACATCAAGGGCTAACTCTTGTAAATCAGTCTTTTCAAATCAGCTTGTGGCCCTGATGTGAAGTGAGGGGATAGGCAATGGGGGTGGTGGAAATGGAGCAGGATGGTGACAGAGGGGTCAAGGGGTGACAAACAGAGGGAAATCAAGGCCTGGAAGACTGAGTCTTCTAACCCAGCAGGAAGCAGCAAATTGGACATTCTCCAACAGACCAAACATGCTTTCTTGCTTCCATTGGGGATTCATATGGGGGCTAAAGTCTCCTTTTCTCCACAGGAAAAATAAACAAACCTGAAACCATAAACTGCAAAAATGTACTGAGGCTTGCAAAATGGACCAACTGTACCAAGTCACATCTTGCATAAAAAAAAGAAAATGTAATAACTATTTTAGCCCCAGCTCGCACAGATGCAAATGTTCTCTGCTAAGACCTTAGGGAAATGACTTGGCAGTGACTGGCTCTCCTCTGGCTGCAGAGAGAAGATGGCTGACTATTCCAGCCGTTCATTTGGTTTGCAAGTTCTGAGCACCCCGTGCTCAGACCCCACTCAGTGAAATTTCTACCCTAAAAGTACCGAACCACAGAAACCCAGCAACTTCCTCATTTCAGCGACTCATGGGATGAGGTCTCACACACTCTGCATATTTAACAAATGCAGTTCTGCATGACCAATGGTTTTTGTCAGAGAGTTTGAACCACAAGCCCCTTGTTCTCTGAAAGTCAGCTTGGGTTACCAGCAAGGCCTACTGGACATCTGGACTAGCTGCATTTGGAAGTGACTAGCAGAGGATTAAGTACTTAAAAAAAAAAAAAAAGTCAGAAAGTCATCCCCACTCCAAGAGAAAACACTGGAGTGTTCAAACAAGCCCTTAAAATTAAACTATTTGAAACCAATAGGAGCCTAAAGAAGAGACATCAACTGGCCACTTGCCTTTTCCACACTGCGAGTTCTCTGGGCTCTTGCCTCAAAGGGAAAGGCCATCAGGAAGGCAGAAGCTCTGTGTTTGTCCTTCTGCCTAGCACAGAAGTTAGGACAGGCTTAGAAACCACAGGTAGGGCTGCAGAGATAGCTCAGAAGTTAAGAGCACTTGCTGCTCTGGCAGACTTGGCTTTGGTTCCCAGCACCCATGTGGTGGCTTACAACCAATCGTAACTCCAGTTTCAGTGGATCTGATGCCTTCTTCTGATCACCTCAGGTGTCAAGCACACATGGGGTACACACATGTATATACATGTAGAAAAAAACACTCATACAAACACATCTCCTGAGAAAAGATTATGTTATTGCTCTCAGTTCTGCAGCTGGAACATACGTGAGAAAAGCGCTAGAAGATTCAGTATCTAGTGAGGTTCCGTTACCTGGCTCATGGGCAGAGCCTTCTCTTGGTCATAACATATAAATAACGCTGCAGGGCCCAGTGGGTGGGAGCACTTGCCGTGCAACTATGAGAATCTGAGTTCAAATCCCTGCACTTTTCTTCTTCTTCTTCTTCTTTTTCTTCTTCTTCTTTCCTCTTTTCTTCAGCACTGGGGTTTTGCCTGTATTGTATATCTGTGTAAGGGCATCAGATCCCCTGGAACTGAAGTTACAGATAGTTGTGAGCTGCCATGTGGGTGCTGGGATTGAACCCGGGTCTTCTGGAAGAGCAGTCAACGGTCTTAACCACTGAGTTCTCTCTCCAGGTTCCCCAAATCCCTGCCCTTATATAAAAATCAGGACATGGTGGTGTATGAGTGTGCTCCTGACATTCTCTTTTAGTTACACACATGCATGCATGCACACACACATACACACACACCACTATTATTAATTGAATTTAATTTTTTTAAAGATGGTATTAGATGTTCCATAGAAAAGAGCTGACAGGAGCCATCCTTTGAAAGAGCTTTATTAGAAAAGATACATTACCATGGCTACCGACAGCAATGATAGGCCCTGAATGGAAGAACAAGCCTTCAGTCTGAAGAAGACTCTCATTAGGAGAGACAGCTGTCACAGATAAAAGGAAGAAAGGGGTCATTTAGGGAGAGACAGACCCTTCATTTCCCACACAAAAAGAGTTACAGCATCACATCATACCACAGGCAGTATGGAGCCGCGAGGGAAAGCTTCTAGAGGAAGACAAGGACTTCTACACCATGTGATGTAGCCTACAGGTGTCACAAAGCAGTCGGGCACTAGGTTCTTTGTGCAGTGGGTAGTAGTTAACACAGAGCCTCACACTGGTCCAAGTGCCAGTTGAGTGCTGAGCTCTAAACAGGCATTGATACCACAACTACCACCACCACCACTATCCCAAACAAGACTAAAAAGGTGGGAGAAAGATTGTGAGAGCCAGAGGTTGGGTAGGAAGTCTATTCTGGATGTAGGGGAAGCCCAGCCCAATGGGGGGCGTGTTTGTATTTCCTGCCCATTGCTGGATCCCTGGTATTGTAAGCTATCCCTTCATTAAAATTTGCTGTTTCATATTAAGCTAGCCTGGTTATTACGCCGCATCATCTGGACATGACAGGGCTATGGCACTCATGAACTCTTAGCTACTGTGGTGAACTGCATAAGGTCCTCACAGGATCAAGCCAATCAATATTCCAACATGGGGGGGGGCACACAAAGCCTCAGCCCAAGCTGAACAGCTATTGGCAGCAGATTGCTACTGAAAGAAGGAGAATCATTTATCTTCAAGGGCATAACCCTGGTGGGTTGCCCATGTTTGAGAGGATGGTCCCACCACATCTGTGCACATATAGCCAGCATTAAGTGGGCTCAGTGGATAATTAAAACAAAAGAAGAGACATGAAGTTGGGAGGTGGGATGTGCTGGAGGTTGGGTCTGGAAGGAGCTGGAGGCGACAGTGGAGGGTATATGTGATCAAAATACACTGTATAAATCTACAAAATTCTCAAAGAATAAGTAAAATATCTTTAAAGTTAAGTTATAATTCAGGTTATTTTGGGTCTCAGTATTTAGAGGAGAGACTGCAAGACCACGACAGTCTTGTTTATTAATTCTTTATCTAGAAAGAGTTGGTCCAGTGTCTGAGGAGGAGAGGCAGCTAGAGGGCCTGTGATCTAAAACTCACTGTGCCCCAAGACAGTGAAAGGAACAAAGGCTTCTCTGAGATCCCTTTTAAAAGTGCCCTGGTCATCGGATTCACGGTCTTCCAAGGGTGTCAGCTCCCAGTGGCATCACCTTTGGGGATTAAGATTTCAGTATATGAATGAAGAGTAGGGATGCAAACACTCAAACTATAACAATAGTTCTAAGGTTATTAAAGAAAGGAGGGAGGGGAGGGAACAAAAGCAGAGTGGAGGGAGGCACGGAAGAAGGGAGGAGAGAAGGAGGGAGGGAGGGAGGGAGGGAGGGAGGGATAGAGGGAGGGAAGAAAGGAAGGAGGGAAGGAGGGAAGGAGGGAGGGAGGGAGGGAGGGAGGGAGGGAGGGACGGAGGGAAGGAGGGAGGGAGGGAGGGACGGAGGGACGGAGGGAAGGAGGGAGGGAGGGACGGACGGAGGGAAGGAAGGAGGGACGGACGGAGGGAAGGAGGGAAGGAGGGAAGGACGGAGGGAGGGAGGGAAGGAAGGAGGGAGGGAGGGAGGGAGGGAGGGAAGGAAGGAGGGAAGGAATGAAGGAGGGAGGGAGGGAGGGAGGGAAGGAGGGAGGAAAGGAGGGAAGGAAGGAGGGAGGGAGGGAGGGAGGGAGGGAAGGAGGGAGGGAGGGAAGGAGGGAAGAAGGGAAGGAGGGAGGGAGGGAGGGAGGGAGGGAGGGAGGGAGGGAGGGAGGGAGAGAGACTATGAGTTTTAAGTTCCTACCTGTCTAGTCTCACAGTTGCAGCTGTCCAGCCAGGAAGCCTCCGTGATTGCTGGGTTGACTCTACTCTGCCTTCTGATGGGGCATAAACAACTGACAACTAGAATTAACCAGGCTAGCTTTAATAAGGGTAAGAAAAAGGGGGACTTACAAAGCCAGAGTTCCCGCAGAGCACAGGAGAAACAAAGAGTAGGCAGGGAGTACACCCGCCAGATTTCTAGGTAAATATTGGCCTAAGGGGTACCCGCCCTACAAACAAGGTGATTGGCTGGGGCTTCTCCTTCAGCCTTCACTCCCCTGTTTAGGCAATGCTTCTCCTTTTTCTCCTCTCAGCACAAGTCAGTGGCTCCATTCTCCCGCCTCCAAAACTGTCACCCATGATTGATCTCACCCCTCCTCTAGTCAAGGTCTGTGGTGCTATTTTGTTTGTGCTTTAACAAATAAAGCTTGCCTGGAGATCAGAGTGTGGAGCTAGCCACACTAGTTAGCCACGAAGCCAGGCAGTGGTGGCACACACCTTGAATCCCAGCTCTCGGGAGACAGAGGCAAATGGATCTCTGAGTTCAAGGCCACCCTGGGATACACAAGATTGAATCAGTCTAAAAGAGAAACAGAGCCAAGGGGTGGTGGGTCACATTTTTAATCCCAGCACCAGGGAAGTAATGATGGGAAGTGATAGGCTGGGCAGAGAGAGGAATGCAAGGTGGAGGAGACAAGAGCTTAGGATTCAGTCTGAGGTTTCATGGAGACATGATTTTGCCCACTTTGGTCTGAGCATTCAGTAGCGGTAAAAGGTCTCTCTAGTGGTTGGCTCCTTTACTTCCCTGATCTTTCAGCATTTACCCCAATATCTGACTCTGAGTTTTTACTAATAAAATAAATTATAATTTGCATAACACAAGTCTTCATCTCCTCTTGACATTCTCTGCCCCCAGGCAGCAGGGCTCTTATTCCCAGGCTCAGAGCTCTTTACCCCATCCTGAGACAGCATAATCCTTACCTTGCTCAATGCTGATTCTTCACCCACAATTAACCTCATTGTCATTTAGGGAAAGAATTATAGAGGATATGCTTATCAAAGCACCATAAACGCTTGGCCACAAATAGCAGCATTTGGCATCCAGTGCATCCTATTACCAGCCAAAAAGTAATGTTGAGAAGGAAATAATTTGCTGTAGGGTGTCTCTGCTGTCCTCATTAGAGGTGACAGATAACTCCCAACAATAACACAAAAATAAACAGGGACACCTGGAGGGAAATGTGCACAGCCACCCAGTGACAGCTTATGACAAGACCTCGCATTTGCACTGTAGACACTAGATATACTGCTTCTCAGACTGCAAACCACAATCAAGTGTTAAGATATTACATGCATATACATTTATATAAAACCCTTTATTTGGAAAAAACAAATTTTCATATGAACTCAAACACCAGGCCAATCAGTTCAAAACCAAGCACTTGGTAACCCTGTCACATGCCAGTGTCTGGGGTCAAGTTTGAGCCTTTGACATCCTGAGAAACAAGAGCAGCTGAGTGGTTACTGCTGTGAGATATGAAGGATGCTTCGGATCTCCGCCCTCTCAAGACTTCCCTCCCCGCTTCGCAGGCCAGCTTTGAAAATGCAGTAGCCTCTCATCTTGTTTCTGCCAGGATATCATCAATGTTTTGTTTCTGGAATTTTCTCAGAGATTCAGCAGTTTCTCCCCCAGGCCGGCTCCCATCGCCAGCGTGTGCCGAGCAGGGCTGCAGATATGAAGTCAGCTCTGAATGATCTCCCAGCCCCCTTCTCCCATCCCAGAAGCTAGACTGGCTGAGAAACCTCAGGGAGCCACAGGGCCGCTCTCCCCTAAGATTCTGCCGTGGACTCGACTGCAGGAAAGTAGGGGGAAGTAGGAAAATGGCAAGCCAGAAATTGACTTGTTTTGTTTCAAGCCCGCCCAAGGGACTCTGAGCAAACCATTATTCTGAAGCCCAGAAGCAAGGCCCTCCCCAGGGTATCTTACTTTCATAAATACTCGGAGACTAAATAAAAACACTCAATTCCCAAGCTCCCAAGAATCCCTAAGGAAGCTGGAGTTTCTTCAGGCAGCATAATGGTCTGAGAGCAAAGCAAGGCGTCAAATGTCAGGGAAAGAGGGGGGAGCTCTAAGAACCACCCCACTGCAAAGTAGAGATGTTGCTTCTTATCACGTCTTGATCTCCCCACCCACAAATTCTCCACCAGCTTGAAAGTGGAGAGTTTCCATTTATCCATTCTCTTACTCATTTCTGCAGTATTTAATATGCCACAGAAGTGTGAGCATTTGCTATGGTATAGAACTGCACACATGGGGAAATAAAGAATTTTGCAATCTTGCAATCTGGTAAAAACCCAAGTTGTTGATATCCCCTCTCGTCCACCCCTGCTGCCATGCCCAGGAATTGCTCCTACACAGGCACGCAGGTACCTGCTGCTCAGGTGCAGGCCATACCAGTTAGAGTGGATGTTTAAAAAGATTCACCCTTCTGCTGCATAAAAGAAACAAACCTCAACATCAAAGATAGACATTACCTCAAAGTAAAGGGTTTGTAAAAGATTCTTTAAGCAAATGGATCCAAGAAACAACCTGGTGTAGTTATTCTAATTCCTAACAAAATAGATTTCCAACCGTAATTAATCGAAAGAGATGGAGAAGGGCACTTCATACACGTCAAAGAAAAAGTCCACCAAGATGATATCACAATTTTTAACATCTATGCCCCAAACACAAGGGCCCCCACATTTGTAAAAGAATAGTTACAAAAGTTTAAATCACACATCAAAACTCACACATTAGTAATGGGAGACTTCAATACTCCACTCTCACCAATGGACAGGTCATTCAAACAAAAACTAAACAGAAATAACGCAGCTAACACAAGTTATGAACTGATTGAACCTAACAAATATCTACAGAACATTTCACCCAAACACAAAAGAATATATCTTCTTCTCAGCAATGCATAGAACTTTATCAGAAATAACTACATACTTTGTCACAAAGCAAGTTTCAGCAGGTACAAGAAAATTAAAATGTGCCCCCTGTATTTTATCAGACTACCATGGATTAAGACTGGATTTCAACAACAGAAAGCCTACAAACTCGTGGAAACTGGACATCTCTCTACTGAAATGACTACGGAGTCAAGGCAGAAATAAGGGGAAATATTAAAGACTTCCTAAAATTAAAGGAAAATGAATATACAACATACTCAAATTTATGGGACACAGTGAAAGTTCATAACACTAAGTGCCTACATAACGAAACTGGAGAGATCTCATACTAGCAACTTAACAGCACAGATGAAACCTATAGAACAAAAAAAAGCAAACGTACCCAAGAGGAGTAGATGGCAGGAAATAATTAAACTGAAGGCTGAAATCAATAAAATAGAAACAAAGAGAGCAATACAAAGATCGGTGAAACAAAGAGCAGGTTCTTTGAGAAAATCAAGATAGACAAACCATTATATGAGCGGCGGGGCTGCTTCCCCAGCACCCCGGCTGCCTGGCTAGCTTATGCCCCGAAATAACAACACACAAATTGTATTCTTTTAAACACTGCTTGGCCCATTATATCTAGCCTCTTCTCTGCTAACTCTCGCACCTGGACTAGCCCATTTCTATTAATCTGTGTAGCCCACGAGGTGGCTTACCAGGGAAATTCTAGCCTACGTCCATCCTGGGTCGGAGCTTCATCGCGTGTGCCTCAGAGAGCAGAGCTCTCGTGTCTCCGGGAGCCAGTGGCTATAGGCTGGAGGAGCGAGAGGACCTCCCACAACAAACCCTTATCCAAACTAACTAAAAGACAGACATAGAATATCCAAATTAACAAAATCAGAAACAAAAAGGGAGACTTAACAACAGACACTGAGGAATCATTAGGTCGTACTTCAAAAATCTGTACTCCACAAAATTGGAAAATCTAAAATAAATGGACAATTTTCTTGATAGATATCACTTAACAAAGTTAAATCAAGATCAGACAAACAATTTAAATGGCTCTATAACCCCTAAGGAAATAAAATCAATTATTAAAAGTGTCCCAATCAAAAAACCCAGGACCAGATAGTTTTAGTGCAGAATTGTATTGGACTTTCAAAAAAAGCTAATATCAACACTCTTCAAATTATTCCACAAAATAAAAACAAAAGGAATATTTCCAAAGTCATTTTAAGAGACCAGTCACCCTGATATCCAAGCCACACATTCAACAAAGAGAATTAGGGATCAATTTCCCTCATGAACATTGATTCAAAAATATGCAATAAAATACTTGAAAACTGAATCCAAGAACATATCAAAAAGATCATTGTTAAGTAGGCTTCATCTCAAGATGCAGAAATGGTTCAACATATAAAAATCTGCCAATTTAAGCCATCATATAAACAAACTGAACGAAAAAAAAATATGAGCATCTCATTAGATGCTGAAAAAGCCTTAGACAAAATCTAACACCCTTTTATGATAAAAAGTCTTGGAAAGATCAGTGATGCAAGAGACATACCTACACATAATAAAGACAATTTACAGCAACTGAGCCCATATCAAAATAAATGGAGAGAAACGCAAAGCAATTCCATGAAAATCAGAAACAAGGCAAGGCTTTCCACTCTCTCTGTGTCTATTCAATATAACACTTGAAGTTCTAACTAGTGCAATAAGACAACTAAAGGAAATCAAGAGGATTCAAACTGGAAAAAAGAAGTCAATATATCACTATCTATAGATGTGATAACATATATAAGCGACCCTAAAAATTCTACCAGAGAACTCCTACAGCTGATCAACACCTTCAGTGAAGTGGCTGAATACAAGATTTACTTTTAAAAAAAAAATCCTTGCCGGGCTGTGGTGGCGCACGCCTTTAATCCCAGCACTCGGAAGGCAGAGGCAGGTGGATCTCTGTGAGTTCGAGGCCAGCCTGGTCTACAAGAGCTAGCTCCAGGACAGGCACCAAAGCTACAGAGAAACCCTGTCTCAAAAAACCAAAAAAAAAAAAAAAAATCCTTAGCCTTCCTATATACAAGTGACAAACAGATTGAGAAAGAAATCAGAAAAACAATACCCTTTACAATAGTCACAAATAATATAAAATACCTTAGGGTAACGTTAACCAAACAAGTGAAAGACTTGTAAGATAAGAACTTTGAAGATTAAAAACTTGTATGATAAAGTCTTTAAAGAAGGAAATATTGAAGAAGATATCAGAAGATGGAAAGATTTCCCATGCTTATAGATTGGTAGGATTGCATAGTAAAAATATAGGCCATTTTACCAAAAGGAATCTACAGATTCAAAGCAATCTCCATTAAAATTCCAACAAAATTCTTTATAGGCCTTGAAAGAACAAAAGCAAAAAAAAAAACAAAAAACAAAAAAAAAACAAAAAAAACAGAAAAACAAGATAACTAAAGCAATCTTATACAATAAAAGAACTTCCAAAGGTATCATCATCCCTGACTTCAAACTCTACTACAGAGGTATAGTAATTAAAAACCACCTGATATTGGTATAAAAATAGACAGATTGATCAATGGAATCAAATTAAAGATCCAAATGAACATCCACACACTAATGAACACCTGAGTTTTTATAAGGAAGCCAGAAATATACAACAGAAAAAAAGAAAGCATCTAACTGGATGTCATCATGCAGAAGAATGCAAATAGATCTGTATCTATCATCCTGCACAAAACTCAAGTCCAAGTGGATCGAAGACCTCAACATAAAACCAGACACACTGAACCTGATAGAAAAGAAAGTGGGAAATAGCCTTGAATGCATTAGCACAGGAGACAACATCCTGAACAGAACACCAACAGTGTGGCACTAAGATCAACATTTAATAAATGGGACCTCATGAAACTGAAAGCTTCTGTAAGGCAAAGGACACATTCAAAAGACAAAATGGCAGCCTAAAGAATAGGAAAAGATTTTCACCAACTCCACATCTGACATAAAGGTAATACCCAAAATATAAAATGAACTCAAGAAACTAGACATCAACAAACCAAATAATCCAATTTAAAGATGGGGTATAGATCTAGACAGAGAGTTCTCAACAAAGGAATCTCAAACAGTCAAGAAATACTTAAAGAAATGTTCAGCATCTTTAGCTATCAGGGAAATACAAATCAAAATGACTTGGAGATTTGATCTTACACCTGTGAGAATGGCTAAGATCAAAAACACAAGTGACAGCTCATGCTGGTGAGGTTGAGAAACAAGGGGAACACTCTTCCATTGTTGGTGGGAGTGAAAACTTGTACAGTCACTTTGGAAATCAACACGGTGGTTTCTCAGAAAATTGGGAATTGTTCTAACTCAGGACCCAGATATATCCCTCTTGGGCATATACCAAGAAAATGCTCCATCCAACCACAAGCACACTTGCTCATCCATGGTTATAGCAGCTTTACTCATGATAGTCAGAAACTTTCCAATAACTCTGCCCTGACATATATACTTTTAGCCTGGAACCTAAGCATCATCAGAGGCTTCATCCAGCAACTGACAGGAGCAGATGCAGTGACTCACAGTCAAACCTTAGGTGGAACTCAGGGAATCCTTCTAAAGACGAGTTGTAGGATGGGGCTGGAGAGATGGCTCAGTGGTTAAGAGCACTAGCTGCTCTTCTAGAGGTCAACCTAGATGCCCCTCAACTAAAGAATGGATAAAGAAAAAAAAATGTGTTACATTTATAGCGTGGAGTATTACTGAGCTGTCAAAAAGAATAATATGAAGTTTGTTGGCAAATAGATGAAACTAGAAAAAAACATCGTAAGCAAGGTAACCCAGACCCAGAAAGATAAACATGGTATGTACTCACTTATAAGGGGATATTAGCTGTAAAGTAAAAGATAATCATAATATTGTTCACAGATCCAGAAAGGTTAAGTAACAAGGAGGGCTCAAAGGAAGACCTATGGATCTCTCTGGGAAGGGGAAATAAAATAGATTTCTCAGGTTGACTGGGACAGCTGGGAAGAGAGTTACTGGGAGAGATGACAAGATTTGGGGGACATTTTGGGGTCAAAGAAGAAACCTAGTGCAATGGAAACTCCCAGGAATCTACAAGGGTCACCCTACCTAAGATTCCTAGTAATGGGGATTTGGGAGCCTGATTTGGCCATCTTCTCTAACAGACAAGGCTTCTAATGGAGGGACTGGGACACCAACCCTGCCACAAAACCTTCGACCTACAATTTGCCCTGCCTGCAAGCTGCGTGTAAAGGTGAGGCAGAAATTGTGGGAGTAGCCAACCAATGAGTGGTCCAACTTGAGACACAGGCCACAAGAGGGACCCAGTGACTGACACTGCTGGAGGGCCAGGAACCAGAGGCTGGACATCCCAGAGACCTAGGACAAAAACAAACACAATTGGGAAAAAAATAAATAAATATTTTAAAAAGAGATTCCTGTTACTCTGCCCTGACATACATACTTTTAGACTGGAACCTAAGCATCATCAGAGGCTTCATCCAGCAACTGACAGGAGCAGATGCAGAGACTCACAGTCAAACCTTAGGTGGAGCTCAGGGAATCCTTCGAAAGGCAGGGAAGAAGGGTTGTAGGAACCAGGCATAAAGAACACCACAAGAAAATGGCCCACAAAAATCAACTAACCAGGGCACATAAGGCCTCACAGAGACTGAACCAACAGTTAGGGAGCTTGTATCCATCTGACCTAGGTCATCTGCATATTTGTTATGGTTGTGGAGCTTGGTGTTCTTAGGGGCCTCCTAACAGTGGGAGCAGGACTGTCTCTGATTATTTTTCCTGCTCTTGGGACCCTTTTCCTCCTACTGGGTTGCGGTGTCCTGTCTTAATATAAAGGAATGTGCCTAGTCTTATTGCAATTTGATATGCCGTGTTTGGTTGCTATCCCTGAGAGGCCTGCCCTTTTCTGAAGGGAAACAGAGGAGAAGTGGATATGGGGGAGGAGGGAGGTAGGGAAGAAGGACTGGGAGGAAAAGAGAGAAGATAAACTGCAGTTGGGATGTAATATATGAGAGAATAATAAATAAAAAATAAACAAAAAAATGATTTTCAGGTATGTTTGGTGGTGAGAAGGGTACAGAGACCAATGCTATTGAAATAGAGGCAGCTTCAAATGTTCCACTTGATTATAAATGGGTCATTCTTTGTGTGCTATTTTGTGACTCTTCCTGGGAAGACATGAATAAATAGCTATTCGTTCACCCCATATAGAAACAAACTGTAGACCAAAAGAAACAAGTCTACCTATGACCAGCTTGATGAACCGACGTGTTTATTAGAATTACTCACAGGTACATGGCTGGCTGTGGGGATTATTTACAGGAACATGGATGACTCAAAAGGCATCTGCATCACCAGAAAGCTCACCCAGCTTGGTGACAGCTCACAAAGCTGCACCACTGGAGCTCCCTGACCAATATGCAACATCTTCACTGAAGACCATCTGCCCACTTCTGTATATGGAGGACAGTGTCTAGTCTCCTTATGATATCTGTAATCTGCCCCTATCCACTACTCTCTGAGAACCCTTGTTCCTATTCTCTGCTCTAGCTCAACTAAGATTCAATGACTTAGAATCCCACAGAGTTCACTCTCAGGCCTTAGGAGAAGCTACCTGGGACCTTTGGAAAGGGACTTATGAATCTTGTAACTTTCTGAAATTTCGGACTCATGAAAGTTTGATCAACCTCCTGAGTCTTATGAGCCTTCTCCTCCTCCCTCTAAGAGGGAATATTTGAACTCAAATGCCTTAGCTACAGTACAGGTGCTAAGAGAAACCTACACGCAATCAAAAGTTCATGACATCATAAGGGCAGCAACATGCAATGTAGAACACCTAGACGTTGAGAGGTAGCAATTCACATCTGTAAAGATCTCTATACTTGTAGTAGTCTTTATAAAACCAATGAGGTTTTAAAAAGGACGATGTTTTGTTTTTTTTTTTTTTTTTTTTTTTTTTTTTTTTTTTTTTTTTTTCGAGACAGGTTTCTCCGTAGCTTTTTGTTCCTGTCCTGGAACTAGCTCTTGTAGACCAGGCTGGCCTCGAACTCACAGAGATCTGCCTGCCTCTGCCTCCCGAGTGCTGGGATTAAAGGCGTGCGCCACCACCACCCGGCAAGGACGATGTTTTTATTGTCACTTGACAGATAAGAAAGCTGGGACACATGTGGACTCCTATAAAGGCCACTTGCTTTGGAGGTTAAAGGTGTGCATTCAACCTCTACCTTCTCCCACCTACTAGATTTGCAATGATAGTTGTATATACTACTGTTTAATCTTGAGACGTGTGACTGGGTTTTTTTTTTCTATTTCCAAGTTCTTAGGAAGGGAATTGGACCCTGTTCATAGCCAAATATAGATTCTCTCTCTCTCTCTCTCCCCTGGCTCCTGACGGTGTTGCCTTTTAAATTAATACATGCAAAGAGCTTTGAATAGTCTCTGCTATGTCGTAAGGAATATATGAGTGTTAATTAGTACTCTTATCTCTTTGCTCCAGCACCCACACACTGTCTGGCACATTCTGTGTGTACAACAAATAAATACTGATGGAATTGCTGGAAGGTATTCATCATCCTGTGCTGGAAAGAGATCTATAAACAAATAATGGAAGTTCAATAAGGTATTCAACAAGGTAATAAGCATGCACGGTGAATAATGGAGGTGGAGCTGCTTGTTGTGAGATGAGGGATGCGGGAGGTTTCAGTGAGGTAAACCATGCGTAGAGTTTAGAGGAAAAGGAGCATAAAATTAGCGAACGAGAGTGGATCAGAGACATCTAGGACAGGGAGTTGAAATGAAAGAAGCGGACAGGGAGTTAGTTACCTGTGCAAAAAAAGCCCCTAATCCTGACAAGGAGATATGTGCTCAGACCTGAGTGAATGTCAGTTTGGCTGTGGGTTAGAACAGAAAGGCAGACATTGTGGCCAAAGACCCTACTGAGGATCATGTGTGAAAAGCTTTCCATGAGAATTTAATATTGTTTTGTTTTGTTTTTATTGAGTTAGACATTTTTACCACTCCACTTCCTTCCTCCCCTCTCCCCTTCCACCCTCCTCCTGTCCCCCACACTTGCAATTTTCTGAGGAGATCTTGTCTTTTTTCTCTTTCATATATGGATCTATGTATGTCTCTTTGCCTGCAAAATTCAAGATTTCATCTTTTTTTTTTACCATTGAGTAGTATACTTTGTGTAAATGTATATTTTCCTTTTCCATTCTTCAGTTGAGGGGCATCTAGATTGTTTCCAGATTCTGTCTATTATGAATAATGCTGCTATGAACATAGTTGAGCAAGTGTCCTTGTGGTATGCTTGAGCATCTTTTGGATATATGCTCAAAGGGGGTATTAATGAGTCTTGAGGTAGATTGATTTCTAATTTTCTGAGAAACCACCATACTGATTGATTCCCAAAGCTTTTGCACTTCCATCGGCAATGGAGGAGTTACACCCTTACCCCACATCCTCTCCAGATTAAGCTGTCATCAGTGTTTTTGATCTTGGTCATTCAGACAGGTGCAAGATGGAATCTCGGAGTTTTTTTGATTGGCATTTCTCTGATAGCTAAAGAAGTTGAGCATTTCCTTACGTGTCTTTCAGACAATTGAGAGTCCTCTGTTGAGAGTTCTCTGTTTAAGTCTGTTCCCATTTTTTTATTGGACTATTTGTTCTTTGGAAATCTAATTTCTTGAGTTCATTGTATATTTAGTAGATCAGTCTTCTGTCAGATGTGAATCTGCTAAAGATCTTTTCCCATTCTGTAGGCTGCCATTTTGTCTTGTTTATTGCGTTCTTTATATTACAGAAACTTCTCAGTTTCCAGAGGCCCCATTTATTAATTGTTGTTCTAAGTGTCTGTGCTACTGGAGTTATATTTAGGAAGAGATCTCCTGTGTCAATGTGTTTGAGGGTACTTTCTACTTTCTCTTCTGTGGGGTTCAGTGTGGTCGGTTTTATGTTGAGGTCTTTGATTCATTTGGACTTGAGTTTTGTGCATGGCAATAAATATGGATCTATTTTCATCCTTCTACATGTTGACATCCAGTTATACCAGCACCATTTGTTGAAGATGCCTTCTTTTTTCCATTTTATAATTTTGGCTTCTTTGTCAAAAATCAAGTGTTCTTAATTGTGGGAATTAATATCTGGATCTTTGATTCAATTCCATTGGTCCTCCTGTCTGTTTTTGTGCCCAGTCCTAAGCTGTTTTCATTACTGTAGCTCTATAGTAGAGTTTGAAGTCAGGGATTGTGATGCCTCTAGAAGTTCCTTTATTGTACAGGATTGTTTTGACTACCCTGGGTTTTTTGTTTTTACGTATGAAGTTAAGTATTGTTCTTCTGAGGTCTGTGAAGAATTTTGCTGGGATTTTGATGGGTATTGTGTTGAATATATAGATTGCTTTTGGTAAGATTGCTAAGTTTTATTGTTAATCCTACCTATTCAAAAACATAAAAGATCTTTCCTTTTTCTGGTGTTTTCTTCAATTTTTTTCTTCAAAGATTTAAAGTTCTTGTCAAACAGGTCCTTTACTTATTTGGTTAGTTATCCCAAGATATTTTATGTTATTTGAGACTATTGTGAATGATGATGATGTTTCTCTGTTTCTTAGTCATGTCAACCTGTTTATCATTTGTATAAAGGAGGGCTACTGATTCTTTTGAGTTAATCTTGTATCCTACTATGTTACTTATCAGGTTTTTTTATTAGTTATAGGTGTTTCCTGGTAGAAATTTTGGGGCCACGAGTGTATACTATCATATTATCAGCAAATAGTGAAAGTTTGACTTCTTCTTTTCCAATTTATATCCCCTTGATCTCCTTTTGTTGTCTTATTGCTCTAGCTAGTGGTATAGGAGGTCCTTCTGTCTTTGTGTTGCTTTCATTGGTTAATAAAGAAATTGCTTTGGGCCTGTTGATAGGGCAGAACTTAGGTAGGTGGGGAAAATTAAACGGAATGCTGAGAGGGAAAAGGCAGAGTCAGGGAGATGCCATGGATCTGCCAGAGACAGACATTGGGAATTTTATCTCATAAGCCACTGCCATGTGGTGATACACAGATTAATAGAAATGGGTTACATTAAGATGTAAGAATTAGCCAATAAGAAACTATAGCTAATGAGCCAAGCAGTAATTTAATTAATACAGTTTCTGTGTGATTATGTTGAAGCTAAGCTAGCCTGGTGGCTGGGACGAACAAGCGGGCCTTCCTCCAACAAGCTAGAACTTCAAGTACTATACTGAATAGATATGGAGAGAGTGGACAACCTTGTCTTGTTCCTGATTTCAGTGGGATTCCTTTGAGTTTCTCTCTGTTTAGTTTGACATTGACTATTAACTTGCTGTATATTGCCTTTATTATGTTTAGGTATGTTCCTTGTATCCCTGCTCTCTCCAAGACCTTTGTCATGAAAGGGGGCTGAATTTTATCAAAAGCTCTTTCAACATCTAATAAGATGACCATGTGTTTTTTTCTTTCTTTCAGTTAGTTTATATGGTGGATTATATTGACAGGTTTTCATATGTTGAGCCATCCCTGCATCTCTGAGATGAAGCCTGCTTTGTCATGATGGATAATTTTTCCAATGTGTTCTTAGATTTGGTTTGCCAATATTTTATTGAGTATTTGTACATCAATGTTCACAAGTAAGATTGGTCTATAATTCTCTTTCTTTGATAGTGTCTTTGTGTGGTTTGGGTATCAGGGTAGCTGTAGCCTTATAAAAAGAGTTTGGCAATGTCCCTTCTGTTTCTATCGTGTAGAACAATTTGAGGAGTAGTGGTATTGATTCTTCTTTGAAATTCTGGTATAATTCTGTGCTGAAACCATCTGGCCCTGGGTTGTTTTTTGTTTGTTTTGTTTTGTTTTGTTTTGTTTGCTTGGGAGGCTTTTGATCACTGTTTCTATTTCCTTAGTGGTTATATGATGTGGGAGTAATTTCTTATTAATAAAGAAACTGCCTAGACCCATTTAATAGGCCAACCCTTAGGTAGGTGGAGTAAACAGAACGGAATGCTGGGAAAAAGAAGCTGAATCAGGGAGTCGCCATGATTCTCCCACTCCAGACAGACGCAGGTTAAGATCATTCCTGGTAAGCCAGCTCTTGGGCTACACAGATTAATAGAAATGGGTTAGATCAATATGTAAAAGCTAGCCAATAAGAAACTGAAACTAATGGGTCAGGCAGTGTTTAAAAGAATACAGTTTCCGTGTAATTATTTCGGGTAAAGCTAGCTGGGTGGCGGGACACAGCCCGCTGATCCGTATTGCAACAGAGTGGCGCCCAACATGCTAATGAACTCCACGTAAAACCTGAGAGGGCTTAAAAAGGAGAGAAAGAGAATTTAAGACAGCTTTTTGCTGTTTGTGGGTTGCGTGCCGCAAAGAAATTGTCCTGACTCAGCAGCAGGAAAAAACTGGCTGTTTTAAAATGCCGGCTTTCTGGGCTGTGCCGCCATTGCGATCTCTGTCTGGCTCCTGTGGGAGACAGAGCTTTTGAATGGAACATTTGGAGTAAAGCTCTATGGCTTGGTTGATGGCAATGTGGACTGCTGTGTGCCTGGAACTGTGTGTGGCTCAGGGGCACCAAATGGCTCTGAGGCAGGAGCGGCTTGGCTCAGCTCTGCCATGCTGAACTGTGCTGGTCTCAGGCAGAGACTACCGTAATTACCATAAAAACAGCTCATTTAGGGTTTCAACTGGGCAGGACACAGGCGGTACCGTATTACCTGTACATGGTGCAACTTAAGTTTTTAAGAAGTGCTTAACATTTTAAGAAATGCTCCTGGATAGTAAAAATATTACAGATTCACAATAAAACAGATTCAGACATAACAGACCTCAGTGGATCACAGTGTTGGATGAATGTACATAGGCTTGAGAGAGAGAAATTCACAGAGAGTCTGGATTATGTACATTGTGTTTTCTTTAAAATTTTTGACTGTAAAGGAGCTAAGTACAGACAGACATTTCATTACATGGGCTGCCAAGCTAAACCAGAATGGATATAAAGGTATTACGATTTCAAAATTTGGGTCTAAGGATATGATACTTTGGAAAGGGTCTTCTTTTGTTTTCACAGAGGACCAGACCCTGTGGATTTCTTCTATTACAATTTGGTATGATAGACCACGCCCTCCTGAAAGGTTGTTGTGAACATCTTCAGAAAATTGCTTCGCTCAACTGCCAACTGAGATGAAACTAGCACACAGGTTATACCATGAAAGACCTAATTAACGACGCCCCCATTCAGCAGGAAGCAGTTTGGAGAGAAAAAACTGCGCCCATGTTCCCAAAATATTGTTTATAAATGTTCTTTTACATTTAAAGGGGGATATGATATAGGTATGAATAATTTGCATTGGTATGGATTTTAAGGTCAATTTTGTTATATGTATATGTATTTTTGATCTTGAATAAGGTGTGATTGTGTAGTTCATTTTTAAAATGTAATGTATAATTAGGAAATATAGGTTGTTGATGGATAATCATAATAGTCAAGTTTGTAGTCATGTTACTTAGATTTTCTAGTTATATAGAGATATATTTCAGTTAGGCATTCTTCATATCTCTCAAAGGCTACAGAATATGGCATTTAAAATATTTTAATAACTTAGGACTTTTCATGACAATGAGACACGTCTGCTCCTGACAGCACCAATCTACTTCGAGAGGAAGATGGGCATCGAAGAGGATCCTTATGGAGTTTGATAGCCATTTGGGCAAGAAACTACTCTTGCCTGGACTGTTGCATAAAATGGACACAGAGAACCCGCAGAGAGAGGACTGCTAAACTTGCCTAAAGGTGAGATGGTCTTTCGGGGTTCATGACTCATGAAAGAGTCTGCGAGACATTCTGCAGGACACAGCAGATAGTGACTGAACTGTCTTTGGAATTTCGTGCTTCATGGAAATATCTGCTGGATGCTTTGGGCCTGAAGGCTGAAGATGGATGCCCCAAAGGTACAAAAGAACTTTGGGTGACTGTCCAGGCAGCAAGATGTCTCTGTCATTTCTAGAGTTTTCTTATTTCTTGTTTACTTAGGTAGTATTATATCCTTCTGGAGTCTTTGATGGAGTTGAAGAATAAATAGATAGTTATAGTTTTCCTTAGTTATGATAAAAGATAAAATAGATATAAATATTGTAACTGTAATTCTTGCTTGATAACTGTTTTGCTATATGTAATTTTACTATGTTAAAGTTAAAGCCTTTCTTTTTTGTTTAAACAGAAAAAGGGGAAATGATGTGGGAGTAATTTCTTATTAATAAAGAAACTGCCTAGACCCATTTAATAGGCCAACCCTTAGGTAGGTGGAGTAAACAGAACGGAATGCTGGGAAAAAGAAGCTGAATCAGGGAGTCGCCATGATTCTCCCACTCCAGACAGACGCAGGTTAAGATCATTCCTGGTAAGCCAGCTCTTGGGCTACACAGATTAATAGAAATGGGTTAGATCAATATGTAAAAGCTAGCCAATAAGAAACTGAAACTAATGGGTCAGGCAGTGTTTAAAAGAATACAGTTTCCGTGTAATTATTTCGGGTAAAGCTAGCTGGGTGGCGGGACACAGCCCGCTGCTCCGTATTTCAACAGTTATAGATCTATTTAATTTGCTTATCTGGTCTTGATGGTATGTGGTACTTATCCAGAAAATTGTCCATTTTCTTTAAGTTTTCCAATTTAGTGGAGTACAGATTTTTTGATATATGACCCGATGACTCTGAGTTTCCTCCTTGTCTGTTGTTCTGTCCCCCTCTTCATTTCTGATTTTGTTAATTTGGGTATTCTCTTTCTGCCTTTTGGTTAGTTTGGGTAAAGTTTTGTCTATATTGTTGCTTTTTTTTTTTTTGAAGAACCAACTCTTTGTTTCATTCTTTTATTGTTTACTTTGTTTCTATTTTATTGATTTCAGCTCTCAATTTGATTATTTCCAGCAACCAACTCCTCCTAAGTGAGTTTGCTTATTTTTGTTCTAGGGATTATAGTTGTTCTGTTGATTCACTAGTGTGGAATTTCTCCAGCTTCTTTATGTAGGCATTTACTGCAATGAATTTTCCTCTTAGTACTACTTTCATTGTGTCCCATAAGTTTGGATGTGTTTTGCTGTTATTTTCATTGAATTTTAGGAAGTCTTTAACTTCTTCATTTCTTCCTTGACCCAGTGGTGATTCAGTTGAGCTTTGTTCAATTTCCATGAATTTGTGGGTTTTCTGCAATTATTGTTGTTGAATTCTAACTTTAAGCCATGGTGATTTGATAAGATACAGGGGCCAAGCAGTATTTAAATGAATACAATTGTATGTTGTTATTTCCGGCCCTAAGCTAGCCATGCAGAAACCGGCCAGGACGAAAAGCAGGCCTGCTCGCCTCCTCACTACATTCTACTCTGTGCGTAGCACCTTCCTTGGGGGGTGTCTCTTGTTTCCGGCATCTCTAATATTCTGGGATTTCTGTTGCAATTTAGATTTTACTCTTACATCTTCACACAACAGCCTCTAGAGGGAATACAACCCTAATATACAGGGGCCGATTTCAGAAGTCAGGTTTTATTCTGATCCCTTTTTTTCACACTCCCAGTTTATAGAGCAACAAAGAAATTTGTTCAACAATTACATAGCATCTGCAAAACCTGATTCAATGATTCTCAGACTACATGCAAAGTTCCTTTTTTTATTGTTTTTAATCGAGCAATATATTTTTCTCTGCTCTCCTCCCTGCCTCCCCTCTCCCCCTCTGCCCTCTCCCATGATCCCCACACTCCAAATTTACTCAGGAGATCTTGTTTTTTTCTATTTCCCTCATAGATTAGATCCATGCAAAGTTTCTAAAGTAAAGATGCTACTAAACTCCCAACAGATCACAAGGGCTTGCATCTGCAAGAGGAAATACCCCATGCTCCCCATGACAGACTCCTTGATCACTCTTGCTTTGACCACACTGGACCAGTCTGGGCTGTGCTTGTACTTAAAGGAGAGAGAAAAGAAAGAGAATAAATGCTAGAAACATTTTGTGCTAGAGGAGGGTGGGAGGGAAGGAAGAGTGTTTCAAAGGTTTTTCTAAATTTAATTATATGTCATTTTGTAATTGTATTTCATAATTATGTAATTATCCCTGACTATTTTTCTTTAAGTAATAGAACTAGTAATTACATACTAATTGAAATGTGTAATCTCATCATTAAGATATGTAAATATATAATAGTGTGAAGAAAAGGTAATTACAATTCCAAGGACGAGAAATTCATAGGCTAGCAAAGCCTGTGACACATTCCTGCTTCTGTTTCTGAGTTCTTTGCTCCAGTGGGTTTAGAAATCTCACCTGGATGGGGAAGCTAAGTTCCAAAGTCTGGGAAGCATGTGACAAGCAAAACTGGGTAGCTGACATCAAGATCACCTACCTTCTTGTCCACAGTCCTACCCACAATGCCTCTTGGAATCAATTTCATTCTCTCTATCTCTCTTTCTCTCTCTCTCTCCAGAAGGAGTCCTACAGCTACGAAGGAGTTGGACGGGTGATTTCTGATAGCTCTCTCTATCCTATCTGAATTAAGTCAGGGCCAGATTAGCCATGATTCTTGTTCCTACAGTGCACAAAGAGACAAACTAATATGATTCTTGCTTAGCTAGGGTTCCTATTGCTGTGATGAAATAGAAACACCATGACCAAAAAGCAAGTTGAGGAGGAAAGGATTTATTTTGCTTACATTTCCAGATTATAATCCATCATTGGAGGAAGTCAGAACAGGAACTCAAACAGGACAGGATCCTGGAAGCAGGAGCTGATGCAGAGGTCAGGAAGAGGTGCTGCTTACTGATTAGCTTCCCAAGACTTCCTCAGCCTGCTTTCTTATAGAACCCAGGACCACCAGCCTAGGGATGGCACCACTCACAATGGGCTGGGTTCTCCCCCATCAATCACTGATTGATAAAATGCCTTACAACTGGATCTCATGGAAGCATTGCACCACTGGGGCTTCTTCCTCTATGATGACTCTGGCTTGTGTCAACTGACATACAAAACCAGCCAGTACAACCCTTTAGCCCTGGAGTAGCTGCCATACCCTTGATCAACCATAGCTCTATATAGCCAGTTGTTTAGATAAGTATTCCTTATTGTTCTTGCTTCCTTAACATGTTGGGTTTGCTATGTAAGAACACTTGTCTCTCCAGAGATGAGGCCAAATCTGCTCGTGGTTATGCTTTGAATGTTTGCTGCATCCACACTTCCATGTTAAAATTCATTTATCATAATAACAATATCAACAAATGTGATCTTACCAGACCTACTGGTTGTGATAGTTTGTTTTAAATATCAACTCACCATACCCAGAATTGCCTAGGGAATAAGTTTCAACTAAGGAATTATTCAGATCAGGATGGCCTGTGTCTATACCTATGGGGGCTTGTCTTGATTGTTAATTGATGTAGGAAGACCCAGGCCATTGTGAGCGAAACCACTCCCTGGGCAGGAGAAAGCTAGATAAAAACAGCAAGCAAGTAGGCATAGGTGTTCGTTTGTCTCTACTCTTGATTGTCAGTGTGACATAGGCAGTAGGGAGGATGTATGAAGGGGTTGTGATGGGAAAGTGACGTCAACTCAAGCCACCACAGATAGGTGGAAGATAAGCATGGGAGAGAAGTCCAAATACAAGACAATGGAAGTAACAGACAATGGGTGCCCACCACCACCACCTGTATCCAGGAGACAAGAAATTAGCCTATCCATTATGATGTAGACCATAAGCAGATGGCCAGGAAAGATTGGAAAGGAGACAGCCTGTACTGGGGTACCTTGTAACCCTTAACAAAGCTCAGACTTGGGGTTGAGATGTAGTTCATTTAGTACAATGTTTGCCTAGTATTCATAAAGACCTAGGTACAATCCCCAGCAGCACATAACCCAAGTGTGATGGTACACAATTGTAACACCAGCATTCATGAGGTAGAGCAGGGAGATCTGGAGTTCATGACTGTCCCCCCCCACCCCGTAGCTATATAAAGAGTCCAAGATCAGCCTGCACTTATATGAAATCCAATCTTTAAAAGAGGAAGATACCATGGAAATGACTCAGGGTTAGGTAAGAGTGCTTGCTGGGCAAGTTTGAGCATCTGCCACATAAAATGTTGGGCATGGTCATGTGTGCTTTTAACTCCGGTACCGACTGGAGGGTAGTGAAGACAGAATAATCTCTGGGGATTGCTAATTGCCAGCCTAAGTTCAGATTCAATAAAGAACGCTGTCTCAAAGCAATAAGGGAAAGAGTAATATAGCAGATGTCCTCTTCTGGCCTCCACAGCACACATACAAAGGAGATAATAGCATAATAGTATGTACAGATACACAACACATGCACACATACATGGGCGGGGGGGGGGGGGGGAGAGAAAGTTCAGACTATCCTGAGAATGTGTTTCACTTTCACTAAAACATCATTGAAAGGGCTTAAATTCAAATGGATAAAAAATTTAGATAGATAGACTGATAGTACTTGGGAAGACTTTAAATAACATAGCCAGGTGTGAGCCAAAACAGTAACTTGGGGGCTGTACTGGCTAGTTTTGTGTGTCAAGTTGGCACACAGACTAGAGACATCAAAGAGGAACTTGAGTTGATAAAATGCCTCCGTAAGATCCAAACATAAGGTATTTTTTCAATTAGTGATCAACGTGGGAGGGTCCAGCCCTTGGTGGGTGATGCCATCCCTGGGCTGATGATCCTGGGTTCTATAAGAAAGCAGACTGAGCAAGTCAGAGGAAGCAAGCCAGTAAGCAGCTCCCCTCCATGGCCTCTGTATTATCTCCTGCCTCTGAGATCCTGCCCTGTTTGAGTTCCTGTCCTGACTTCCTTCAATAATATATACCAATATGCACATGTAAGAGAAATAAATCCTTTTCTCCCCAGCGTGCTTTTTGGTCATGGTGTTTCATTGTAGCAATAGGAACTCTAACTAAGACAGGGCTTCAACAAGTCTCGGTTACACCTTAAACTTCTGATTCTTTCATCAAAGAACGTCAGAATGACTAGGTTCCAAAGCCTAGTGTTCTGTCCGCTCTGCATGTTCATCCTGGAGTCAGCAAGGCTTCCTTCCTCCATCGAACTTCTTTATTTGCTCTAGTAACCTCCCATAGGCATACACTCCCAATGGCTCACACCTCAGCATGAAAGGCCTTGACCCCCCACATCCTGGAGAAAGCCCTCTTAAAGACAGATTCAAACAGGGAACTTCTTTACATTAGACACACTGTCAAACATTAGGTCACACAGAGACACGCGCACACACATATGCATACACACACACACACACACAATTGTATTATAAAGAAGAAGTTGTCAAGTGAGCTGCTGGATGACTGCTTGTGGTCCCCTCAAATCTCAGCGGTGCCTGCAGCTACAGCCAAGATGTGACCACAAAGCTGGGTCACATGCTTGTCTCTGCAACAGGAATGTTGAAGTGTGGCTTGAGTGACAGAGAGGAGGGGGAGGGTGGCTTCCCTGAAGCCGGTGGAACCCCTCAGTGACAGCTTCAGTGTGGGAGGGACGGAGAGGGGAGATTAATATCAGAAGGTGGGAGGGGGTAGATGAAGCCCCGACCTGCGTGTGTTATAAGTACCTTCTCTGAACTCCATTGAGATGAGACTTAAGCTGTAATATGATCCCAGTGCCCTCAGTTATGAGACCAGCTCTAATCCTCAATGTTGAAGAATACTTATTACAAATCTTTTTTTCCTATTTCTTTCTTCTGAGTAGCTGTGGCCTTTTTAAAAGGAAAAAAATCATTCATATTTAAGAAGGCAGCCCACACCCATAGTGATTCTCACGCAGATATGGGCAGTTTTGTCTCACATTAACGGACTGGTGGCAATTTCAGGGAAACAGAAGGATCCTCAGCACTAAAGATCTTACTTGGCACTCCCAAGGCTCAACAGATGTTTTTCTTGGAAGCCTGGAGTCTCACCTATAGTCGCCGAGGCCACAAATGCCAGTCCCACAGCCAGATGGTTTAAACCTGGTGGAATTTATTCAGAAAAGTAACCGCCGCCTTGGCTCAGGGGTTCCTTTTTTAGAGTTTATGTCCCCATCTCAGGACACACACAATGCAGCCCACATTCACGACAATGTGGTAGTGCTTTAAGTCACATGGCATTCTGAAAGCCATTATCCAACCTCAGAAATCTCTCTCACTATGTCTGGAACATAGCACCAGACAACTCCTAGCTGCCACTTTGGAGAAATCAACAGGGAAGAGGGAGGAGAGGAGACAGGGGGATCGCTAGGAATTCACAACATGGAGCCCAGGACGTGCACAGGATGTGACCTGAGGCCTGTTGTCCTGCTTCAGGCCTTCTGCCTCAGACTTTTCCATCTTAGCACTCCATGGCTAGAACACCAGCAGAGGAGAGCAGGTACTAACTCAAATCCTATATAAAATCATGAGTTCAGGGACCTCAGAAATTTCTTTCATTTCTTTGAACTTTAAAATGTATTTCTTCCATCCTTTTTTTCCAAAATCTTTGTTTGAGTCTCTCTCTCTCTCTCTCTCTCTCTCTCTCTCTCTCTCTCTGTGTGTGTGTGTGTGTGTGTGTGTGTGTGTGTGTGTGTGTGTACACCACTGTGCACTTGGAAAGGTCAGAAGACAATCTCAGGTGTCAACCCCTCCTTCCACCTTGTTTGAGTCAGGATCTCTTACTGTCCCCTACTGTGTGCACCAGGCTGGCTGGCTTGTGAGTGTCCAGGGCTCTCCTGTCTCTGCCTCCCGTTTCACCATAGGGCTGTGGGAACTACAGATGTGTGTTGGCTACCATGCCCAGTTTTACATGGGTTTTGATGATTTAAACTCCAGCTCTGACGCTTGTACAGCAAGCACTTTACCCACACGGAGCCATTTTCCCAGTATTGAACTTCATAATGGTTTTCAATAGCAAGGATAAAAATGTAGGTCCACAGTGCCGCAGATCAATTAGAGGGCATGATTAAGTGCCAGGCACATAATGAATAGGAAGCAACGGTCTTGCCCGGCTTCCTCTTGACAGAGAAGATAATAAACCTTTGCCTGTTGGGTTCTTTCCTCATTCCTAGCATTAGTCTCTAACTGCTTGGCTGACCCACCATCCTCCCCCATCCTACTAAGAAAAAGGACTAGTATTTACTGAGCAATTAGTAGCATTCTTTGAATTATCTCACTTAATTCATCCAACAACTCTATGAAATAAGTAGTTATTATCTCATTTCCAGATGTGGAAGTCAAAGCTTGATGAGTTGCAGTACTTGTTTGAGGTTATATAACTGATAATCGGGGGAATATATTTAAGTGTATGTGACTGCAGGGTCCATTCGTTTGCCTGCTTTGCAGTATATCTCTCATGGCAGGCCTCCCAAATCAAGCAGCCCTTTACATAGAACTTGTTTGTACTGGGCACTGTACTGTGTTCAAGGATACGAAAGTAAGTATGAGCCAGGATCTTCTCATTACATATAAACTAGCACACTTAATAAGGTATAGCTAAAGGCAAAGGACATCATGGAAAGGCTCTGGTGGGAAGTTTGGATCTTCACCAATTATGATGTGGAGCTGAATACTGTAAGATAAGCCTGTGATGGCCCAGTGGCCAAAAAGAAAAGATGTCATAGAGAACAACGTTCAAAGGACAAAGTTCGGGGGACTCTAAGAAGGGCCCGAGACAACGTTTGCATGTGGATGAGATGCATGAGACTGACTGTGCCATGAAGACCCAACAGTACATGCTGAGGGATGTGTGAGCCAGGTCTCATATGGCACCTATGAGATTGGAAGCTCCTTAAGCACAGAAACCATGTCCTGAATGTCTTACGATCCCCAGTTCCCAATGGTATACTAGCTTAAAACACATCCTATCTCTTTCTCTAACTCACTGGCTCCTGTACCTTTGAGATCCCAGGTCAAATGACAACTTCTCCATCTCCCTATGCAGAACAGATTCATCTTCCCTTTCTCCTGCCATCATTCTGTGTACTGTATGTATATATATACATACATACATACATACATACATAACCCGGCAGAGAGGCAGTGTTCTGGTTGTCAGTGTATTCTCTTCAATCTCTGCCTGCGTTCAAACCCTGAGACTTTATCATTAAAGCCTATGAGACACAGGAAATTTTCTATGCCAGTTTCTTCATGTTACCTACCACAGAAATGAGTGTCTCAGTAAAATACTTAGCCTAGCTCTGGGCACACATATTAAATGCAGAATCAGTGTTGGCTTCTAAAATTTTTATTTGCCTCTAAATTTCTTGAAGGCGTGTCTTGAATCTTGATGTTTTTTGTTCCCCAAATGCCTGCACAATGCCTGTTATATAGTATCTGCTTTATCCATAATTTGATTTCTTGAATGAATATGTGTTTAGTATTCAGTACATATCTGGGTGGGTGGGTAGGTTGATAGATAGGTACCCTATAAAATGCTGGCTAGCTATGTGAAGAAGTGAATCAGTCGTCCATATATATTTTCTGGTTAGTTCGCCACTTAAAGCAAATGAACAAGAAAATGAATAACTAATAGGCATTTAATAAGAAGGTTGAATGGTTGCATGGTTGAGTAAACAAACAGATTTTCCACAAATAGCAGATGTTCCATAAATGTTGGCTGGTTGCATGAATGAGCAAATACCCCCAAGATGTAGCCATAGCCTGAATTTGATGCTAAATAGTTATGTAGCTTGAGCATGGGACAGAGGGAAGGATTGTTAATATCTGCCCTACCCCACCCCCATAACTGTCGCTAAAATTGTTCCCTTCTCCCTGGCATTTTTGAAGCCCACCCCCAACATATGCACTAGACACCTGCTTCTGTATACTGTCTGGGCCTTCATAGTGAGATAGGAGCATGGGGACGGGGAGGAGAGTTGGACAATGGCTGGCCCCTCTCAACTGAGGACCAACCATCCAGGATCCTGTGTTCCCAAGACTTGTATCTCTGCTCTTTCTTTTTTTTTTTTAAATTATTTATTTATTATGTATACAATATCCTGTCTGCATGTATGCCTGAAGGCCAAAAGAGGGCACCAGACCTCATTACAGATGGTTGTGAGCCACCATGTGGTTGCTGGGAATTGAACTCAGGACCTTTGGAAGAGCAGACAATGCTCTTAACCGCTGAGCCATCTCTCCAGCCCCATCTCTGCTCTTTCTTTAGTGAGGAGGTGGCTTTCAACTTAAAGCCCGTTGGTGTCAAATCCTGTATTGCTGCAGTCTGCAGGGCAGGAGTGCCCACTAATACACTCGTACATCCTTGACCCCATTCCTCAACCCCGTCTTTCCCTTGATACAGCCCCAGCAACTCACATCTCTAGTTAATGAATTATTCTGTAACATAGAAATCTCACATATGTTGGAGGATTTGCCATTTCCATTAAACATGCCACGCATTTGGTGGGTAATTAAATGTGCAATAATGGGCTCTAATTTCCATCTTAAATGACTCCCCAGGAGCAGCAAAAAAGGAGATGCAGGGTGTAATTTTCTGAAAGAGCATTTTCTCCTCCAAAAGCTTTTTAGCGTATGGAAGAAGAGGGATTGAATAAAATGAGTTGGCTTTGATCTTGTACCACATACGGATTTTCTACAGTTGTCCCTCTATGAAGAAAGACACAACACTCCCAAATTAGTGGGGGGGAAGGGAGGAGCAAGGTCAAGAACAAGAAATGGTCACATTGTGGAAAGGAGACATCTCTGCAGACCCTGCCACAGACTTGAGGATCATAAGCCATCCTCCTCCACCCCATACTCTTCATGACGTTAGTTAATGTATGCTGCGTATGAAGGCATATATATGCATACATGTGCATACATGCACCACACACACACAAGAAGCGGCTCCCCCCCCCCAATTCTAGAAGTACAGATTGGAGGCAGTTTTAGAGAATGACAGGAAGCATGGGGAAAGAAAAGGAAAGGGTAAGAGCCAGGGATGAAATATCCACCCCCGTGAAAATAGCACAGCTTCCACTTTGAGCTTCATCAGTAGCTATGAGAATAAGTTTAAGTTACTCTCAGCACCAGTTACCTCATTAGTAAGGTGGGAATCCTCAGACCCAACTCAGAAGATAGTTGTCACAATGACAGAACAAACCATGTGTAATAACCCTTCACAGTACAGCCATGGCTCACAATAGGAGGCTCTGGATAAATCTGCCTCCCTCCTCCCCTTCTCTCCCTCAGCAGGTACGAAGGGTCAGTTTGGTTAGGTCAGCATGCTGTGTTGTGGCCTCATATTTCTACTGTAGCTCAGTCTTTCTTGGGGCAGGGCTGAGAAGTGCAGAGAGAGGTTCTGAGGTGAGCCGAGCTCCCAGTGTGAGCACAGAGGCCACACCACAGGAGAGAGGGTGGTGAAAGAAAGGCTGGACACCTCACTGTGGCTGCCTGGCCTGAGGCAGCTCCCAGCCTCCCTGGCCCACACTCAGAGGCATCCCTCCCTTGGTAGCATCTCTGGGGAAACGACACCAAGGGGTGTCAAGCAGGGCTCCTCCCATGGAGGACTCGGTAGAAGCAATCACTGCCAGGGCATCGCAGGCCTGGGTCTCTTCTGCGGGTTTCTCTGGGTCACCTCAAGTTGGCACGCCTCTATAGATGAACGAGGATGCCAAGAACAGGCTGCCCAGCAATAAATAAATTGAGCTGCCTCCCTGCTCCTCTGGCTAGTCCCCATACTGGACCATCTGGAAGGGAGATAAGCAAGTAATCCTGAGGGTGCATCTCAGGGTATCTGAGGCCAGGAAATGAGCTGTGTAATAGCAAGGCTGGAAGCAGGCCCTGGGTGGAGATGGGCGGGAAGGTAAAGGAAATGGAATTACACAGTGGACGCAAAGCTGAGGTTCCACTTCGACGAAAGGGTAGATGGACGTGCACTCCAAGTGTGTGAGTGTCCTTTCTGAAGCAAAATAATAACAGAGCCAAAAACACATAGCTCTAGGTTCTACACAATGGGGGAAAGAGAATAGTCTACAATTCCCAGGATTCACCAGGAGCCCCTCCAAAGTTCTTCCATTTGCTGATTCTTGTTATAAGATGTATTTTTATCGTTTTTTACATTCTGTGTGTGAGTGTGAGAAGCATGAGTGCTCATGGCCTGTGGAGGCCAGAGGTGTCAGACAAGAGATAGTTACAGGGGGCTGTGCAACACCTGACCTGTGGAGGCCAGAGGTGTCAGACCTCCCGGGAGACAGTTACAGGTGGAGGCCAGAGGTGTCAGACAAGAGATAGTTACAGGGGGCTGTGCAACACCTGACCTGTGGAGGCCAGAGGTGTCAGACCTCCCGGGAGACAGTTACAGGTGGAGGCCAGAGGTGTCAGACCTCCCGGGAGACAGTTACAGGTGGAGGCCAGAGGTGTCAGACCTCCAGGAGACAGTCACATGACCTGTGGAGGCCAGATGTGTCAGACCTCCCGGGAGACAGTTACAGGTGGCTGTGCAACACCTGACCTGGGCTCTGAGAACTAAACTCGGCTCTCAGGCAGGAGCTCAATAAGCATCCTGATCCCTGAGCCATCTCTCCAGCCCCCAATTGTTTATTCTTTCAAGCATGCCTTTTTCACCGACTGAATCGCTCAAGCATGCTTAAGAACCATCAACTTTACACAAAACAGACAACCGACACCATGGATCTCGGAGGCAATTAGACTTCGCATGTGTCTCTGTTGCAACGTTATTGGCCATTTTCCCATACCATGTTCTTGAGGTTTCTGAGCCTCAGTTTCTTCCTCTCTAAACCGAAATTGATACAGAGACTGAAGGAGAAAACATTGAGAAAGTGCTGAGTACAGTGGCCAGCACTTAGTTTTTTTGTTAAAAAAAAAAATCAACCTCACTCTTCTCATGATGGAAGTGTGCTTAAGACCCCTGGGGGAAAAATGCATAAAACGCACTTTCTACAAGATTATGTCCCCCTTAGGGAAGGGTTCACAAGGTTCACAAGGTTTTGCCTCTTTGCAGAGCTATTGGCAGTTAGTGACTGTTGGGGAAGAAGAGTCTTCTTCTTCAGTGGTAGAGCTGCTGTTACGTCTCACATGCTCCAGGAGATAACTCTACGCCCTGTAGGCAACCCTTATAACATTCAGTAAGTCACACACACACACAGAAGACAAGAAAGAAGGAGGAGTTGCTGGGAAGAAGAAGGGGTTCATCAGGAGTGGAAGGGGATGAGAGAGAGGGTTGGGGGGTGAAAATGACCAAAATTTATTATATACCTGAAGAAATTATCCAAGAATAATAAATAATTTAAAGTATACAACTGTTCAATAAATACACGAACAAAGTTATGCCCTTAGGGTGAGAGTGTTTTGTTCTTTCCATTGCCTGAAGTGTCTGCCATTGGGTTTTGCACACAGTAGGAGTTAGAGCTGTTTAATAAATTAGATTAAAATCCTGACTGACCAAGCACAAACCATATCAGCAAAAGCTAATACTGGGAATGATCGCTTTGTCCGAGGACACTGGACTAAAGAGTCTGTTGAAAACCCACGTTTAGATGAACCCTGGAGGTTACCTTCTGAGGGTATTTATTTGTTTATAAAAGCTTTAGAATATAATGAATTGCATGTAGGCTGCTAGGTGTTTGTATTACAGCATTGGTCTGTTTTCTTTTGTGCAAACAATAGTGAATCCCATCTGTCTGCAGGAATGTTGGTACACAAAGAAATCCCAGCTCGTGGTGAGGAAAGGGAGAGGTGCTGATGAGGAGCTAGGCAGAACCTCATCCCAGGTGGGCAAGGAGCTAGACAAGAGAGAACGAAGGAAAACCACAGCTGCACCATGGTAACAATGTCTCCCTTATGGAAGATATGCTTTGCTTTGTTAAATAAACTTCTGCTTTAGAAACAAAGTGTGCCTCTTGACTAAATCCTTTCCTTCAAGAAGACAACAGGGACATCCCTCCCCTCTGACAAATCCACAAAGCCACGGGGCACAGGACAAATGTGGAGGTTCCTCATATAGTCCCACAACATAAAGGCGGAGAGACCTTAGGGATCATCGTGCCTTCCATCTGCTCCGTCAAGGCTATCAGCATCATTAGTGACAGGGCTGGGACAAAATACACTCTCCTGATTCCACGTCCCTGGTCTTGCCACCACACCAGCTGTCTCCTTCTCTGAACAGGAGGCAGGCAGATGACTGGTTTTCTCCTCAAGCAAACTAGAGGGACTCCGGCATCACTTAGCAAATGAGAGGCAGGTACAAGCCCTCGCTAGAAGGTGGCTATGGGGCAATAGCTGCCCTCGAGCAGATCCTGCCAAGCGGCTTAGCTGTGAGGCCCCATCCACCCTTCTCTGTCTAAGCTTTGCCAGTTCTAACAAAGTGAGGTGGTGAAGCATGTTTACATATCCAACCAAGCACTGATACAGGGGAATTACACCTCGAGATAATGATATCTACTTTTGATGATAAAAATAGTCCAAGAAAAAAATAGAGGAGGAGGGTAAGGAAGGAAAGGCTTAGAGGAAGTTGCTAGAATAAGGCTGTCCAAATTCAAAGGATAAAACAAAACCCTCTCTCCCCTCTCTTTTTGCCTCAATCCCTTTTCCTTTTCTGGGAAGATGCAAGGCAGCAATGTGGTCCTTGGGAGAGTCAAGAAACAAAACTGAAGGGCTAAGGGTCCTGCCCATTGACAGCACCTTTTTGACCTAGCCCTTCCCTCCACCCCTCCCTGCTTCCATATATCATCTCTGCCCACTTCTTCAAAGGCAGTCTGCCTAGGTCCACTTGCTCTTTCTGATAACCATTTCAAAACTGCAAATCGTAGTTAGTGAACCACTTTCTCCCTTTTCTGTCCAGGGGCTGCTTCCGGTCCTAGCAGGCAACTGCTTGCCCTTCTGCTTTAGTGTTGTTTCTAGGATCATTTTACAGTCCAACTTGGTCATACCTTTTCATATCCATTTGTTGGGTGAGGGTTTGTTTTCAGGCAGAGTCTCACTGTTATTTCAGGCTGGCCTTGACCTCCTGCTTGGCCCTCCCAAGTGCTGAGATCAGAAGTGTGAGCACCACACTCAGCTTTATTCTTAACATAAAATATTATGACCCTTCCTTTGTGGGCAACAATGTGCACCAGTTTACAAATGAGAAAATTGGAGTTTGAATCAGTGGGAAAAAATTGTGTAACTGGCTACCTAGAAAAAAACCAATCCAGGTCTTGCTTCCTGGAATTTCACTGTCTTTTGGACTATGGGGTACTGACCTCCAGCTGTGTTCCGCAGAGATCAGAATGTAGGCCAGAACTCTGTCCTACTAGTTCAGAGTGTATGTTGGGGCCATATACAACTGTCATAAGCTAAGACAAAGCAATGACTGTGAAGGGATTTGACATGGGAGGTTGTTTTCTCCCAGAGACAGGGTGGTGATTTAAATACGTAGGTCGAAACGGAGCTGCAATAGTGACGAGCAAGTGGGAAGAGACCAGAAAACATCATCAGAGATCAACCTAATTAACGAGGCAATTCCGCATTGTGTTGAAAGCTGCAGATAGCATCCTAAGTGAAGAATCAGGAGGAAAAACAGAAGACAAATGTACAGGCAAAATCAGGAGTTTGGAGTACTCTACTCAGACTATCAGTGTCTGGAGAATTACGGAAGGGAGGCATGGCAGATGAAGGATCTGAGATGCCTTCAGAAACCAGGGCCCTGGGTCAGGCCTTGCAGAAATGTTCTAATTTGTTTAAGTGAAGGGACTAGGTCTTCCAGTTTTGAAACACAGTGCAAGGAAAAGGGAAGTGAAGAATTGCTGTCTGAGCAACCATTGTGATCGGGACCACATTAGACATTGTCGTATCCATTAACAGCTCACTCTGTGGCAGGAGAAAGCACAATGGGAGCTAACGGTAACAAGAAAGAGACCAGACAGCCACTTTGGTTTGAAAATGGCAGTCATCTAAATGTGCAGGAGACTGGTCCCAGGGGTCAGCTCCTCTCTAGAAGAACTGGGAACCCGTTCTGAAAAGTCACGGTGAAGCACCTGCTGCCTGCAGAAAAGCAGACGCAGGGCCGTGTACCCAAAAGACAGTGCATACACCAAAACTTCTTGGGGGAGGCTTTTGGAATTTTATACCAAAACATTCCAGCCTAAGTAAAGAGAAAATGAAGAGGGCTGGAGAAATGGCTCAGCGGTTAAGAGCACTGATTGCTCTTCCAGAGGACCCGGGTTCAATTCCCAGCACCCACATGGCAGCTCACAACTGTCAAAAAAAAAAAAATCCAGTTCCAGGGGATCTAACACCTTCACACCAAAGCACATAAAAAAAATAAAGATAAATAAATCATAAAAATAATTAAAAAAAAAAAAAAGAAAGAGACCAGGTTACAGCAGAGCCCCTGAGTGAGAGAGGAATGAAAAAGAGGGAGCCAGAACAGTCAGCCAGGGACATTTTTATTACCTTCTCCTCCATGCAGTTACAGTACGGTTCCATGGTACTTGGTCATCTAGAATAGGCCACAAGCTGTCTGAAGGTGGGGACTGTTTCTTGCATCACTATATTGATTCTCAAATCATGGCATCCATCAGAATGGCCCACAGAGCTCATGCTGCTTCCAATTGTAAAGTACCCCCTCAGGGTTTCTTCTGATTCTGTAGCTCTTGGATTATGCCTGAGAAATTGCATGTGAAACACGTTTTCAGACTTATGGTTGGGTCTGGTGATTCTTTTTCTTGCTTCCTGGGATTCGTAGCCTTGTCGGATAGCCATAGCCCTTCCTTCTCACTGAATAGCGTTGACCAGTGTGACCACGCTTTGTGTGGAAGTTGATGACTGTCTATGATTAGGTTCTAAAAGAAACTGAAGTTTATTCTCTGCGATCATTCCTTTTGCAGGAGAGGAGACAGCTGCCATGTTATTGAGGGCACTGAAATGGCCTTGTGGGAAGAAACTGAATTCTCCTACCAGCAACTAGCACCAACTAGCCAGCCATGAGACAGAGCTACTTCAGCAGCAGAGTCAAAGGCCTGGCCAACCATTCAGATGACTATGGCCCTGCCAATATTGCCACTGTCACTCTGTGGCAGAACCTAAACCAGAACCTGCCGAAACCTTGAATGATAATAACAAGTCTAGTATTTGGAGATGATTTTCAGTAGAGACACAGATAACTAGACACCAAATGATGTCTCTGTAACTGGTCCACGAACCATACTTCAGTAGTGAATGTGTCTTTGCTGTGTGATCATGCTGACAAAATCGCCAGCTCAAGGCACAATCTCTACTGTAATTACCAATTGTCCATGCAAGAGCTTGGCGGGTAGAGGAGTCTAGACCTTCAGAACTGCCTTATGATTTCTCTTTACCGCCTAAAGAATGCCTGTCAGGACAGCCAGCTGACCTTCCACCCACCTCTGTGATGTTCCTTGACATCCTCTGGAGACAAGAGTAATATGGATGAGCAAAGAGAGAAATACAAGGCAGGAGGAGACGGGAGCTCAGAGCATTTGGTCTGAGATTTTGTAGAGACAGAATTCAGTCTGAGGATTTGTAGGGACAGGATTGCCTTTTGTTCTGAGGATTCCATAAGGCAAGAACTAGTGGGTGACTTCTCTGCTTTTCTTATCCTTCAGCTTTCACCCCAATATCAGACTCCAGATTTTTATTATTAAGACCAATTAGAATTCAAACAACAATCCCCTGTTCTCCCTTTCTCTTCAGGATCCCTCCTCTCTCCCCCTTTCTTTCCTCTAAAGTCTTACTGGAGACTTCCAAGCCTCTACAAGAGCTAGCTCCCTATGTATGTCTTTCCCCTTGCTAGGGTGTTTCATCTCCACATTTTTCCCACAAGTCAGTTTGCATTAAAGCTCCACAAACATTTACTGATCACTAGCTACCTACAGCAGCCAACTCTAGGCAGAGTCTATAGACATAAATAAGATCCACTCACATGAAAAAGTCTTGCATTCAAATTTCCACAGGACCAACATCCATGGTCCTTACTGCAACCTCCCTACTACCTCATCCCAGTTTTCTTTCAGACTCATGTGCATATAATTGTGACCACATGAAGCTTTATACCGCCTCACCTGGTGGACATGATATGGAAAAAGGTCAAACAATATGTTTCCTCTTGAAGGTGACCTTTCATTAGAGCCCCAGCCCAGGACAAATCCTCTTCTCCAGATATTTGGTTACTGAACTGGCCCGAGGCCTCTTGACTTTGATATCTCGCTCTCTCACGCCCTCATTCTGTTGGGCTTAGCTTCAGATTTCTTTCTCTTTCCTTACATCTGTGTTTGGGATGTTTGTGAAGCATTTCCAGAATTCACCTGGGGTTTCTGAAAAGAGTGGTGTCTTGTATGTTACAGGGAGTTTTGAATGACAGCATCACTTCGTAGCTAAGAATGCTGAGCCCAACATATTCAAATGATCTCAACATGCTGTATTGGGATTAGGTACCACAACCAGGATCCCTTCCCCTTTCTTAGTCTCAGATATCATCTCCAAGACAGGCAAAGACTCCAAGAAGAGAGTAACAAGCCTTGGGGGAGATATTCAATCCAGTCTCAAGTACCAGCTTCTCCCAAGCCTTCCTAGTCCAAACATGTTAGACAATACAAGCAAATATCTAGAAAACACAAGTCACAAGAAGAAATAGATGGGCAGTTCCACAAAGGACAGAGGCCACGAGTGTGTGCCCTGGCATAGTTAAGCCTCATCTCTTCAGCATCTAGCATCTGGAAATTCTTCAGCAAGGCTGCCTTCAGTTGATCTACCAGGTTGAAAGAATGCTTTATCTCATCCTTGGATCTACTCTTCCCCAAGACTTTCTACCTTAGGAATAGTGCTCCAGTTCTGTGGTTGTTCAGGCTAGCCGTGAGCCTGGCAGCTTCCTCTCCCTTATCTTCAGAGTACTCAATCCCCTCAATCAAGCCTAGAATATACCCTATATCCAAAAATATCCCTCAGCCCATCCACTTCCATTCTCAGCTTCCATAGCTCTGCTGTGGTGCTTTTCTCACTGTTATGATAAAAAAAAAATACCTGTCCAAAGCAACTTAATAAAAGCAGGGTTCATTTTGGTTCACAGTTAAAAGGTAGAGGAAGCATGGGGGCAAAAGCATGGGGTGA
Organism: Microtus oregoni; assembly: GCF_018167655.1. NCBI lineage: Eukaryota > Metazoa > Chordata > Mammalia > Rodentia > Cricetidae > Microtus > Microtus oregoni. The sequence goes on along the minus strand of NW_024543831.1, from coordinate 6,110,603 downwards.
CTGGTCACATTATATCACAATCAGGAAGCAGAGAGAGATGGATGCTGGTGCTCAGGTCAGTTTCTCCATTTTGTTCAGCCTGAACCCTCAGCCCATGAGTTGGTACCACCCATATTTAGGGCAGGTCTCCCCACCTCTCTAGGAACACCTCACAGACATGCCCATAGGTTTTTCATCCTAGATGATTCTAAATTTCATGAGGTTGACAGTTAAGACCGTCGATCACACCTGGCCAGGTCACTCTCATCCCTCAACTGGATCTCAGCTTGCCTATCTGTGCTCACACTTGCTCCTTGTATCCTGTTCCTCACAGAATGAGTCACACAAAACTATATAGGATAACATCATCCCCTTCACACAGCCCATGAGACCGTTCGTGATCTGGCTCCAAATTGCCTTCTGAGTCTCCTCCCAAGTATCACTTCCTTTAATCTCTCCCTGCTAATTACAGTGTTCACTCATTCCAAGTCCTTTATAACTGCTTCTGCACTCAGTTCATTGTGATTTAAGCAGCATACTTTAAAAAATTCTAGCCTCACAGATACAATATGGAAAGGTAGGAAGCTTTTAACAACCATATATATATATATATATATATATATATATATATATATATATCCATAATCTTTGCTACATTAAGAATCAAAAAGGGATAAATGCATAATAGCTTTGGAGCCTGTCCTGGAACTAGCTCTTAGAGACCAGGCTGGCCTTGAATTCCCAGAGATCCTCCTGTCTCTGCCTCTGAGTGCTGGGATTAAAGGCGTGCGCCACCACTGCCCAGTTAAAAGTTACTTTTAATGTGGTACCTGTAATTATACTGGCTATCTGTGCATACTGTTGCATTAAAATCATGAGTCTAGAGCTGGAGAGATGGCTCAGTAGTTAAGAGAAATTACTGTGCCTGTAAAGAAGACCTGGGTTCCATTCCCACATGGCTGCTCACAATCAACCATAACTCCAGTTTCAGAATGCACGGGACATACATGCAAACAAAACATTCATACACACAAAATAATTAAACCTTAAAACAAGCAAACTCAAGTCTACCCAGTACTTTCATTGAACCTTTTGATCATGACTGGGTATATAACAACAAGCATCTGTCACTTGAAAAATATTGCTTTACAGAATTATATGACATGTTTTACCATAAACTATCAAGGTCATATTATTAATATCACCCATAGTTTCTACCACTGCTGGAAAGCTCGTGGTGGATTCTCAAGTTCCGTTGAAACTCCAAGTGTCATCATTGTACTGTTGAACATAGTGGAACACACCTGTAACCCCAGCACTTGGGAACTAGAAACAGGAAGTTCAAGGTCATCCTTGGCTATACATCCAGTTCAAGGACAGCCTAAGGTACAAAGACCCTGTCTCAAACAAACAAATAACACTACTACCAAAAGCCAAAAGTCAACTGATAGTATGACTGAACATTTTATTTTTTTTAAAAAAAGGGGGGGGGACTGTTAAAAATTGAATCAGTTAACCCTGTCTCAGGGGAAAAAATTGAATCAGTTACCTTTCCAAATTGGGCCTGGCAAAATGACTCCCACAAAGAGGGGTGTTGAGAGGGGCCCTTCTGCCCTCAATGAGGTGGTGATCCAAGAACACACCATCAACATTCACAAGCACATTCATGGAGTGAGCTTCAAGAAGCGTGCTTCTCAGGCACTCAGAGAAATCCAGAAATTTTCCATGAAGGAAACTGGTCCTCCAGGTAGGCACATTGATATCAATCTCAATAAAGTTGCCTGGACCAGAGGTATAACACATGTTATACCTCTGTATTCAAGTACATTTGTTCAGAAACTGTAATGAGGATGAGGACTCGCCTAACAAGCTCTACACATTGGTAACATACTTGTCGGTTACCACATTCAAAACTCCACAGAGAGTCAATGTGGATGAGAACTAACCTGCTGAATGTCAAATAAAGGTGCAGAAGTACCAAAAAAATTGAGTCAGTTAGGCCCTCCTGGGTCGTCCATGGCCAGGTGAGTGAAAGACAGGCACATGCCTTGCCTGGGTCTTCACAGCCCCATACTGACTGAAGACAACTACAGGCTTGCCCAGTGCTTTGCGTACCAGGTGGGTAGACACCATTATGGTGAGTATATAGTGGGGAAATGGTGAGGGGAGGCGGGGGGGAAGCACGTGCAGTCCATGTACTGTGGAGAGAGGCTGAACTGAGGAACCAAAGATGGTGGTGAGCAGGCTGATATGTGTGGCCTGTTTGCCACCTGGGGTCATAGTGATGTCTAGGACTGGGCTACCACCAAGGGTCACATCTGGGTTTGTGGTCCTACCCCAGCCAAGGTCTGTGTTGATTCCCATGGCCCATGTTCCCATCAGGAACCACATGGATGCCCAGGTTCTGGGTCTGGGCCACCACCTAGAGCCGTGTTGGTGTCTGAGGTCCTTGCTGCTGCCATTGGAACCCTGCTGAGCTGAATAGCCTGCACTGCCCCCCAGGACCAAGATGACATCTGGGCCTGAGTTGCTACCAAGGGCCATATCTAGCTCCATGGCCTTATAGCAGCTAGGTCTATGTCGATGTCCGTGGCTTCAGTTACTACTAAAAACCAAGCAAATGCCTGGGGTAGACAACCACCTGAGTCCATGTCGGTGTCCTCGAGCCATGCCACCACCAGGGCTATGCCAATCTTAGCCGCCTGTGCTGCCACCTGGTGTCATGGTGACAACTGGGACCAAGCTGCTGCCAAGGGCCACATCTGGGTCAATGGCCCTATGACAGCCAGGGTCTGATTGATGTCTGTGTTTCCTGTTACCACCAAGGGCTGTGCAGATACCTGCCAGGGTCTGGTCAGCCATCTGAAACCATGTTGGTATCCTGGGGCCATGCTGCTTCTGGGACAGAATTGATCTGGGTAGTCTCTGCTGTCACCTGGGCTATGGTGATATCCGGGCCCGAGTCACTGCCAAGTGCTATGTCTGGGTTTGTGGTCCTGCTGCAGCTGGACTTCGGGCTGATCTCTGTGATGCAAGATACCACAAGGAATCCTAGTAATCAAGAGTGTTGAAATCCAAGGCTGTACTAAGCCAGCACCGCCTTATGCTGGCTCTAGGAGAACTGACCCTGCTCCTCGCTGGCCACTGAAAACAGAAGAGCTGGTCCCACCCCAGTCCCTATGGCATAGGCATAAAAGATCAGGCTCTGCCCCTTGCCTGAGGGGGGGCAGTCCCAGAGGCCTGGACTGACCAAATCAGCTACCACCCAGGCCTATATCCAGGGATTTGAGTTGGCTCATCCCAGCATCTACCCCATCCATGATCCACTAGAACGTGTGAAGGGACTGGTCTCATGGAACCATGGCTGCTGAATCTCCATGACTCGGGGCAGCAGCAGGGATATCCGGGAGGAGTTTCAGTGGGGGTCCAGGGTTGACGGTGTACTGGAAGCCAGAGACCTTGAGCCAGACCAACAACTCACTGAAGGGAATATTTGCAAGTAGAGTGGAGTGGACAAGGGGATAGACTGTGACAGATGGCAGCTCCCAATGCCGTTAGAATGAACGTAGAGGTGTCAGATGGGTGGGAAAGAGGAAGGAGCAAAATGGGGTTTTGTTTGTTCATTTGTTTTGTTTCATTTTAATTTTTTTATTCTTTTAAACATCTGGTTTTTTTAATTAATATACAATGTAACAGTTTTCCTCATGGCATTTATATGGCATATATATTTGTATGATAATGCTCTCTGCCCTCCCCATCAGCACCGCGTGTAGGGATAGCCCAGCCCATTGGGGGGCGTGTTCGCCTCGGGCTAATGTTTACATATAAATCTGGCAGGCATGAGCCCCGCCAGTCTCTTTTTTGTATCTCCTGTTCATCGCTGTATTGCTGGTGTTGTAAGCTATCCCTTCACTAAAATTTGCTGTTTCATATTAAGCTAGCCTGGTTATTACGCCGCTTACAGTTTGGCGCCCCATGTTGGGCGCCACTCTGTAGTGTTAGGAGCGGCGGGCTGCTTCCCTGGCACCTGGCCGCCCGCACAGCTAGCTTTACACCCAAAATAATTACATGGAAACTGTATTCTTTTAAACACTGACTGGCCCATTAGTTCCAGCCTCTTATTGGCTAGCTCTTACATATTGATCTAACCCATTTCTAATAATCTGCGTAGCCCACAAGGTGGCTTACTAGGGAAGATCTTAAACTGTGGCTGTGTCGGGTGGTAGAATCATGGCAAGTGCCTGACTCGGCTTCTTTATCCCAGCATTCTGTTCTGTTTACTCCACCCACCTAAAGGCTGGCCTATCAAATGGGCCAAGGCAGTTTCTTTATTAGCCAATGATCTTCCTCCATCAACCGCGTGTAATTTTCCTCTCCACGAGTCCACTTTTGGAAGAGTTCCTTTTCCTTTTTCATTGTTCCTGTTCTGGTTTCACTATCTAAAAGCAAAATAATAATAAATCTTGATCCTAGCAATATATAATAGAAAAATGCTGACTTAGAATAGATCACAAAATATAGTTTAAGATAAAAATAATGAATTTCAGTAAGACCACATCTTTCATAAATTAGGCATTAAATCTGATATAAAAGAGGCAATTAATAAATTCAACAAAATTGAGAAATTTTATTCTTCCAGATATTTTTTAAAAGGAGAAGATAAGCCAGTGAATGAAAAAGAATATTTGTAAAACACAGATGATATATTTAAAAAGGAACTGTCTGGAATATAAAATTGTTGAAGTAAGAGCGGCGGGGCTGTGTTCGCAGCACCCTGGCCACCTGCTAGCTTATGCCCTGAAATAACAACACACAAATTGTATTCATTTAAACACTGCTTGGCCCATTTCTATCTAGCCTCTTCTAGGCTAATTCTCACATATTAATTTAGCCCATTTCTAATCATCTGCATAGCACAGCTAGGTGTGCTTACCAGGAAGATTCTAGCCTACGTACATCCTGGGTCAGAGCTTCATCGCTTGTGTCTGCCTGGGAGCGGGGCATGGAGTCTCTTCTGAGGCATCTGCTCCTGAGAGGAGAGCTGTTGAGTCTCTGAGCTCACTTTCTCTTCCTCCCAGCATTCTGTTCTGTTTACTCCACCCACCTATGTTCTAAGCTATAAGCCAAGCAGTTTGTTTATTACTTAACCAATGAAATCAACAGATTGATATATGACACTCCCATATCACTTCCCCTTTTTCTGTTTAAACAAAAAAAGGAAGGCTTTAACTTTAACATAGCAAAATTACATATAACAAAACAGTTATCAAGCAAGAATTACAGTTACAATATTTATATCTATTTTATCTTTTATCATAACTAAGGAAAACTATAACTATCCATTCTTCAACTCCATCAAAGACTCCAGAAGGATATAATAATACCTAAGTAAACAAGAAGTCCAAAACTCTAGAAATGACAGAGACATCTCGCTGCCTGGACAGTCACCCAAAGTTCCTCTGTACCATTGGGGCATCCATCTTCAGCCTTTGGGCCCATAGTATCCAGCAGACATTTTCATCAAGCAGGAAATTCCAAAGACAGTTCAGTCACTATCTGCTGTGTCCTGCAGAATGTCTTGCAGACTCTTTCATGAGTCAGGAACCCCGAAAGATCATCTCACCTTTAGGCAAGTTCAGTAGTCCTCTCTCTGCGGGTTCTCTTCGTCCAGTTTATGCAACAGTCCAGGCAAGAGCAGTTTCTTGCCCAAATGGCTATCAGACTCCATAAGGATCCTCTTTGATGCCCATCTTCTTCTTGAAGTAGATTGGTGCTGCCAGGAGCAGAGTGTCTCATTGTCATGAAAAGCCCTAAATTATTAAAACATTTAAAATGCCATATTCTATAATCTTTGAAAAATATGAAGAATGCCTATCTAAAATATTTCTATGTACATCTAGAAAATCTTAACTAACATGACTACAAACTTGACTATTATGATTATCTATTAACAATCTATATTTCTAATATAGATTACCTTTTTTGTTTGTTTGTTTTTTTGTTTTTTCGAGATTACATTTTTAAATGAACTACACAATCACAGTACCTTAATCAAGATCAGAAACACATATACATATAACAAAATTGACCTTAAATTTAAATCACTAAAACAAAATCCATATCAATGTAAATTATTCATATCTCTATCATATCCCCCTTTAAATGTAAAAGAACGTTTATAAACCATATTTGGGAATGTGGGCGCAGTTTTTTCTCTCCAAACTGCTTCCTGCTGAATGGGGGCATCGTTAATTAGGTCTTTCATGGTATAACCTGTGTGCTGGTTTCATCTCAGTTGGCAGTTGAGCGAAGCAATTTTCTGAAGGTGTTCACACCAACCCTTCAGGAGGGCGTGGTCCATCATACCAAATCGGAATAGAAGAAATGAACAGGGTCTCATCCTCTGTGAAAACAAAATAAGAAACTCCTTTCTAAAGCATCATGTCCTTAGATCCAAATTTCAAATTCAAGGCATTTTCAAAATATCTATGTTGAATTAGTTCAGCAGCATTTATAAACAAATATCTTTTGGCATCTGTTGCTCCTTCCTCAGCATTCACACAATTCAAAAAGAGCATAATAGCATACAGTATCAAGATTCTCTGTGTATTTTCCATCTTTGTGCAGCTTTATTTTAACCTCTATTTCATTTATTTTTACTTTTAACTTTTTGCTTTTTGAGACAGGTTCTCTATATCTTTGACCTAGAATAACTCTGTAGACCAGGCTGTCCTTGAACTCTCAGAGATCCACCTGTCTCTGCCTTCCAGGCATTGGGATTAAAAGTGTACACTACTACACCTTGAACTCACAGAGATCTGTTTGTCTCTGCCTTCTAGGCACTGGGATTAAAGGCGTGTGCTACCACACCTTGAAATCACAGAGGTCAATCTCCCTCTGCCTCCCAAGTGTTGGGATTAAAGGTGTGTACTACCACACCTAACTACTCTCTTTCTTCCTTATTTTTGTTTTTTACTTTAAGAATTTTAACTTTTACTCTGCATATATTTTAACACTGTAAATCATTTAAAATTTTTCTTTGTCTTTGACGCTCTCTTTACTGTATCTCTGTTTTTCTGACCACATGAGTCTTTAATGTACCAAGCAATATCAGTAGGACTAAAGCTGTGGCTTTGCCGGCTAGATGTAGCCCATTCCTTAGCTTTCCAGCCTCATGGCTGAGGTACTGACTGTAGCCATGTTTACTGCCACAACTCTATGGCATTTCAAGGTCCCTGCCAGCAAGCAAGCTTCAGCAGCCTGTGCTTGCAAACCGCATGAACCGCCTGCGTAAAAGAGTCAGAGTTTGCCCTGGCAGGACAGCCCAGAAAGCCGGCATTTTTAAATGGCGCAGCTTTTTTCCTGCTACAGCTGAAAACCAAAAAGCATGCGTTCAGCTTTTCGTCAACACCGTTTAAGTGTTTCGTGTTAGGACCTCTTAATGAGCTACAGGGTTTTGCAGCTACAGCTGAGTCAGGAAGCCTCTCTTAGATGAGAGAGCTTGCTTGCCTCTAGCAAGCAGAGTAGACCCGATAAATTGTCGCTACCAAGAAAACATGCTTTACTCTTTCCCAAGCTTTCTCAGGCTTTCAGTGGATTCAGTTGTCCACACATCTGGGCGCCATTTGTTGAAGGCGTAAGTCACAAACAATGCCACACCAGTTTGGAATTATGATTAATAGGGTGGTATTTATTTAAAGGGGAAAAAACTTACAGATCACTGTCCCAGGCAACAGCCCTCTACGCAACCAGGAAGGGAGTCTAGTCGCCGGCGGAGCAGGAAGTGAAGAGAGAGAGGAGAGGGAAGTGGCTGCTTTTTTAAAGGGAGAGAGACCATGCCCCAATGGGCTGGTATCTCAGCAGCTATAGGCTGGAGGAATGGGAGGACCTCCCGCAACATAAAATGACTTTTATCTTTTTTAATTAAATTTTTTCATTATTTTACATACCTCTCTCCTCTCCTCCTGTTCCCTCCCCCCACCTTCCTTCTACTCCCCCACCTACTCCTCCTCCATCTCCATTCAGAAAGGAGCAGGGCTTCCATGGGAATCAACAAAGCTTAGCACATCAAGTTGAGTCAGGACCACGTTCCTCCCCCTACATCAAGGTTGAGCAAGACAGCCCAGCTTGGGTATTATGTTCCCAAAAGCCAGCTCAAGCACCAGGGACATATCCTGATCCTAATGCTAGGAGCCTCACCAACAGACCAAGCTACACAACTGTCACACACATGCAGAGGACCTAGGTCAGTCCCATGCAGGATCCCTAGCTGATGGTCCAGTGTCGGTGAGCTCCCACAGGTCAGCTGTCTCTGTGGGTTCCCTATGACCTTGACCCCCCCCCCAGCTCATACAATCTATAATCAGATTGGTGACTATCCTAGTTGCCATCAGAGAGCATTCATCCAGTAACTGATGAAAGCAGATGCAGAGATCCAGAGCCAAGCACTGGGAGCCAAGAACTGAGCTCTGGGAATCCAGTTAAAGAGAGGAAGGATTGTTTGTTTTTAATTAGTAGTTTTTTAATTTACTTTAGGGGAGGATGCTACAGGGGTGAGGGGCAGAGATGGAGGGACTGGAAATGAATGGTATTGGGATGCATGATGTAAAATTTCCAAAGATTTAATTTAAAACTTATGTTATTAAAAATTGAATCAATTTATGAGCCCCCCCTCGCCACCTAACTAAGGATGTATAGACAATTGTTAGTTGTTGAAGGAAAAAGGAGGAAGACTCAGGTTTTTTTTATGGCCCCTGGTAGATTGCCCACGCTCCAGTAGATGGCTTTATACCCACATATACAGAAGCAGCACTAATTGGACTCAGTAGGTTATTTAAAAGAAAGGAAGGAAGGAGGGAAGGAAAAGAAAGAAAGGTTAAAAAAAACATGTAATTGGGAGAGAGAGTGTGGGAGCAGTGGACCTGGGAGGAATTAGAGGAAGGATTAGGAGTGATTATAATCATAAGACTTTGTATGCAAATACGAAATGTTCAAAGTATTAATAAAAATTGTATAGAAAAACTGAATTAAGATAATCATGCATTTTTATTATTCTAAAAATTCTCAAAAAAATCTAAAAGTAAGATGACATTTACAGGGGAAGAGTCTGGTTTGCCTTGAAGCTCAGCTGCATGAGTGCTGCTCCTAGAGCCTGACGCTTGACTTCAGAGCCAAGCAGAGGTGCAGTGAATGCATTTCCCACTAGCTTCGTGAGGGCCCGCCCAGGTTTGGAGTTTAGTAAGATAAACAGTCTTTACTGCACTAGTAAGGACTTTTTGTTTCGTTTTGGTTTTGTACTGCAAGTGCATGGTGGAGATATATATATTGACCAGATTCCCCAAAGGTTTGTACCAAAGGGGTCATCCCCAACTCTCGCAAGTGGACCCAGGTTCCAGGGAGTCAGCCGGGCAGGTGGACTGGTTCTTCACATGGCTAGACTGTGAGCATACTGTCTTCACACTTAGTTTTGTGACACTCATGTCAGACACAGTGAGTGTAGAACTCTAGACTACCAAAACCACCATCTGTCTTTCAGTTTAAATGGTATATATATGGACCTATGCACCCACTACTGTCTGTCTGTGTTCCACCTTCACTCAAGAGTACCCAAAGGTGGTGTGGATTCTCAAGTGCTCCCACGCACGACATTCCATCCCCTCTGTAGGCTCTGTGTCACATGTCAGACAGCCCTGCAGGCAGCCGGATCTCTTTCTCTGTGTCAACAGTCCCCAATGAATGCCTTTTCTTGATTCTATGAAAAGCACAATGTCCTGTTCTTCCTTGTTAATGTTACTTACTGTGGCTCTCGGGGATCAAACTCACAGCCTAGAGTAAGCCAGGCAAATATTATAGCTCCAAATGACACCCCCAACCTTCCTCCCCCTTAATCTTAAACCATCTCCAAGAGAAGACTGCCCTTTTCTTCGTCTGGGTGCCTTTCATCTACCTCGCCTGCAGGTGGCAGTATTTGGAGAGACGTTGCTGAAAAATTGCATCATTCAACGTTCATGGTACAAAATTCCAGAGCGTCAATTTATTATGGTCATGGAACAAAGGATTATTCATATTTCTATGCACTGTGGTTATGACTTGCATCTGTGGTCATCACCAAGAACAGCCTTTGGAAGAGTCATTGGAGTTGGCTCTCCTGGTTGGTGTGAGACAGACAGTGTGGTGAGGACACACCAACCCTCAATGCATGTTACAGAACTTACAGAAGTGAGGCCTGAAGGCGTAAGTCACAAACAATGCCACACCAATTCGGGGTTATGATTATTAGGGTGGTATTTATTTAAAGGGGAAAAAACTTACAGATCACTGTCCCAGGCAACAGCCCTCTTCGCAACCAGGAAAGGAGTCTAGTCGCAGGCAGAGCAGGAAGTGAAGAGAGAGAGGAGAGGGAAGTGGCCGCTTTTTTAAAGGGAGAGAAACCACGCCCCAGTGGGCTGGTACCTCAGCGGTGATAGGCTGGAGGAGTGGGAGGACCTCCCGCAACACCTCCCCCTTTTGTTTAAATAAGAGAGTTCTAAACCTACTATGAAATTATATACAATAAGTACAAATATCCTATTCTAACTAGCTTAGGTCTTGTATAATAAATAACTTGGCCAAGTCATGAGAGAAAGTAACTACATTTATATAGTCTTCAACCCCATCGAAGATCTGAGAAGGGAAATAATGTTACCTGGGTAATTAGGAAGTTCAGTAAAACAACTTCCAAAACATGCAACAAATTACAGAGACAACTAGCTACCTGGGCAATCACCCAAAGTCACATTAGCAGCGTTGAAGCAACCAACTTTGGCTAAGGCCTAACATAACTGACATACCATTTTCTAAGGCAAGCAACTTTTCAAAACTATCTTACCCTGTCTTGGCAGGATATGACAGTCCTGTTTTATCCATTGATGCATGCTCTGTATCTTTGTCAGTTGTTGAGGTATGGGCATTTCTTTGCCCAAACGCCAGTTCTGCCAAAAAGAAAGGCTCCAGGTGGAGTGTCTTTGGTGTTCAACATTCTCTCGGGAATAGAGTGGTGTTGCCAGGAGCAATTGTGTCTCACTACCACAAAACTCTGAGTTAGATTAAAGGCCATTTTCTACAGCTCTTTGAAGAAGTTGAAGATTATCTATCTATACTGAGTATAATCTTTATATATCTAAAGAACCTGATTAGTCTATTATAAATGACAAACTTAGATGACTATTAGTCTATATAATTCTCAATATCTATCTAACTTAAAGACTAAGACAATAAACGACTGTGAAACAAATGAGGACAATGACCTCCAAATATAAACAATGTACAAATATACATTGCAGTAGGTAAATATATATCAATACACAATCATTATATAAGTATCTTAATCAGAGGTAGAAATGTACACTGCAATATGGTAAATATATACAATATATATAATATATATATATATCAATACAATATATGTCAATACATAAAAAATGTTTTAAACAGAGGTAGAAACATGCATGCGTACAATAGTCAATATAATTTAACTTTGTATCAATATACAAGAATCTATACCAATGTATTTGTCTAAAAACAGTAACTCACAATTACAAATCTATTATCCCATCATCCCTCTTTTTTTTTTTTCCAAAATGATCCCTGAGCGTATAAAATTCCTCCCCCAACCCTCAATTGTATACTAATTATAATCAACCCCTAAGTGATGTCCCTAAACCCAAGGGCAAGTTTTACTGGGAAAGGGGACGTCGTCCTCTAGAATTACTTCCAGCTGTCATGGGGGCGACGTTCTTTCTGGGGGATCCTGTGAAAGTGAAATGATGGTTAAATTTCAAGATCAATGTCTTTTAAAATTGCCAATAGTCTCTGAGTATTTTGTGCAGGTCTGGCCAAAATGTTGTATAAGATGTGCACCATTTCAGCTAACCAAGTTGGAACTGTCTTGTGCAGCTGGTACCAAAAGCAGGTCTTGTAGTAGCGCTATTAGTATCATGACGTCATATCAACCAGGTGGAGTTGCTGTTATGGGGCCCCATCTTCTTCCTGGAAACTTCAAATGTCACTTCAGGAAAAACTCATTGTTCATTATGAAAAACTTAAACATTAATCATATAGACATATATAAACATATATATATATATTCAATGAAAGACATGATAGATATATTCAATGAAAAGTATGATAGATATGAAGAAAAGCAAAGATGTTTTCTAAACTCATATTTCTTTCTGTCCCATATCATGGCTCTTGACATGAGACAGAAACTCCAGAAACTCTGGGTTTTTCTCTTACTAACAGGCTTGGAATTGGAGAGGGACTGAGCCAGAGTCCAACTTCAAAACCAGCTTTATAAATTTAGAAATATGGTTTAATATTACTTACACAATCCATTCAGTTGTCTTGATATTTCCTATTGGGCAGGTATTTTTCCATCTGTCAGTATCCAAACATCCAGGGTCCCTTGAATTTCTCAAAGATGAGTGTTTTCCTGTGGAGATAAGAACAGAACCCTGCCCCCATTCTATGTTTTTCTTACCACCTGTATGAATATCATCATTGTGGATGAGTTGTCATTTCTCCTTTCCAAGAGGTTTCTCCTCTTCAAATCGAAACTTTATTAATTTTGATGGTATCCACAATTTTTCTTCTCCTGTGGAAACAAGAGCAAAACCCCTTCCCCAACGTAGCACATCTCCTGGCTTCCACTGAGAGGTCAGCACATCTTTGAAATAAATCGGTTGATTTAGTTCAGCAGACTTTTATATTATCCAATGTCTTCCCGCAACAGAGGCCATATTGTTTTTAAAAGAATACATTTCTAAGACCCATGGCATTGTGTGACAGGGCCATTGTGGCCTTGTTCTCATTGAGACTAGCCAGCAACTATACACGTACCAACGAAGACTGTTAAGAGTTCCTGGCCCAGAACAGGAACAGTCAGTATCATCAACATACTATGATTAGTGAATACCTGGAATTTCAGCAGTCTCGAGACAGAGGTGGATGGATTTCTGGGAGTTTGAGGCCAGCCTGGTCTACATAGCAAATTCCAGGCCAGCCAAGGCTACCTAGTGAAACCTTGCCAAACAAGCAAACAAAATACTATGAAGAATTTGGGTATTCTAAGACTTGACCCCAAACAAATATTTCTCTCATTATTACAAATCTTCATTGATATATGACTACACCTCACATGACCCCGTAAATGTTATAATATTCTAATTTTTGAAACAAGAACTCTCTTGTAGCCATAAGTGACTTCAAAATCATAATCCTCCTGCCTCCTGCTGGATCTACAGGTATATGCTACCACACTGACAAATAATGCATTTTATAATAGCTTTGTTTGAAGCAATTTATACACCATTACAGTTATCCTCAAACTGTGCATTTTAGTGATTCTCAGATTATATTGTGGAGACATGCAACCATGATCACTACCTATAGATTTTCGCCATGCTAAGAATAAAATCTGTGTGTCCACCCACGTCTTTTCCTCCAGCCACTAACAAATACTGACCTACTGTCTCCATGCATCTCCTGTTCTTTGCATTTCTTACAAAAGGAAGTACAAAATAAATAATGTTTTTCAGGCTGTTTTCACTTCATGTTTGTCAAGGTCCATTCATCTTGTATATATCAGGACTTCCTGTTTCTGCCAGCTCGTGCTCCACTGCATAGCTACCCATCATGATTTATTCACTGCTCATTGGCTATTGAGCATGTGGGATGCTCCTACTTTGGGCACTGCAACAAGTGATGCTGCTGTGATAATCAAGTAAAGGGATTCTGTGGACATCTAATTTTCACTCACCTGAGTACATACATACTATAAGTAGCATTTCTAGGTCATTTTGTATCTCTGTTTAACTTTTTGAGGAGATTCAAACTGTTTTCCAAAATGGCTGCATAATTTTACATTCCTATGAATAATGTATGAGAATTCCAATTTCCCCGTATTCTTACGAAAACTTGTTGTATTGTCTGGGTTGCTTTTTTTTTTTTTTTTTTTGTAAAACTTGTCTGATGGATGCTATCAATCCTTGAAAATATTCTGCGTGTTCTTAAGATATTCGTAGGGACTAGTGAGATGGCTCAGAAGGTGAAAGGTGTTTGCTGCCAAGCCTGATGACGTGAATTCAGTCTCTGGGCTCCCACATGGTAGAAAGAGAAAACTGACTCCCAGAAGTTGTTCTCTGACCCCCCACATATGCGAACACACATATACACATACACCCACAAAGAGAGAGAAACACATAAAAGTATAAGATGAAAAAGTACAACTTGTTTTTGTTGAGTAATAAAAATCAGCAAGCAGAGTTTTATAATTATTGGTTTATGCTATTTTCTTTAAATTAGATGGTGAAAAAAAGGAGTTAGAGACATGATATATATTTTCCTCTCTTTTACATATTAATGTAGATACCTTCACCAGTGCTATTTAGCTGTTCTGTGTATATGTTATATCTGTTAGTATATGTTGTTCTTTGAGTCTGAAAGGGCCCCCTCCCTTCAGTATTTTTTGCAGTATTCATCTGCTTGCAAGATATTGTCACATTGTATTGTTCTTGAATTTTCTTTACTTCCATTTTTTTAAGGATAATTTTCCTGGGTATAGAATTCTTGTTTGATTGACTCTTGCTTTTTGGCCTATGATATGGCTGATATCATGCCCATACCATAGATGCTGACTGATAATCTTCCCAGTCCGTGGGGACCGCAAAAAAAACACCAGGGAGGCCAACTCACCAAAATTCAAAAAACAAGGTTTATTGTATGTGTTACAAGCCAGCAGGGACCTTGTCAGCACAGCAGCAAGAGGAGGTACCCCACCCTTCTAGAGGGCACAATTTAAAGGCAAAAACCAGAAAAGTTACATTATCGGGGTGTAGGTGTAGGGTAACTGATTCAATCCTGATTGGCTGACATTTGTCTAGGGGTGTCCTGGTGGAAAGCAATGGGTGTGTGCTGACAGGTGATCCTATCTACAATGGTTGGAATTAGGAATTTCCTTTGGATGGTCTGTTCCTGGGTAGTCTCAGTTTGTGGTCTTTCTCAGAACCAGGTATTGCCTTGGGGTAAACTAGCGAAACTCAGGCCCCTATTGAGGTTATCATGGCTGGGACCTACATTATGAGAGCTCTTGAAGGTGAATTACCTCTCTTGCTCCTTTCAAGATTTTTCTCATTCTCTTTGTCTTTTGACAGTTTTCCAATATTTTATCCAGGATAAAGTTATTTTAGTGTATCCTTCTTGGAATTTTCTGAGCTTCTTGTATGTATAAGTTAATGGGTCTTTTTTTAACCTCATACTTATGGGAGTTTTAGTTAGCATTCCTTCAAATATTTTTTCTACTACTTTTTCCTACTCCTCCTTTTCTGGGACTGCCATTGAGCATAGGCTAGTAATGTGATGATAACTCAAAGGTTTGAGTGCTGAGTGGATAAAATAATGATAAGTTTTGAAAAGCATCAGTTAGGTCAAACAGTGGCGCCACTCTGGAGGAAGAGCTTTCTGAAGAGGTCTCTTCGGTGAACTCGGTAGCATAATTATGAGGCTGCTGTTTTCCAAACTTAACTGCCTAATTAGAAGGAAAGACCAAATTAAAATGCAAGAAAAATATGCTGTTCTCACTGACATTCAACCATCCCTTGAATAAATGACTCCCAAATTGTTGTGAGCCTAGGGTTAATTTTCATAATTTTGGAAAAGTTGGTTTTGTTGGTTTTCCCTGTTTCTGATATATGTATGAAGATTTTCCGAGATCCATGGGCTGTGATTCCAGAAGTTCTTTGAACTGTCTTTATAAACAGTGGCAGTTCTGTCTCAGAGAATGCCGGTGATGCATCATGGCAAGACAAAGCCATAAAAAAAGAGGTTCTTGAGTCAGATGAGAAAAAGCTATCAAGAGCCAGGAAGTAAACAACAGGTAGAGAAAGGCTGGTCTGGGCTGGGCAGGGCAGGGCTTGGCAAGGCGAGGTGGGTAGGGCTAGACAGGATGGGGTGGGGCTAGGCGGGGCGGAACTAGACAGGGGGCGGGGCCAGGCTGGGCTGCAGCTTCCCAGCAGGTGGGGGTGGGATGGAACAGGAGTGGTCCAGAGTTGATGGATAGCTCAGTGACCATACAAATTCCAGCTCTTGGTATCCATCTTGTCACCTTGAAATCAGAGCCATTTGTTTTTCTGATTGGTGCTGTGATCTCCTGGGCTTGTTGTGGGAACTTTAAAAGGAAATTAAGGTAAGTAAACGCCTGCCTCTTCCAATTGAGAGAGGCAAATAAAAAAGCCAGACAGAAAAACAGGACGGACATTCCAGGCTCAGAATTCACATTGTCATATCCAAGTAATATAATAGTCTAGGAAGCTTGAAATTATTAACAAAAAGGCTGAGAAGGACTTCAGATATGGGGAAAAAGCAAGACTCTACAGAACAAGTATTTTAAAATCTTATTTATTCTTTGAGAATTTCATACAAGTATACAACACATTTTGAGCCTATCCATCCCTAGCTCCCCTCTAGCTTTCCCTGAATTCCTCCTTCAACATCTCCCCTTCCATCCTTCATCTCCCCCCCCCCCACTTTCCTCCTCCTCCTCCTAATAACCCACTGAGACCATGAGTGCTGCCAGTACATACATTAGGACCTGGGGCCTTGGTAAGGTCTGTGAGACCCAATTTTCTCCAGGCTATCCCAAGGTAAAAGTGTCTACTAGCCTGTTTCTCATTGCTATAATAAAATATTAGAGATAGGCTACTCTATAATGAAAAGAGGGTTATTTTGTATGACAGCTCTGTAATACAAAGATGAGGGACCACATTTACAGGTTGCTTTCTTACTGCTATAGGCTAAGGTGGCCCAGGGCATCAAACTGACAAAAAATAAGGACAAGGAGGGAGGGAGGGAGACAGTGAAGGGGGGAGTCTTCTTTAAAAGCTACCAGGATTCAATCATGAGACTTCACCTTAATGACCTTATCTAACCCTAATTGTACCTCCCCAAATTCACTCCCCCCCCCAACACACACAAAAACCACAGCCAGATTACAATGACTCACTGTGGGAGTCAAATTTCAATAAATAGAGCTTTGGGAGACACTCAGCCCATACCCAACCCACAGTAGAGTCTGATTTAACAATATTGTTTCAGGGGACCGGCGCAGCGGCGGACGACGAGCGGGGGCCGCAGGCGGCGGAGACCGGTGCACAACACCGAGAGCAGATCGCCCCACTACAATTAAATCAAAGAGGTAGGCCTTTGGTTGGCGAGGTCCCTGGCAAAAGAGGAGCCGGGTCCTGTTCCTGAAGACCCTTCTGAGGGGTGAGAGGGATCGTGGCCCCCAGCAGGAGCCAGGACACAGAGCGAGGGCATTTTGTAAGAAGAGCCCCTGGCCAGCAGGGAAACCTGAACCGGTTTTAAAAGACCCATTAGATAGCATCGATAGGAGGAGATGGGCAGGCACCAAGGCAAAAATTCACCCAATAATCTCAAAAACAACATGAAAACACCAGAACCCAATGATCTTACAACAGAAGGACTTGAACACCCTAACACAGAAGAAGTGGAAAAAATTGACTTTATGAAAGCAATAGAGTCCCTTAAACAACATGTGAAAAACGCCCTTATAGAAATGGATGAGAAGTATAACAAAAAGTTTGAAGAAATGAGTAAATACGTACATGATACCCTGGGAAACCAAGAAAAAATGATCAAACAGGTAATGGAAACAGTTCAAGAATTGAAAACTGAAATGGAAGCAAGGAAGAAAACACAAACAGAGGACCAGTTGGATAGGGAAAATCTAGGTCAACGAGCAGAGCCTACAGAAACAAGCATAATCAATAGAATACAAGAGATAGAAGAAAGAATCTCAGATTCTGAGGACACCATAGAGAAAATAAACGCACTGATCAAAGAAAACAGCAAAGCCAAAAAATTCTCATCACAAAACATTCAGGAACTATGGGACACAATCAAAAGACCAAACCTAAGAATAATAGGAATAGAAGAAGGAGAAGAGTCACAGATCAAAGGCCCAGAAAATATTTTTAACAAAAATATGGAAGAAAACTTCCCCAACATAAAGAAAGATATTCCTTTGAATATTCAAGAAGCATACAGAACACCAAACAGACTGGATCAAAGAAAAACATCCCCTCGCCATATAATAATCAAAACACTAAATACACAGGTTAAAGAAAGAATATTAAGAGCCGCAAAGGAAAAAGGCCAAGTAACTTATAAAGGTAAACCGATCAGACTTACACCTGACTTCTCTATGGAAACCATGAAAGCCAGAAGGTCCTGGATAGAGGTACTTCAGAAGATAAGAGACCATGGATGCAAACCCAAACTACTATACCTAGCCAAGCTACTGTTCACCATCAATGGAGAAATCAAGACATTCCAGGATAAGAACAAATTTAAACAATACGTAGCCACGAATCCAGCCCTACAGAAAGTAATAGAAGGAAAATCGCAACCCAAGGAACCCAACATTGCCAACACTGCCTACAATAACTCAGGCATCTAGCGACCCTTCACCAGCACAACTCAAAGAAGGGAGACACACAAACTCTACTACCAAAAACAATAAGAATAACTTGAGTAAACAACCACTGGTCATTAATATCACTTAATATTAATGGGCTCAATTCACCTATAAAAAGGCACAGGCTAAGAGATTGGATGTGAAAACAGGATCCAACATTCTGCTGTTTGCAAGAAACACATCTCAACCACAAAGACAGGCATCTACTCAGAGTAAAGGGTTGGGAAAAGGTGTTTCAAGCAAATGGTCCTAAGAAAAAAGCAGGTGTGGCCATACTAATTTCTAACAAAACTGACTTCAAACTAAAATCAATCAGAAGAGATCGAGATGGACACTTTATACTCATAACAGGGACAATTCATCAGGATGAAGTCTCAATCCTGAATATCTACGCCCCTAATATAAAAGCACCCACATATGTAAAAGAAATATTACTAGAACTCAAGGCAGACATCAAACCACACACTCTAGTAGTAGGAGACTTCAATACACCTCTCTCTCCAATGAACAGGTCAATCAGACAGAAACCTAATAGAGAATTAAGAGAATTATTGGAGGTAATGAAGCAAATGGATTTAACAGACATCTATAGAACACTCCACACAAATAGGAAAGAATATACCTTCTTCTCTGCAGCTCATGGAACCTTCTCAAAAATTGACCACATACTTGGAAACAAAGGAAACATCCACAGATACAAAAAAATATTAGTGTCCACCTGTGTATTATCAGATCACCATGGATTAAAGTTAGAAGGCAACAACAATGCTACCCCCCGAAAGCCGACAAACTCATGGAAACTGAACAGTCAACTACTGAACCACACCTGGGCCAAGGAAGAAATTAAGAAAGAAATTAAAATCTTCCTTGAATTTAATCAAAATAAAGGGACAACATACTCAAACCTATGGGACACGATGAAAGCAGTGCTAAGAGGAAAGTTCATAGCACTAAGTGCCCACTTAAAGAAAACGGAGAAAGCATACATCGGGGACTTAACAGCACACCTGAAAGCCTTAGGGAAAAAAAAAAGCAGAAGCGCCCAGGAGGAGCAGAAGACTGGAAATAATCAAACTGAGGGCTGAAATCAACAAAATAGAAACGCAGAAAACAGTCCAAAGAATCAATGAAACAAAAAGTTGGTTCTTGGAGAAAATCAACAAGATCGACAAACCCCTATCCAAACTAATTAAACAACAGAGAGAGAACACGCAAATAAATAAGAACAGAAATGAAAAGGGGGACATAACCACAGACACAGAGGAAATTCAGAGAATCATTAGATCTTACTACAAAAGCCTGTATGCCACTAAACTGGAAAATACAAAAGAAATGAACATTTTTTTAGATAAGTACCATATACCAAAGCTAAACCAAGACCAGGTGAATGATCTAAATAGACCTGTTAGTCACGAAGAACTACAAACTGTTATCAAAAATCTCCCTTCCAAAAAAAGCCCAGGACCTGTAGTAATAAGAGCGGCAGGGCTGCGTCCCCAGCACCCTGGCTGCCTGCTCGGCTAGCTTATGCCCCGAAATAATTACACGGACACTGTATTCTTTTAAACACTGCTTGGCCCTTTAGCTCTAGCACTTACAGGCTAATTCTCACATCCCGATCAACCCATCTCTAATAATCTGTGAGCACCGGTCTTACCGGGAAAGGTTCAGCATGTCTAACCTGGCGGCTTGCTTCATCGCGTGAGTCTGCCCGGGAGAGCGGAGCATGGCCTCTCTCTCTCTGAGGCGTCTGCTCCCGAGAGGAGAGCTGTGGAGTCTCTGAGCTCACTTCCTCTTCCTCCCAGCGTTCTGTTCTGTTTACTCCACCCACCTAAGGGTGGGCCTATCAAATGGGCCTAGCAGTTTCTTTATTGCTTAACCAATGAAATCAACAGATTGATATATGACACTCCCACATCAAGGACCAGATGGTTTCATTGCAGAATTCTACCAGAATTTCCAAGAAGAGCTAATACCTATACTCCTTAATGTATTTCACAATATAGAAACAGAAGAATCATTGCCAAATTCCTTTTATGAAGCTACAGTTACCCTGATACCAAAACCACACAAAGACCCAACCAAGAAAGAAAATTACAGGCCTATCTCACTCATGAATATCAATACAAAAATTCTCAACAAAATACTGGCAAACCGAATCCAAGAACACATTAGAAAAATTATCCATTATGATCAAGTAGGCTTCATCCCAGAGATGCAGGGCTGGTTCAACATATGCAAATCTATCAATGTAATCCACCATATAAATAAACTGAAAGAAAAAAAACCATATGATCATTTCATTAGATACTGAAAAAGCATTCAACAAAATTCAACACCCCTTTATGATAAAGGTCTTGGAGAGACTAGGGATACAAGGTTCATACCTAAATATAATAAAAGCTATTTACAGCAAACCAACAGCTAACATTAAATTAAACGGAGAAAAACTCAAAGCCATCCCACTAAGATCAGGAACACGACAAGGATGTCCACTCTCTCCATACCTCTTCAATATAGTGCTTGAAGTTCTAGCAATAGCAATAAGACAACATAAGGAGATCAAGGGGATTCGTATTGGAAAGGAAGAAGTTAAGCTGTCGTTATTTGCAGATGATATGATAGTATACATAAGCGACCCCAAAAACTCTACCAAAGAACTCCTACAGCTGATAAACACCTTTAGTAATGTGGCAGGATACAAGATCAACTCCAAAAAATCAGTGGCCTTCCTATACACTAAGGATAAGGAAACAGAGAGGGAAATCAGAGAAGCATCACCTTTCACGATAGCCACAAATAACATAAAATATCTTGGGGTAACTCTGACCAAGGAAGTGAAAGATCTATATGACAAGAACTTTAAGTCTTTGAAGAAAGAAATTGAAGCTGACACCAGAAAATGGAAGGATCTCCCCTGCTCTTGGATTGGGAGGATCAACATAGTAAAAATGGCAGTTCTACCAAAAGCAATCTATAGATTCAATGCAATCCCTATCAAACTCCCATCAAAATTCTTCACAGATCTAGAGAAGACAATAATCAACTTTATATGGAAAAACAAAAAACCAAGGATAGCCAAAACAATCTTATACAATAAAGGATTGTCTGGAGGCATTACCATCCCTGACTTCAAACTCTATTACAGAGCTACAATATTAAAAACAGCTTGGTATTGGCATAAAAACAGAGAAGTCGACCAATGGAATCAAATAGAAGACCCTGACATTAACCCACAAACCTATGAACACCTGATTTTCGATAAAGGAGCTAAAAGTATACAATGGAAAAAAGAGAGCATCTTCAACAAATTGTGCTGGCAAAACTGAATGTCAACCTGTAGAAGAATGAAAATAGATCCATATCTATCGCCATGCACAAAACTCAAGTCCAAATGGATTAAAGACCTCAATATCAGTCCGAACACACTGAACCTGATAGAAGAGAAAGTGGGAAGTACTCTACAACACATGGGCACAGGAGACCACTTCCTATGTATAACCCCAGCAGCACAGACATTAAGGGCCTCATTGAATAAATGGGACCTCCTGAGACTGAGAAGCTTCTGTAATGCAAAGGACACTATCACTAAGACACAAAGGCAACCCACTGACTGGGAGAAGATCTTCACCAACCCCGCAACTGACAAAGGTCTGATCTCCAAAATATATGAAGAACTCAAGAAATTAGACCGTAAAAATCTAATCAACCCAATTATAAAATGGGGCACTGAGCTGAACAGAGAATTCTCAACAGAAGAAGTTCAAATGGCCAAAAGACACTTAAGGTCATACTTAACTTCCTTAGCGATCAGGGAAATGCAAATCAAGACAACTTTAAGATACCATCTTACACCTGTCAGAATGGCTAAAATAAAAAAACACCAATGATAGCCTTTGCTGGAGAGGTTGTGGAGAAAGGGGTACACTCGTTTATTGCTGGTGGAAATGCAAACTTGTGCAACCACTTTGGAAAGCGGTGTGGCGGTTTCTCAGGAAATTCAACCTACCCCTGGACCCAGCAATACCACTCTTGGGAATATACCCAAGAGAGGCCTTATCATACAACAAAAGTATATGCTCTACGATGTTCATAGCAGCATTGTTTGTAATAGCCAGAACCTGGAAACAACCAAGATGCCCTTCAATGGAAGAATGGATGAAGAAAGTATGGAATGTATACATATTAGAGTACTACTCAGCAGTAAAAAACAAGGACTTCTTGAATTTTGCATACAAATGGATGGAAATAGAAAACACTATCCTAAGTGAGTTAAGCCAGACCCAAAAAGAGGAACATGGGATGTACTCACTCATATTTGGTTTCTAGCCATAAACAAAGGACATTGAGCCTATAATTAGTGATCCTAGAGAAGCTAAATAAGGAGAACCCAAAGAAAAACATATAGGCATCCTCCTGAATATTAACCTCCATCAGGCGATGAAAGGAGACAGAGACAGAGACCCACTTTGGAGCACCGGACAGAAATCTCAAGGTCCAAATCAGGAGCAGAAGGAGAGAGAGCACGAGCAAGGAACTCAGGACTGCGAGGGGTGTACCCACACACTGAGACAATGGGGATGTACTATCAGGAACTCACCAAGGCCAGCTGGCCTGGGTCTGAAAAAACCTGGGATAAAACCGGACTCGCTGAACATAGCAGACAATGAGGACTACTGAGAACTCAAGAACAATGGCAATGGGTTTTTGATCCTACTGCACGTACTGGCTTTGTGGGAGCCTAGGCAGTTTGGACGCTCACCTTACTAGACCTGGATGGAGGTGGGTGGTCCTTGGACTTCCCACAGGGCAGGGAACCCTGATAGCTCTATGGGCTGACAAGGGAGGGGAACTTGATTGGGAGAGGGGGAGTGAAATGGGAGGCGGTGGCGGGGAAGAGACAGAAATCTTTAATAAATAAACGGGAAAAAACAATATTGTTTCAATCCAATCATTCAATAAATATTTGTAGCATGTTTCTTAAACTCTAGGAATTGAATGGCCCTACTGGGAACAGTGTCTTCAGGATCAGCAAGACCTAGATTATCAGAGCAGCAGAAAATCCAGCTGTTCCTCGGTCTCCATGGGGAATTAGTTGCAGTATCTCCACGGAGATCTAAATCCACAGAGGCTCAGTTCTCGTGCCTGCAATGGCACTGTATTAGCGAAGAATCCGGGCACATTCTCCTGTATATTTTGCATCATTTGCACACTAATTAGAATGTCCAATGCAATGTAAATGCTGTGGAAGTATTGGTTATAGATTATCCCTTAGAGAAGAATAACAAGCAAAGAGACCCTATGCAAGTTCATTACAGAGAGAATTTTTTTTCTCCCGATATTTCCAACCTCTGTTTGGTTTACTCCACCCACATGTTTGTGGATCTGAGGGGTGAAGGGCAAGTATGCAGAAAACAAAAGGTGTGATTTAACTGAAGCACCAATTCATTTGTCTGTCTTCCCTCTGCTGCATTCAGAGCACATTGGACAGAGCAGATGTCCAATGGCTGCACAGAGAAGAAAATCAGGAGGGGTCATGAGAGCGCTCAGAGGGGAAAGGTGTTGCTGCCAAGCCTGAGGAGCTGAGTTCAGCCCTTAGACTCATATGGTAGAAGGCAAGAGCTGATCTTCACATGTTTTCCTCTGAACTCCACATGTATGCCATATATAATATATGGCATGTATGTAATATATAATTACAATATATTAAATGTAATTAAAAGTTTTCCATGCATGACTCACACACATAGACATACATAAGCACATACTATGCAAATGCATGATAATAAATACATACTTTTAAGAGAAGAACACCAGAGGAGCAACAGAGTAAAAAGTAGTTTTGTCTCCAGAGGGTCCCAAATGTGGGAATGAGAGACGTTGGTCAGTTTTCTCCGTTTCTGAAGGCACTGGACAATGGGCCTTGGGGACAGTCAGAAGGAAAGCAGAGTTCTGGTGACAGGTCACAGCTCTTCAGAGTGAGGGGTGCTTCAGGAGCAGCAATAGGACCCTAGCACTTGGAGAAAAGTGATGCAGTTAGGGAATGGGTGGGCTCAAGAAGCACAGGTCTTTTGGGGGGCAGGGGCTGAGCCGAGGTCACAGATCTTCCTTAAACTCCCATCATCACCTGTGCGTCTTGTCTCTAGCCTCTCCCCATTTCATCTCTCAGTCACCTTGAAATGCCTGGAATTCTGGCTGCCAGACTCACTCCGGTTCAGTGACTCATCATCATCTTCTCCTTCATCCCTAGCAGTTTCCATTATTCCTGGAGCTTGGCTGGAAGCCCAGGCCTTGAATCTAAAAAATGACTTCCTCTCCTGAGCTTGCACCAAGGAAAGTTTTGCATTCTCTATGCCTAGATTTTTCTCTGTGCTTCCCTACAATAGCCAGACTCTAAGGAATTGCCAAAGATTTACTCTTGGCTATATAGTAAAATCTTCATCAGTTCAGGTTCAGTGTAGTTGGGACCAGCACTCACTCAGGGAGCCTGAGTGGACCACAGTGGAAAAAGAATGGAGTGATCGCAATATGCAGCTTACTACTGATTATTCTGCTCTTGAGAGTATCCCTGACCGTGGTGATGTGCTTGTATGCTATCTCATTTTACATTCATGACCTTGATAGAAGGCTTGGCATTCTTCCCATTTTATCCATGTTGAAAACTGAGACTTAGATGAAATAATTTGCCCAAGGTCAGGATGAGAACTTAGGACCTTTAAAAGTCATGGCGGGGGGGGGGGGGGGTCCTGCTTTGTGACACTCTTCATGGGGAAATGGGACCAAACATCTGCCCACCCCAAATAGGAAACCACAACAAACCAAAGTAAAAATACCACAGAAGTCCAACTCGGTGGACCAATCAGTTTTATTGGGGTCACTTACAGGAATGTGAGTGAGGGGTTACTTACAGCAACAGAAATGACTCAAAGTCAGCTGCATCACCAAATGCCAACATGGGCGACAGCTCACAAAAACTGAAAACCTGGAGCACACTGCTCAGTCTGCAGGCAGCTCAAAAACTCAGAGATTATCTCTCCCAGGCAACTCAGGTAGCCTGAGCCTCGTTCACGTACCTAAGCTGGCTGGTCTCTTTCTCTTCCCATACCAGGCTGGTCTCCGTCACTTCTGGTTACTTCATCTGATCTCTGCTTCCTCTGGGTGGCTTGCCTTGTGTGAGAGTGTCTCAACAGTCCTTACTGATTGTGTATGCTTGATGAGGGAGGGGGATTAGTGAATCCAGTCAGTTTCAGTAACTTCCTGAAGCTATTGAGTTATTCATTTCCTGAGTTTTACTAAGCTTCCCTAAAAGGTAGAATGCTTCACAGCCCTTAAAAATATACAGCATCATGAGCTGAAGAGATGGCTCAGTGGTTAAGAGTACTGACTGTTCTTCCACAGGTCCTGAGTTCAATTCCCAGCAACCACATGGTGGCTCACAACCATCTGTAATGAGAGATCTGGTGCCCTCTCCTGGGGTGCAGGTACGAATGCAGGCAGAACACTGTGTACATAATAAATAAATAAATCTTTTTTAAAAAAGAATATCCAGCATCTTACAGAGATTCCCTCCAGGATGGGAAGTTTATCTCTGAGGAGACTGCAACACAACAGCCTCTACCCTGCTGGGAAACATTGTCCCAAAGTTTGGGCTAGAAGAGGGGAACTTTGTAAGTTCTGTTAGGAAAGAGGAAGGATGGAAAAGTAGAGTTGAATCAGAAGAATGTTGCCCTCCCCTTCACTAGCTGTGTGACTTGGGGTGTGTTATTAAACTCTCTGAGATTCATTTTCTTTATTTGTCCAACGTAAAATGGACCATCCTTCTCACAGTCTGTGTAGACAGCATCAACCAACTTCCACAACACCACTTGCTTGGAGCCTGCTACAGATGAGCTGTCTAAACATTGTTGCTTCCCACTCTGCTCTTCTCTGTGCTGCTGGGAGTTTGACCACATGGGATGGAAGCCAACTATGCATTCTAGAGCCATGTGGCAACTGGAACCATGGATCTAGATTCTTATTTATGGAGAGGCAGAGCTGGGCAGGATCAACAGAAGCAAAAACCTAGAGACTTCTGGGCTGTGAATGAAGGGTGTCATATTTGGGGACATGGTATCCAAATGAAACCTGAAATATGAGAACGGGAGAGGTCGGCGGCACACTGTCATCAAGAGGAAGTCCTTAGCGGTCGCTTGGAAATCATGGTTTAGGGACATGGGCATTCAGTCACACCAGTGGTAGGGAAGGCCTACCGAACTTTGTGCCATCTCACATGGGGAAACTTCCCTGCACCCCTCCCCTCTGATTTCCTTTAATAACCTTGTCTGACTTAATTCTCCAAGAACTCATTAAATCGTTTCTTGGTACACTGTTCTCATTCCACGGTTTCAACACCAGAGAAACAAGATCCATAAATTGTTCCCGGCAGGAGGTTCCTTTTGTTAATTTTGGGGGAAAAAAACCTCCTTCCAACTTCAAAGACTTGGTGGCTATTTAGTATTTAGTCGGGGGCTTCATCCCAGCCCCCTGGCATCCATCTTTGGAATGCTGGGCAGAAAACTCCATTCCAAGCTCCCTCCCCTGAGAGTTGCCTCAGTCCAAACTCCACCTCTGAGAAAACCTGCCAATTATGACCCTCCCCAGGGAGGGTAAAAAAAAACCACCAAAAGGTAACCCTTCCACAGGGAAGGTCAAGACCACTCCCACAGGCTATTTAAACTGCCCCCCCCAGAGAATAAATACATGGTATCCCCTTTTCCTCCCCAGTGATCATTTCAGGCTCCCACACGCACACCCTGTGTTTTCCTGGGACAACCTGGGAGCAATGGCACCCAATGAAACCTGGGTATTTTTAAATTGGGTCTGATTGGGATTATTTGCATTGGCAAAGAGGTTTATTGACCAGAAAATATTTAACATTTGGAGGTCCCCCAAGGGTCCAGGGCCACGTGCTGGAAAATGCCCTTCTCGCGTGTGCTCTCTGCCAGGCTAAGACTGGCTTCCTCTTGGTGAGTTCTCCTTTTTGAAAACATGCCTCAAGGGCCTGGGATCCATTCACGTTTATTTATCTTTGTCGATTTTTGGGCTTTCCTTTGGGAGTCACAGTTGTGCCAGGTGCCCAATTCAAGCTGCGAGTCAGATCTTGCTGAGGTGGGACTGAGTGGGTAGAGATGTCTCTCACTCATTTCTCATGACCCCCCCCACCCCGGTTTTTACTCAAGAGCCCTGTCACAGTAGATGCATTGTGACAGACTTGAGTGCCAAGATTTGGCATACACTTGTAAAAATGGGCTCTTGCAATTCTAAGCTGGATCCTCTATCACCCCTGGGCTGCCTTTTACAAAATCTTTATAAATTGAGACCGTCCGATACAATCTGTCCCAAAAGGCTAATTTCTCTACGCGCTAAGATTTGGCCTCAATATGACCTTGACAAAGGGTCACTAGAGGGAACTCTTGAATTTTTCATCCTCAGGAACCTTGAAAATTTTTGCTGCTGTAGGAATAAATGGACAGAATTCTCGTGTGTCCATGGTTTCTAGAAACTGGACTCCCATCCCTCCCTCAGTAACCGGTTTTGGTTGCCAGGGTCACAGCACCTCCAGATTCCCAACCATCTGGGAATTGGGACCCTGAAAGTTCCACCATGACCATGCTGCCAGAGACACTATCCCCTCTCCTACTCCCTTGAACTCTAACTACCCAACCCCCTACTGTGGAACAACATTCTCCTCATCCCCACATTCCTCCCCCTACCCCTACCCTCTCCCTCCCCAGTCAAACAAGGCCAACTTCCTCCTCCTTACCCACCTTCCTCCCTCCCCCTTCCTTCTACCACCTCTCCCTACCCCTCCATGCCACAAGCCACCCCTTGGACTCCTTCTACACACTGGCCTAACCCCTCCCAATCCTCCTCCATCTCCTCTCATACCAGGTCTCACCATAACCCTGCCCTTCTCTGTCCTCTCTGGGAGGTAGCGGAAGCCGATGGCATTATTAAAGTCCATGTTCCCTTCTCTCTTCCACCCTCTCTCAGATAGAAAAGCGGTTGGGTTCCTTCTCTGTTAATCCTTCTGTCTATATTAAGGAGTTTTGCTATCAGTCCCAGGTCTATGATTTAACCTGGCATGATTTCTATGTCATCCAGGTCTCTACTCTCACTCCTGAAGAGCAAAGTAGAATTCAGGTAACAGCTAGACAGAATGCAGACCAGACCCACCTAGTGGACAGTGTAGTCCCTATGGGGGAAGTGGCCATGCCAGCCACAGAAACATACTGAGATTATCAACCGGGTCAAAACAGCCAACAGAGGTAGGACATCATGGTCCACTGCCTCCTTCAGAGTATGGAGATGGTCTTGGAAAAAGTAGTTAATTTCAACAAATTTCAAGAGATCACACAGCTAGCTGATGAAAACCCGGCCATTTTTTTAAACTGATTACAAAATGCCATGGTTCAATATACTAGATTGGACCCAACCTGCCCATTGGGAGCCACGGTCCTGGCTACCCATTTTATTTCTCAGTCAGCACCAGATATTAGAAAAAAAGTTTAAAAAGGCTGAGGAGGGTCCCCAAATTCCCATACAGGAATTGGTAAAAATGGCCTTTAACGTTTTTTTTAAACAATTTTGGTACATCTCTTGTTAACATTGACTATTTATTTATTTATTTTATACGCATTGTTGTTTTTGCCTTCATATATGTCTGTGTGAGGGTGTTGGATCTCGTGGAACTAGAGTCATAGACAGTTGTGAGCTGCCATGTAGGTGCTGGAGCTCGAACCCTGGTCTTCTGGAAGAGCAGTGTTCTTAACCACTGAGCCATCTCTCCAGCCCATGTCTTTAAAGTTTTTAATGTCTGAGAAGAGACAGCTGAATCCTCCCAACAGATGAGGCTGCAACAGACAGCAACACTCCAAGCCCAAGCCCTAGAAGCTGCCCTGAGGGGCACAAGGGAAGTTGACCATGAGGCTCCATCCTGTCAGAGCTCAGCCTAAGTCAACTTCGCTGGAAGCCTGCTACAAATGTGTCCTAAATGGCCATCTGGCACAATATTGCCCTAGGCCTCTGCTGCCTACAAGACCATGCCCTATCTGCCAGCAGCCTGGACACTGGAAATCACAATGCCCCCATTGAAATGATCCATTCTGTCTCTTTAAGAGACAAACCATGCCCACTCCCTCCCTCATCTGCTGAGACAGGCTGATCTTCAGCTTCCAACCTGAGTTCTCTCTCTTTTCCATCTCCCTCTCAGAGAGGCAACTTCTGTCTTTCCCTTCTCTCTCTCTCTCTCCTCTCTCTCTCTCCTCTTTTCCCCTTTTCCCTTCCCCTCCATAACCCACCTAATAAATATTCAACCTCACTCTGCATGGTGTGCCTATCCATCTGTCTCTCACCGGCCTCCGCCATATGACTCACTGCCAGGGACCAGCCACCTTCAGAGACCTGCCGCGTGGTCTCCTGCACCATCCCTGCCTGGTACTGGCTGCTCTCGGGACCCGCTGCCCCCTGGCTGCCACCACATGGCACACTGCCCGCCACCACTCGTGGGACCTGCAGCGTTTCTGCCACTACAGCTACTCAGAGATCCACAGCATTTTAAATAATCCATTTCACCCATGCGGGTTTGTCCTCTATGTCACACCATGGAGTTTCAGCCTCACCAACATCAGCAAGTGAGACTGTGCCAGCCTTCGAACTACTCGGCCTGGTGGAGGATTGACATGGCCCAGACTTGGTGACTCCCATTGACCTCTCCTAGCTTATGGTAATGCTGCAAGTAGTGGGTAAGTCCATTACTTTTCCTTTGGATATGGGTGCTATTCACTCTGTTTTAACATCTCACTCGGACCCTACGTTCCCCTCACCAATTTCAGTAATGTGGGTAGACAGAACCCGCTCCTTCCCACTTAAGACTCTGCCACTGCCCTGCATTTTTGCAGGGTGATTCATTTCTCACTCTTTCCTAGTCATACCTGCATGCCCTCACCTCTCTCTACTTGGTCAAGATATTCTTAGCTGCTTCCAAGCCACACTCACTTTGACCCCCACACCCTCTCCTAACTAACACTTTCTTCTCACCTTAATAGCCTCAGAGGTTTCTATCCCAGTCTGTCTTGTCCCTACCCTCCCTGACCCAGTAGATCCCGAAGTATGGGATACTACCACTCCTGTGGTTGCTACTCACCACCAGCCAGTCCTAGTTCACCTTAAAGACTCTTCATCCTTCCCTTCCAGACCCCGATTTCCTATTTCTGAAACCCACCACCTTAAGCCTATTATTATCCGCCAACTATCTCAAAAACTTTTAATTCCTATCTATTCACCCTGCTGCACTCCCATCCTTCCTGTGTGTAAGCCCTCTGGCACTTACCGCTTGGTTCAAGATCTCTGCCTCATAAATGAGGCAGTTATTCCAATTCACCCACTGGTTAACAACCCATACAATCTCCTGTCTAAAGTCCCTCTTGCCACCTCCTACATTACTGTTCTGGACCTAAAATGCCTTCTTTACTGTCCCTTTACACCCTGACTCATACTTCCTCTTTGCCTTGATCTGGGAGGACCCTGACTCCTGGTCCTCCAGACAGCTTCCATGGACTGTTCTCCCTCAGGGTGTTCAGGACGGCCCCCATTTCTTTAGCCAAGCTCTGGCTCGAGATCTCTCAAACTTTGACCGAGGTCCTAGCATGCTTCTCCAGTATGTTGATGATCTCCTTCTCTGCAGTCCTACATGGTCTCTGTCCCAACAGTCCACCTCGCACTCCTTAACTTTCTTGGATATCTGAGATATCGAGTCTCACCAGCTAAACTTCAGCTGTGCTCTCCCATGGTGGTATATTTGGGTGTTCAACTCAGCCCAGGGTCTAAGATCCTCACCTCTGACAGCATCCAGGCCCTGCAGGATTTACAGCCCCCAACCACAGGGGCTCAGATCCTCTCATTTTGGGACCTGCTAGGGTTCTTCCATCATTGGATCCCTAACTTTGTCATTACAGCCAAGCCTCTGTACCAGGCAGTCAAAGAGACCCCCACGGGGCCTCTCACCCACCCAGCCATCGTCTGCCACCACTTCTCTCTACTGTGAGATGCCCTTCTTTCAGTCCCTGTTCTTGCTCCTCCAGACCCCATGAGACCTTACCACCTTTATACAGATGAGAGGTCAAGACTGGCCACAGAGTTCTATCCCAACAGGTTGGGCCTTCGAATCGGGCTGTCGCCTTTTGATCCAAACAGTTGGACCTCACTGCCTGTGGATGGCAGCCATGCTTAAGAGCCCTGGCGGCAGCAGCTGAACTCACTCTGGAGGCTCTCAAGATTACCCTGTCCAGGCCAATCATGGCATATTCTACCCACCACCTCTCAGACCTTCTGAGTCATTCCTCTCTCTTTCTCTCTCTTTAGGCCTTCATGAGTTCAGGTTTTTCACTTACTGTTTCTAGAAAACCCCTAAATTACTTTGGCCTCCAGTCCTGCCCTAAACCCTGCAACTTTCCTTCCTGTTCCCTCCCCCTCTGGTACCTCCTCTCACTCTTGTCCAGAGGCAGTAGAGGCCTTAAGCTCACCTTGGCAGGGTTTTCTAGACCAGCCACTTACAAATCCCCAACTCACCCTGTTTGTTGATGAAAGCTCCCTTATTCATAAATCAGGAAACCGCCAGGCAGCATATGCAGTGGTTGGTCACTTCCTGTAGTGCAAGAGGGCCTGCTTTTGGTCCTGCCCGGCTAACTTACACCCGAAATAATCACACAGAAATTGTATTCATTCAAGTACTGCCTGGCCCATTATCTCCAGCCCCTTATTAGCTAACGCTCACATATTAGTTTAACCCATCTCCATTAATGTGTATCGCCACTTGACTGTGGCTTACCAGCATGAGTTTAACTAGCATCCATCTTGGGCAGGAGAACCCTGGCGTCTGCCACACTGCCCTTCTTCCCAGCATCCAGTTCTGTCTATTCCACCTATCTACTCCACCTATCTAAGTTCTGCCCTATCAAAAGGCCAAGACAGTTTCTTTATTCAACCAATGAAAACAACACAAGGACCTCCTATACCACTTCCACTAATGCAGTTGAAGCGACCTGCCTGCCAATGGGAACCTCATCACAAAAGGCTGACTTAATTGCCTTGACTAGGGCGCTCCAAATAGCCAAGGGCCAATGGGCTAATATTTATGCTGATTCTAAATATGCCTTCTTAATATCCCATACCCATTCTGCACTCTGAAAGAAAAAGGGCTTCCTTACTATTAAGGGCATTCCCATAATTAATGGACCACTTTTAGCCAACCTCTTGGAGGCCCCCCAGCTCCTGGCAGAAGTAGCCACTATCAGGGACACCAATCCTCCAAAGACCCAGTGGCAATGTCAAGGCTGACTCAGTGGCCCGGAGGGCTGGCCTCCAACTCCTTTGATTCCACAGAACATATTTTGTTCTTGACTCCCTCCTATCAGCCCTGTTACCAACCAGAAGAGAGGGACAAGCTCATAAAAAAGGGGGTCACAAAAACAGAGGATGGGTGGTTCTACTTAAATAACCATCTCATCCTTCCTCAAGACCAGGCATTGTCGATCATTTCAGACATCCACCAGACCTTACACATAGGCCCCAAAACTTTGTTCCATTTTTTAGAGTCGGTCTCTTTGACCCCACCCATCTCCGAGATCATATTTCACAGGCACTCCTCCTGCCAGATGTGTGCTCAGGCCAGTCCACAGAGGGATCTCCATATATGTCAATCTCTACATCAGCTTCATGGACATCAATGGGGCAAAGATTGGGAAATTGATTTCACTCATATACCTACTCAGTCAAGTGGCGATACACACTAATGGAGATGGGTTAAACTAATATATGAGCGTTAGCTAATAAGGGGCTGGAGATAATGGGCCAGGCAGTACTTGAATGAATACAATTTCTGTGTGATTATTTCGGGTGTAAGTTAGCGGGGCAGGACCAAAAGCAGGCCCTCTTGCACTACAGGAAGTGAGCAACCACTTATTGATAAATCAGGCGGTTTCCTGATTTATCAATAAGGGAGCTTCCATCAACAAACAGGGTAAGTTGGGGATTTGTAAGTGGCTGGTCTAGAAAACCCTGCCAAGGTGAGCTTAAGGCCTCTACTGCCTCTGGACAAGAGTGAGAGGAGGTACCAGAGGGGGAGGGAATAGGAAGGAGAGTTGCAGCTTAGTTCCTAGGTCTCTTGAACGTTGATGGACAGGACCTCACATGGTAATCCTCACCACCCCTCGGCTGCCAAGCTCCTGGGACACCCATGCTGGTACCATCTCTCTAGGCTCAAACGGGCACCTACTCAGGACACTTGGTCTGTCCAGCAGTTAGGACCTTCCACCCTCCAGTTTTCCAAGATGCCAAAAATGAAGGGCTTATCTGCTCCTCATCCTGGCACACTCATCTTTGTCGGTACAAACAAGATGGGAAAAAACAATATTTTTTCTCCTAGCCACATGCCTTCTCATCTCCTTTAAGGAACAGGTGCCTGGCATCTCCAGGATGGCAGTAAGCTGGATGCCTTTCCAGCCTCACCTCTTGCTGAGCATTAATTTACCAACTCCCAGCTCTCCCCTCTCCCACGTTGCACCATGCCAGACTTGAGTCAGTGCCCTTTATCCAAAGAGAATCTGAAATGTTTGGTCAGAAGCATCACTTCAGCTCCCTGGCACCCCTTTATACAAAGAGTCTGAAATATTTAGTTGGGGGTTTCATCCTAGCCCCCTGGCATTCATCTTTGGAATGCTGGGCAGAAAACTCCATTCCAAGCTCCCTCCCCTGGGAGTTGCCTCAGTTCAAACTCCACCTCTGAGAAAGCCGGCCAAACAGTGACCCCTCCCCAGGAAAGGTCAAGACCATTCCCACCGGCTACTTAAACTGCCCCCTGAGAATAAACACATGGTCTCCCCTTTTTCTTTCCGGTGGTTGTTTCGGCTTTCCTCCCCTCTCCTCCCTGCCCCGTGTTTTCCTGGGACCACCTGGGAGCACTGGCGTCCTATTAAACCTGGGTATCTTTTAATTCGGTCTGATTTTGTCTGATTGGGATTATTTGCATCTGCCAAGAGGTTTGTTGTCCAGAAAATACTTAACAGTGGCCACTCTGGGACCAGGAAAACATGTCAGCCTTCACCCTAACCATGACCTGATTCTAGAATGGGTTGTTCTTGCCAGTGAGAACATTCCTGGTGAGCATGGCTTCATTTACTCCATCTGTTCACCTTAAGGAACTCTGCCTGGCTTCTCAGAAACTTCTGCTAACACATTGCTGGGCAGGGGCTACCGATGCCTGCTATCAACTCCAACTCCTTTGCCAATTCGCTTTCATTCCCGTTCCCTGTGCTTTCTAGCCTCCTACAGTAGATATTTCTGTGGGATGTTTCTCTAACTTAGAAGAATCAATGGCGACTAAGACTCAGTCTAAGCAGGATTTGGAAGCCAGGGCCATACTTTACCGAGGGAATCCTATTCATCTCTGTGCCAGATCTGTCTTGTGGGTACCTTGGATCCTGTAGCTGAAAGATAAGCAAAGACTGCCTCCCTCACAGATCTGTAGCTGTTACTGACTTCATGACACTCAGAGCATCATCCAGGCCATAGGTAGCTCAAGCCCAGCTCCAGGGAGTTCAGTGTGTGTGTGTGTGTGTGTGTGTGTGTGTGTGTGTGTGTGTGCAGAATGTACAGTTTCCACTGAGTCCCTTCTACATATTACCATAAAAATTCACAAATTTATAACTAGTTCCAGGGGCATTGTAGGACAAAATAAAAGATTGTTAAGTCAAGATCATGGAGTCCCCCCAAAACCAACCAGGAGACCGAGTCCTGTATGTAAAAGCAAAGAGCCTTTATTCTTAACACAAGTTTGCAAACTCAGTCTTTCCATGTGTCCAACATATCGGGGTGATCAGAGAACCCCGAGCTCAGAGTTGAGTTTTTATAGTAGCAAAGGTGGGGGTGCGGGGTTTCTAAGGTTTAGGACCCCTGGTTGGCTGACATTTGTCTAGGGGTGTCCTGGTGAAAAGCAATGGGTGTGTGCTGGCAGGTGATCCTATCTACAACAGTTGGAAAGTTAGGAATTTCCTTTGGCTGGTCTGTTCCTGGGTAGTCTAAGCTTGTGGTCTTTCTCAGAATCAGATATTGCCTTGGGGTAAACTACTGAGACTCAGGCCTCTATTGGGCTTGTCATGGCTGGGTTCTACAAGATAAGTGTAGTATTCATTCCCAGTGCAAAGATACTCATGTGGGGGTTTAATGTGAACCATGACAGAATGGCAGCGCTCAGCAATGAAGACTCAGGCAAACTGCTAGTTTCAAATTCCAGCTTGACCACGTCCTAGCTGTGTGACTTCAGCAACTGGCTAACCTCTTTGTGACTTAATTTCCTCATCAATAAAATAAAAATAAGACTAAAAACACCCCAGGACTGACGAGGTGGCTTAGCGGTTATGAGCTCTCAAATAGCTTTCGGCATTTGCCACAGTGGACAAAGCTGCCCCTTCCTTCCTTCTGAGTCATGATGGATTAAAGCTCCTCTGAAATCTGAAGCTGAAATAAATCTTCCCCTCTCAAACCTGTGCCAGCTATTCTGTCACAATAATACAAAAGGAATACAAATCTTACTTATCTTCAGCCTCCGTATATAGCTTGGAGCTTCTCAATTGTCTGATTTAAATTGCATGTAACATGTGTTTTAATCATCTAAACCATGATATATAGAAATCACCAGTTCATTAGCTTAAGATGAGACGTTAACTCATTCTTATGCAGGGATTTGAGCGCAGGTTCCCTTTAATTACAGGGTATCCTGAGACTAGACGTTGTGCTGTGAAGAGCCCATCATGATTACAGAAGTTACCTGACTTGTAAATCAGAACTTCTTGGTGCCTGGCAACCAAAGCCAAAATCAGGAAAGAGACTGAATACCAAGGCTGATGCAACTATGGGATTTGAAACATAACTCTGTCACCCCAATTTCAACTGTGCTCTCTGTATCACTTTTATTGTTACACTGGTACAAAGTAATTATCATTAATTAAATTTTGATTGCTGTTTGGAAGGAAGGAAGGAAGGAAGGAAGGAAGGAAGGAAGGAAGGCTAGATTAGCCTCAAACTCACAATTTTCTTGCCTCTATGTCCTAAATCCTGGGATTACAAGCATACATCAACATGACAATCGATCAGTTAAGAATTACAAAATAAAAGCATAGGAGTAAATATTATATTTACGTCTTACATATTAAGAACTCCAAGCAAAGACTTTGTTTCTGGGGGTGTTTGGAGTCCTCAGTGGCTATGATCATGGCAGGTTTGTGTCCCTCTATGCCTTCCTTCCCACCTCTGCTCAAGCAAGCCGTCCATTTTATACCCATGCCTGTGGCTCCCTTCCTCCTGGAAGCTCCCAGGGACAACTCTCACTCCCCATAAAATAAAGAAGGCAAACTTCAGCATAGCAGTCGAGGGCAAAGCCATCCTGCATCCACACACCCATTCCTAGCCTTCCGTCCCATGCCCTCTGTGTGTGTACAGGAAACACATTTGGGGAGGAACCACAATACAGGAGGGGGCCTTTTAGTCTTCTCTATTAAAAACAGTCCCACCTAGGCTAACCAAGTCATGGATTAGAGATAGCAATCTGTCTCCGTCTTTTTATTCTGTGTAGATGTGCCTGTGTGGAATCACACTTCTGAGATTAATATTGAAACACCATTTACCTCTATCAGCTTTCTTAAAGTATGGCATGCTGATAATAAGTAGACAATTTCCACACTTACTGTGCCGGGTCTTTCTTGCCAACAAGCATTTCTCTGTAAACGATTGCAAAGTGGTTCTGGGGAGGTCTGGAAATAGCCATGACCATGCTCTTCCAACAAGGAAGCCATGTAAACACTTGACGGCCAGTCCTCTGAAGGTCAGGCTGCTGTTTCTATCCTCCTCCCAATTCCCTTCATAACCTCTTCAAGACACCTCCCAACTTTGTAACTTTTTTAAATAACCCACTACTTCCAGTTAGTGCTGCCCATGCGAATGAGGCTTTTCCCCGGAGCGTGGGAGCCTACCAGTTGCCATAGTCTCAGAAAAGAGGGATTTCTCCTTCTCTGCTAGCCAAGGCTAACAGCTCTGCAGCAAGGGCTGGACTCTGAAGACTCTTCACCCCATCTATGCTGGAATCTCGGCTAGCTTCATCTTGTCCTGCCGTGAATGACTGCAACAGCCATGTCCTGTCCAGCAGACAGCATGGGGCAGCATTTCTCCCTACAGTGCTACATTCTCGTCCCACCTTCCGCAATGCCCCTTGGGTCTGGGGAGAGGGAATTGGTACACATGTTCTGTGTAGGGCTGGGCACTCAGCCTCTTTTTCTCAGGACTTTGACAGTTGTGCAACTCTCTGTTGTCTGGTGACTGAGCTAGTTTTTTTTTTTAATTAATTTTTAAGCTAGCATGCCAAGTAGCAGGTTTTACTGTGATGTTTTCCTGCATAAATGTTGCCATACATCATTCATTCCATCTCTTTCTCCCTCTGCCCTCCCTACACCAGCGCTACTTTATTTCTTCTGGTGCTCAAGGCTTAGGTGGGTGTGCCACTCAGGATAGACACATTGAACAAATGGAGTGAGTGTTCCAGGATAAATAAGGCGCCTGGCAGTGTTCTAGTAGAGGCTGGACATAATCATAGTTTACATTTGCCCAGCTTTACTCTACTTCTAAACCTTTCTCGTTGCTTTGACTTTGTTCTTTGTATAGTTTCGATGCCCCCCGCAAAAGTATGTGTGCCAAACTTAATCCTCAATGAACAGTGTTAAGGGGGAGTTTAGTCCTGAAGGGTCCTTCCTCACAAATGGATGAAAGTCCACCAGGGAAAAAAGTTGTGACTGTATGTTCCATCTCGGTGTCACACTCAGTGGCCTCCCAAGCTCTGTCAGCGGTTGACACAGCAAGAACCGTCTTGCCAGAACTGTCCCCTAGAAATGTCTCCTCAGGAGACCTCAGGATTGAACCTCAGTATGACCTAAGCCAGGCATGGTAGAGTATCCCTGTAATCCCAGCCCTCAAAAGATGGGGTAGGAGAATCGGGAGTTCAAGGTCACCCTTAACTAGATAGATAACAAGTTTGAGACCATCCTAGGCTACAGGAGACCCTGTCTTTAGGAGAGAGGGGAGAAAAAAAGACAAATTTGTCCCAAGGTTTTGGACTTCCCAGTGACATCACCATGAGTCAAAGAAATTGCTTTTATTTATAAGTTTTATTTATAAACCTCATCTAAACTGCTATAATAACCCGAAATGGGCTTGTTTTCCTATCTTCTCTGTAAGTTAGGCAAGGCATGTGCTTTTAGTCCCATTATATAGAGGAGAACTAAGAACCACAGCACAGTCTAAGGATTTCGTGGGGCTGGTTAACAAGCAACGGAGTCCATGCTGAAACACAAGCATTCAGACTCCCTCACCGGCACCTCTCTCTCCTCCTCCCCAGCACTCCCCATCCCCCTACACCCATGGAGCATCTAGTGCATGAGTGACAGGCTCCACAACCCACGTGACCCAGGCTGACTCTCATATTTTCTCTGCTTTTGTGAGCGTCCCTTGGGTGACTTGGCCTAACCTAGACTTCTTCAAAATGCATGTGGCTTCGCATCCCAACCCCTTCCTTGACCCCACATGTCCGTTTTTTCCTAATTAGCTTTCGTTCACCGAGCATCTGTTGAAGTCTGCTCTGTGAGAGTTTGGAGTGCAAGCCATTTGCACACTGGAGTTTTCCTCCGTGTTTATCTCATTTGAATTCTGGGCGGCCATGTGAGTGGAGATCATAATGAACCACTCTGGGTATTTTTCCACTGAAGATGAATCCAGGGACTGTCAAGAGGCTGGGGCTCATGTGGAAATGCAGCTCCCTGGAATAAAGGATGCTTTATGGTATGTTAGGGGACTGGGAGCTACAGGAAAGGTCTTGTTCTTTGGGCAGGAGCCCCTATCAACCTCTGCAGAGCAGAGAGGAGTAAGCCCTACCTCGAGCGGTTCCCTGCACAGGGGTCTCTGACCTGCAGGGCCAAGTGGCTGGGTGGCCCTGAAAACAATGCCTCCTTAAAGCTTGAACCAGAAGATCTACACTGGCCTCAGTTTCTTCCTGGACCTGCCATCCTAATCCTTCACTGGTTTTATACCCTCTCTAAGGGATCAGACCACAGGGTTGCTATCATGTGACTATCCAGAACCCAGGTTTATGGCCAGCCTTAGGATTCAGATGGTCCTGAGTCTGTTTACTAAAGCTGCACAGGGATCTTCCAAGGAAGAAATAACCAGTGGACCTGCACCCAAGCAGCATGGGGTACCATACAGAGGCCCTTTGTAAGAAAGGTTGATGCAGGGTTGGAGAGAGAAGTCAGCCTCCAGACAGCATCTGCATGTACCATCTCCATGGTAGAAAGCCAAGGACTCAAGAACTTGAAATTTGAACCCAGCTTCCCATATCCTTATAAGGGTACATTTGCTCTGGTAAGAGGGCAAAATATTTGAACTCAAAAACATGTTAACTTGACATATTACTTTCAGTTGTTTAGGCATGTGGTCAGTGTGCCTCCATCCATCCTCTTGACCAGGCCTAATAAATTATACATCTTGAGACACTTGATGTCAGTCACATAATTCCAGCTGAAGGCAATGTAAGGAGGGGCCCCATAGATGCACACCTCTATTGCAAGGGAGAAACCTATGGTCTTACCCCTGCCACCTCCCTCCTCAAACTTCTGCTCTTCTCCTCACTTTCTTTTCTTTTCTTTTTTAATTATATGTGTATAGTTATTTTGACTACATATACTATGTGTGTGGAGTACCCAAAGGGGTCCAGAAGAGAGTGCTGAACCCTCCGTAATTGAAGTACAGAGTTACAGACAACTGTTAGCTGCCATGTGGGTTCTGGGAATTGAACCCAGTTCCTCTGGAAGGACTCTTAATGATTGAACCATCTTTAAGGAGCTTTCTTTAGTCCCATCAAGTTATTCACAACACACTTGCATGCACATGCACACACACAGACACAGAACATGAATAAAATCATCTAGCAGGGCCAGCTTTGACTTATTAGGATTACATTTGTACAAAAATGAAGCCCATTTTCTGATAACCTAAGAACAAGTGAGATGTCACCAGAATGTGTTTTTTTATACTAGCCTTGACCACACATGAGCTGACACTGGACTGTATGAAATAGCATAGTCAGCTGAAAGATTATAATTCCCATTCCCAGGCCAGGCCAAGTTAAGAGTCATGCCTGACTTGGTGTAGTTACTCACAACTGTAATTCCAGCACTTGGGAGACTGAGACAGGAGGACCTTCCATTTAGGAGTAACCTGAGCTACTTAGCAGGACTTTGTCTCAAAAACAAACAAAAACAATAACAACAAAATTATTCCTAAAGCATGTCTCTTATGAGGACCTTGAGTGACAGTCCCAGTCCAGCATCATTTCTTTTGGGGTCTCCATTGGCAACACACTGCTAGCCCACTATATTCTACTGGGTTAATTATAGAGAACCAGACCCAGTGGCTTGCTGATGCCCCTCTCACTGCCCCACCTCCTTTGTAGGCAGTCTGGGTAGCGCAGCGGGAAAGCTGGCCTAAACACACCTCCTCTAACACCTGCACTACCTCCAAGTCTCCACAGACACACTGCGCAGGGCCCGACTCTCTTCCTGAAGGCCAACTCCCCCTCTTATCTGTGCCCACCCCTCCTCTCTGGCTGTGTTGTACAAATACAAGACTCACTGCCAAGATGTAAGAACGGTAAATCTTTGCTCGTTCTTTTATTCATGTCCTCACCTCTGCAGACAGTGCTGAGAAAAACAAACCCCACAAAAGTCCCTGTGGGCTTCAGCAGTCTGGCAGCCTCTCCTTCCTCCCCTCTGATTATCTCTAGAAGACAGGGGAAGAGGTCTGTCTGGTTCCTACAGGGGACACAACCTTCCTCCTTCTCCTCACCGCCGGACTAACAGAAGTGGGGAGAAGGAAAGAATCTGTGGTCTTTATACACAAAGATCATTCATCTGTCTTTGAAGGTCCTAGAACCCTTGGAGTATCCTGGAGTGATCTGGGGAGTGCCTGCATTAAGAATCAGGTCAAAGGTCTCACCTATCCTTGCATGCTTTGCATTGGGGTACATGATAGAGGGTGGGAAAGGGTTGTGGGATGGGGGAGATTTACAGTCATTTGTCTTGTGCCTTCTGGTCCCACAGACCTAAGGTCTGAAGTCTTGAGATGCTGTCAAGCCATAAGCAAGCTAATTTCCTTGGATCTGACTGAGGAACAGACTCAATTCAAAGGTGATCCAAGGAAGATGCTAAGAGCAATTAGCCCAAAAGACAAGGGAGGTTTGAGTTACTGTGACAAGGGCAATCCATGAAGACCATCTCGCTCAGATCACTAAGTTGACAGGGAGAGACCAAAATCTAGGGAGACCAAATCGTTAGTTCCAGTCAGCGCATTGCCATGTGGTTAGAAACCCAGATCTAACTCCAGTAGGATTACTGTTTCCTAGTAGCATGGGCAGGTGCTTTCTAAAAAGGGAGAGAGCTCAAAAGGCAAGCACAGGGTGACATTTCCACCATGCTGGTGCCGTATCCTGTTTGGGAGGGATTTCTCTCTCCCTTTCCCTCTCTTTCTCCCTTACTCTCTCCTTACCCCTCCCCCCATTCCTTTGGTCCTCTTGTTTATCCCACTCCAGCACCAAAAACCTACAGATCTTCCAGAGTTCTCCAGCCGTGGTGAATCCCAAGCCAATGCCTGCTTGCTCCTCCTCTCCCTTTCGCAGACTTGGGGTGTGCAGGAAAACCCATCCTCAGCCCCCAAGGACGGAAAGCTTTCCCCTCTCCACTTCCCCAGGAGATGCCAGATGATGGATGGATTTAAGATTCGGTAGCTCTGGTCCGTGTAGAAGGAAGCAGAGACCTGAGAGTGGGGCCCAGTCAGCCCTCTTTGCTGCACCTGACAGAGCAGTAGCCCTAGGCTGCTGAGACACTGGAGAAAGCAGAAGATGGGCAGCCATGAAATTATAAGGAGGTCGTAAGCACATGGCAACAGAGGGCAGAGGGGAGAAAA
The DNA here is from genome assembly GCF_018167655.1 of Microtus oregoni. Lineage (NCBI taxonomy): Eukaryota > Metazoa > Chordata > Mammalia > Rodentia > Cricetidae > Microtus > Microtus oregoni. The sequence continues at coordinate 6,067,996 of NW_024543831.1, read as the reverse complement.
TCAAGCAAAGGATGGGGGGGGGGGGGGAGTCCTGCTTCCTGGCAGCTATGCCCCAGGGTTTTATTTCCACTTCTCTTCCACTGCAGACAAGCCCAGCACTTCCAAAAAGAAGAGGCAGGGAAGGGCCCACAAATGTCCCTGGAGAAGAACAGAACTCCTCCACTGTTCCCAGTAACCAGTCTGGAAAAGCAAGAACCAAAGAGAGAGATCCTAGAAAGCCCACTAAACATGAAGAAGTAGGTGGAAGAACTCCTCCCTATCTAGGTGGCCAGGACCCACTTTCTTAAGAAGTCTCAGGAGGCTCCAATGTTCTGCCTATGCAGGAAGCTAATCCCTGGGGAGGAGAGCACTGGTTCCTCACTTACTCAACAATAAGCCCTTTGTGTTCGCTCAGCAATTACATTCTCCCCATTCAGCCCCGTTTCTGGTTGGTCAGTAATAATTTACTGCAAGTAAGTCACAATGCTCCAAAAAGAAAGTTGGCTTCCCTACCTCTGAATTCCCTCCAGAACTCAGCACAGCTGGCCTCCCAGATGGTCCTCATTCCTCCCTCTCTGGACTTGAGTCTCCCTTCCTTGCAGCCACCTCCACCTGCACGCTAGCACAGGGGACCCAAGGGACCAGAGTTGGCCCAGGCTGCTCACTTCTCTTTCTTCCCCAAGAACTGGCATAGCAGATGCTGACAAAGGAGGATAGAAGCTTCCGGATCCATAGATGGGGCCCACAGTCTGGCAAAGGCCACCAGAGTTTCTATTCATAAGCTGGGTCTCACACAAGCTCTGTCCATAGTGTGTTCTTCAGTTTTCCTGGGCGAGATGGCCATTTTTTAAGGTTTAAGGCAGGCCTTGAACTCAGGGGCTCCAATGGTCTCTGGCAAGAGGTTTTCATGTGCTCGTGTGTACACACACGGGCATGTATAATTGTTCACGTGTGCAGATGGAGACCAGAGACTGACATCAGATGTTCTCGGTCTTGCTTCAGCTTGGTTTTTTTTTTTCCTATTTATTTATTTATTTATTAAAAATTTCTGTCTCTTCCCCGCCACCTTAAACAAGGGCTCTTCCTGCACCTGGAGTCCACTGGTTAAGCCAGACTGGCTTATCAACAAGCCCCAGGGAGCCAGTCTCTACTCCTAGGACGGCATGAGCCACCTCACTCAAAGGGTGGTGGGGATTGAACCAGGGTCCTCAAGCTTGCATGACAGGCATTTACCAACATCAGGCAGCTCAGAAATACTTGTAACTCCAGCTCCAAAGGATTCAATGTCCTCTAGTATCTGTAGGCAGGCAGGCAGGCACACACGCATGCACGCATACACACACGCATACACACACACACACACACACATCAATCATCATCATCGTCATCGTCATCCTCATCATCATAAATCTTTTTAAATTACGTTTACTTACAGGTGCCATGGTGTACATGTGGAAGTTAGCGAGTGGATAATTTAGGGGAATCGGTTCTCTCCTTCCACTACATGTCTCCCAAGGATAAAGCTCAGGCCATGAAGCTCAGTCTTAAGGGCCCTTTCCCTTTGATCCGTCTTGCTGGCCTCCAGGATTCTACAGGCCCTTGTAAGAAGGCAGATGACTAGGCCAGGTGATCTGATAAAGTATCTTCCAGTTTAATATTTCAGTACAGTATTAAATCATTTCCTTCATCCATGTGCAAGATAAGAATGTGGGTTGGTGGTAAAGGGACCCCCCAAGTTCACACCCTACTTCTCTAGTGCTCAGGAACTAGGTGGCCTTGCAGGAGCCACGACATCTTTCTGAGCGAGCCTTCTTGTCTGCAGAATCGGGTGGATAAAGTAATATCTCTACCACGTGGATGCTGTGAGATCCCACATCAGTAGGCTTTCTAAACCGCCAAGTACTGCTCACATGTCCCTGGTAATTGGAAGGCCGTGGGGGCTATAATGATAGTGATAAGCATTTCCCTTTAACCAAATGTCTATGGCCATCTTAGGAAATATGAAAATGATCATAGCTTGCGGATTTGCTTTTCACTCTTCCTTCCCAGGAGGACCTGCTGCCCCCCCCCCTGCCTCCTTTGGGGAGGAGCCAAGTAGAAAACACTGGGCTCAGTTTGGAGGCTGGAGGCACTTTGCCACCCACCAGAACTTTCTGTGTACTGCCAATGTGACAGCTGACTCTCAGCAACTTTTTCTACAGGTAATGAAGCCAAGAGTAAATTGAGGCCTTTGTGTCTCAGTGCACTGCATGTAAAAAGCTAAGGCAGACCCTCCGGGAAGAATAATCACTTGGATAAACCCTCAACAAATATGCTGATAAACTCACAAAGTTCTCGTTATTGCTTAATGCTAATTGTATTTCCTCGGGTAAGCACCATAAAAAATTCATTGAGATTTTTTGGAAACAAGATAGCCATTGCATTTTAATTGCTAGAGACCAGAGAGTATAGGAGGGAAGCTTCACAGGGGAAATGCTAACTGGGGATAAACTCAGGAAGAAATCCCCCAAGCTGAAAGGTTCAGTTCCCCCAAAAAAGAGCTAAGGGGAAAACCTGAACCCTGTGGCGAGAACAGCCTTCCCTAAGCGCACTGACCTCAGTGGTGCTCAAAGTCTCAGAGCCCCTAGACAGTTGGTCTTTTTTTTTGCTGCAGATGGTGACATAGAGGTTTAACTAACTTAAATAATCTAATAATTAGGGACCTGCCAAATTCTGGAGTTGACGAGCTGGGGTCAGTATCTACGTTCCAAGAAACACGTACAGGGAAAACTGCACTTCTGCTCAGAAACACGCATGACAGTGTGTCGGTTAATCTTCACCGTCGAGTATTCTGGATTTGGAATTGCCTGGGAAACACACCTCTATGCACGTCTGTGAGGTAGGGAGTTTCCAGAGAGGCGTGACTGAGTCCTGCCATGACTGTGAGTGGTACTAAGCCACAAGCTGAGGTCCAAGACGAAAACACCGACGTCATCTCTCCCTGCTCCCAGCCACTCTAGGACCCTCCTCTGCACAGTGGACCGCATCTTTTGTCTCTGAGCCAAAATAAACTCCTTTGGGCCAGGCGGGTGCATCTTTTGTCTCTGAGCCAAAATAAACTCCTTTGGGCCGGGCGGTGGTGTCGCACGCCTTTAATCCCAGCATTCAGGAAGCAGAGGCAGGTGGATCTCTGTGAGTTCGAGGCCAGCCTGGTCTACAACAGCTAGTTCCAGGACAGGCTCCAAAGCTACAGAGAAACCCTGTCTTGAAAAACCAAAATAAATAAATAAGTAAATAAATTCCTTTGGTCATGTATTTCGTCACAGCAGTGACAAAAGTAGTTAATACAAGGGGGGGAGGGGGCTTGACCAAGATTATATATAATTTCCATTTAATAACAAAACTCCTTCAACCAGTTCACAGAACTGTCATTTGAAAAATGGCATCCTAGTCCAACTCCGTCTTTCTTGCCTTATAGATTCCTGCCTCATGCAGGGCTACTAGCGTTAGCTCAGAACAGGAATAGTGGGATAGGGTGGGGATCCTGACTTCTATGTCTTTACTTGAGTTGGTCCAACCTTGGCCTCATCTGCCCAGGAGCCCTTGAGATAGGACATCCTCTAGAGTTGGACTTAGCCCTCCTGAGGCCCCTGGGAGAAAGCAGGGCACCTCCAGCATCCTCCTGATGGATGCAATGGAGTCCAGGGAGAGCAGAGGACCAGTTTCCCCGATGCTTCCAGAAATCTCATCTGTTGCGTCTCCTCTTATCCCTTCCTTTCCTCATCATTCTCACCCCAGCCCCAGCCTCCTTCCTGCTGCGGAAGCGCTCAGCTCAGGTGAGAAAGAGGAAGGAGAAATCAGAGCCTTAGAAGAGAGGCCAGTGCTGCAGCTGCTGGCCCTCAGTCTGGGACGATCCACGGGAGATCCACAGTTCGGCATCAGAGATGGCAGCTGCTTCTCCTGTAGCTAGCGGACCTGCCAGGGAGCCAAGAGACATAGGCGTCTGTGTAACAAGGCTGAGAAAAACAGAACAAAACACAGCCAGGATGGCTATGACCAGAAAGCCTGGGCTTACCAAGGGTAGGAACTTGCCATAGGTCACCCCCAAAAGACAAATCTAGGTCACAGACTCAGTCTACCCTTCCCGGCTAGTGCTTAAACCGCTAGAAACCCAGTGGGTTTTTGTTATGTATCCTTTCTTTCTCCTCCCACTCTGGCCAACATTCCTAGACCCATGTCCAACCCTCAGAAGGTCCCCAGTGTCCTGGGGCAGGTCCTTCGGAAACTTGGGCCGCTCTCCTTCTCCACACTCACCTGCACGGTGTCATGGATCCAGTCCAGGAACTCCGCTACCTTGGCATAGACACCTGGGTGATTAGGCTCTGCACAGCCACGACCCCAACTGACCACCCCTACAAGGTGCCACACGTCACCACTGGGACACACAAGGGGTCCCCCGCTGTCCCCCTGAGGAATCCAAATGAGCAGACACAGAGAAACAACACTCAGACCCATCTGGTAGAGCAGTACCAGTCCACCACAGGGAATGGACTCTCCTGGTAGAGAGAGAGAGGCTCCTTCCTCCTGATGTCATCTGCTGGTCTCACTTCCCACAAGCCCTTAGTGTAAGCTCCCTAAGGAGTCTGGCTTCCCCAACCCATGTGCACTAACCAGGGGACCAAGCTGATGCAAGTCCCCTACTCCCACCTTCCACCACCAGCAGGTCTCCCGCTCCTCCCTCCACTACCGGCCACACCTGGCATGCGTCTGCCCTTCCGTCCAGGTAGCCAGCACACAGCATGCGGTGTGTGAGTGCTCCGCTGTACACGCATGAGCTGTTGCAGAGGTGGGTACTGAGCAGAGGTACCACCGTGTCCTGTAGCGTGTCTGAGCTATGAGCTATAGGAGACACAGAGTAAAGCTACAGGGTACCAAACTAGGCCAAGAAGGCAGAGCATCAAGAGAGAAAAGAGTTAGAGGTCCTGAGGACACAAAGACCCAAAGAAGGAAGCTTGGGCAACGCTATGGACCTGGGCCAGAGGACAGGGTCTGCCAGATACCCAGCTGGGAATGAGGAGAGAAAGAGAAAGACACAGTATACCAGATGCTGAGCTCATGGAGCTCCTGGCACCAAGAGCAGGGGAGTGAAAGGGCCTGGGCTTAGGAAAAATGTTCAGTGGTTATTCTGCATTGGAATACTCCAGCAGGAGAGACTGAATACCCTGACTTACCAAGGGAGGAAAAGAGCGCCATTGTCAGATAACCAAGGGAAGGGGAAATGCCCAGCTTAGAGAATACCTCCCTCCCTATCTTATACTGAGGGCCCTGGGAGCTCACTTACTATGGCTGGGGTCGGTGTGGCCCCAGCCAGACACCCAGCACTGCGACCCTCTTGGAAACTGCTGCTCTTTGGCCGGCAAGCACACAGCGCCCACAGTGTCTGTGGAGAGGCACAAAGTTCAGGTCCTGGCTCAGGCTGGGCTTCTCTCCTCATCCCCTTCTCAAGAAGCCTGGGACCTGGCCTCTACCACCAAGCTTACTAGACAAATAAATATCTTGAGCAACATCCCACCTTGGGGGTGAAGGTATGGAGCCCCAGAACCTATGGAGAAGAGAGCAGCGTATTTGCTACTCTACCCCAACCTAGGGGCCTAAAGGGAGAATGGGAATCCTTCTGGTACTGGAAACGAAACTCTAACAAGACCCATTTGTCCCTTTCTCCAGAGTGCCTCATCCTTCTTGGGACTCTATTTCAGGAAGTGTGTGACGTATAATATGAATGGAACCTAATATGTTTCTATGTAGCATTCTGACATTCCACAACATGAACATACTTCCCTCTGTCTGCATCAGGAGAAAGACCCCGTTTGGTGCTAATCCATGCCTCTTATAATGCTCTCAGTCTCCCATCTAACCAGAAGAAGCAGGCCCGGGCTCTGTAACTTCTACAGAAGGCTCTGGCAACCTAGTACTTTATTACTGGTTTGTTTTCAAATTACAGAGTTGTGTATGTGAATGCATGCATATGTGCACACAGGACTGTGAGTGCATGCATGTGTGCATGTTTCTATGCACTTATGTGGCTTTTGAGAAGGGGCATCTGAGCATACATAGCTGGTGGGTCAGCCACAGTCCAGGCATGGCCACCCTTGATGGACAAGTACTGCAGCAGGAGGAACCCTGGTCCTGGAATCAAGACTTCAGCTTGGGATCTATTTGTCCTTTTCTAAACGTCTATGGTCTTGTCTTATTATATTTCCTTCATCACAGTTGTTACGAGGATTGAGGGAAAAAAAAGATTTAAATAAATAAGAAATCTCTTTTCTCTAATGTATCACAAAATGGCTGAACCTGGGTCCAGTCTGGAAACAAGAGTGAAGCCAGCTATTGGAGGAGAAGGCACAAGTGAGGTTCTGCTTGGAACCTCAAAGCAAATCCCCTCTATGCAGCCCCACTATGAAAAGGGCCTGAATATTTGACCTCAGAGAGCCTTACAAGTGTTATTGTAATTCAGTTTCAGAAGGTACACACCCTATGATCCCCAGTGAACTGAAGGACATAAGATTGGCAACACTACAGGAAGCCTTAGGGATCAGCTTGCCCCTCCTCCCACCGGGCTCTGTTTCTTGGTCACCACTGCACCCAGCCTGCTCGTTCCAAGGCCAGAGTCTCACCTGAGAAGTTGAGCGGAGTCCGGAGCTGCAGGAGAGCCACATCATAGTCATGGTTCTGGGCGCTGTACAGAGGGTGAGGAATGATCTTCTCCACCATTGCTCCCTGCTGTTGTCGGACGGCACTGTGGCTGACCAAGCCTGCATGCACCCGCCAGCTGGACAGGCGGGACAGCCTGAAACTGAACACAGAAACCTCCTGAACCCAGGGAGGAAAAGGCAGGGAAGATGGTGGGTGGAGGGGACTCTTGAGGGAAACCATTAGTGTGGCCACTGTCACAAGCCTGTGAGTTTCCGGGACCCAAACACCATGCCTCTTAATATTATCCCGGCCAGCTGGCAAGACACTGGGATGAAAGATAGTTCAGTCAGCAAAGCGCTTTCCCCAGACAAGCATGAGGTTCTGAGTTCAAATCCCCAACCCTCACATAAGCCAGGCATAGCACCATATGTCTATAATCTAACACTAGAGAAGCAGAGACAGGCAGATCCCTGGAGCTTGCTGGCTTACCCACACACCCACACAGACACATAATTAAAGATAAGCCTTACAATGTATAAGGTGGAAAGCAACTGAGGGAGTCACTTGACATTGATCTGTAGCCTCCACATGTACATGCACAAGCTCATACATACCCACAAGTATGCATGCACACACACACATGCACACAGAGAGAGAGAGACAGAGACAGAGACAGAGAGAGATTATTGGCCACCACTCTCTCCTGCATAATTTCCATCCAAATTTTATAGCAAGTGTGAAAAACCTTTTTTGACACCACGACTTCCCATAGTACTCTCTCTCAACTTATGTGAAATCCTGAGGGACACCCATCCCTCCACCAGACTGTAAAGTGGAGATCAGATTGTCTGCCATACCTACCACCAAACCTCACTCATTCACCACCCGTTCACCTCCACCTCCACAGAACCTTTATTGCGTGCCTATCATATTCAAGGAACTGCTCTAGGCCCTGAAGATGTGGCAACAAAGAAACCTAGAAAGGGACTCAGTAGTGAAACAGACTGATCATCTCTGCCCCAGTACGGCTTCCAGTCTAAAGGGAAAAGGACACTGCTCAGAAGCACAGAATTTTGTCAATGCAAAATGGAATGGAAGGGAACTGGGGAAATGGTTCCGTTAGAAAGGTGTTCACTTTGGAATCATGAGGACTGAGTTCTAATCCCCAGAACCCATTTAAAAGCTGAGTGAGCATGTCAGCCCACTGGAAATCTCAGCACAGAAACTGGAGACAAATCCCCAGAGCAAGGTGGCTAGCCAGACTAGCCAAATGTGCTAGCTCTGGGTTCAGTGAGAAACGGGAGATGCTGCCTCAAGATAGACAGGAGAGAGTAGTTGAAGAAGATACCTGACACCACCCATGCCCACAAACGAGCATGCATGCAAGCACTCACACATACACACACACATATGTACACATGTACACATACAAGGGAACGTGCATACACACATGGAGGAGAGGAGATATAAAGAACCAGTCTTTGTATTATTACTGCTCCTCATGCAGAACTGAACTTGGCACTAAACAAGCACCTCACCCTTGCCTCCTTGGAGACCGTGGACACAGATATAGTATCCAGGACACAGCAAGAGACAAACTAATAGGTGACCGACTCACCTCTCTCACTCCCAAGACTTACCTGTATATGCAGTGGGCAGCAGTCACTACCCAGTGGGGTGCCAGCACAGAGGCCCCGCATGTGTGCCGGGAGCCAAGCATCACACTCGCTTGCCATGGCCAGCGCCCAGAAGCCACCGCCTGACCGCCAACTATTCGAGAAGCCAGAGGTCTTGCCCCACACTCTGCCAACAGAAAAGGGTAGGCTAGACAGAGAAAGGGCTGGGTGCAGAGAGCCTGGGTAGACAGTCCTCATGTGTTATTTCTGATTCTAAGTAGGGGGACAAGAATGAGTGTATTGATTACTTCAGCCTTTGCACCTGCTGAGAGCAGCGACCAGGTCTGCAGTGTCTATGGAGCTCTAATGCCCACCCACTGGTGTCCAGGTGTGAGAAGGGACTGATAAATAGACAGACAGATGCGTGGGCACGTCGGTGAAGGAACCCTGTAAGCTGTTTATCATTTGGCTCTAGTCCACTACCCACCCTTAGTCTCTTGAAGCTGCTGGTAGAGCTTGTACATCCACAGTCAGTAGTAATTCCACCTATCGGGCCCTTCAGAAGGAAGGCGCAGGGTGGCAGTAGTGACCATTAGCCCAGCACAGGGGCTGGTAGCATACACGACAGAGACTCAAAAGGACTTTATTTGGGCAGGTTCTATCAAGGAGTCCAGCAGAAAAATAGGCCGGTAGGCAAGGACACTCCAACCCAGCTCACAGGTACATACACAGAAACCTGAGCAAGCCCCTCCCTACAGCTCTTCCACACTTGGGAGAACCAGAAGCCTCCCTTCCTCCCATTGCCAACTTCCTGGACACAGGGTATGACTCACCAGAACATTTGAGAGAAACAATTCGGCCAGAAGGACAGCTAGCGCTGCAAAACAAGGGTGTCCCTAAGAAGTAGGCAGTGCCACCCAAAGGCCATGCACACCAAGGGTATGGGGAGTGGTCAGGGGATTCTCCACAGTTTCGTTTTGTCTTCTTGAGATAGTGTATCATGTGACCCAGGCTAGACCCCTAACTCACTCTGCAGCCAAGGAAGACTGTGTACTGATCTTGCCACAGCTTCCCAAGTACTAGGATTACAGGTACGCCCTGCCACGCCCTCCTGCCTCCATAGGTCTCAGTAGTCCCAACCTTAAAACGCTCCCTTTGTCACCATTTTCTTCCCACCCCTCACAAACTCTCAGGCCCCTCCCACAGCAGGAGCCTGCCCATTCTGCCCCAGCCACCAGAGGGAAACAGAAAGCCTTCACAATGGTGGCGCACGCCTTTAATCCCAGCACTCGGGAGGCAGAGGCAGGCGGATCTCTGTGAGTTCGAGACCAGCCTGGTCTACAGAGCTAGTTCCAGGACAGGCTCCAAAGCCACAGAGAAACCCTGTCTCGAAAAAACAAACAACAACAACAAAAAAACACAATCCTAGAAGATCTGTTTGGAAAAGGTCCATATTTACAACAGAGAACTGACGGCTGAGAAAGCCCAGCTGTTTCCCAGTCGCTGAGTAAACAGGTGCTCAGTGGGTGAGTGATTGACCACAGCGTGAATGAGTGAGTCCAGCCCTACCCCAGGCTTCTTCCAGGCCCAGCCTCTTCTCAGTCCCAGCTCTTGATCTAGGGCCTGCAGAGTCACGATCTTGTTCTAGCAAGCCTCAACTCCCTTTTGACCCAACACTCTCATCTTGCCCTTCTCTCCTCCTTTCAGCTGCCCAATCCATGGTCTACTTGGTTTCTATTTTCCTAACCCTGTAGCCCTTCCACCCTCCTGGAGAAGTCTCAGAGAGAAAGGGACAGCTGGGGTCACTCAGTCTCCAGTGCATTCCTAAGAATGGCTCTGGGGTTTGGGAGAATGTTCAGGTGGGTAGGACCAACACAGCTTCAGAGCAGGGATGGCGCCTCTGCCTGCCCCCGTTCCCAAGGCTTCAGGCAGTTTGAAGGACACCAGGCTGGGCAAAGACCTCTCAGCTTGTGCTGCCTAGGGTATGGTAAGAGGCTTGGTTCATTTTGAGTTCCTTTCTTTTGGACACTATTTGATTTTTTCCTCAGATACCAGAATTATCCAAGCAAAGGTCAGCCACACAGGTCCCTTGACTTGGTTGGTGTCATGAGCCTGGCCCCAAATGTGTGTTGGCTAGTTACTGGTCATACTGCCCCGGATAACACTCTTTAACCCCACTGCACCTCAACTTCCCTACCTGTAAAAGTGAATTACGATTTGAACACAAAATGACAGCCCCCCCCCACAAAAAAAGCTCATGGGCAGAGCACCTGGTCCTCACCCCGTGGCACTACTTTTAGAAATTCTGGAAATTTCAAGCAGTAGAGCCTAATATCTTCTCCGTGATGCTCTGTCCTAGCACGAGGCCAAGCAGCAATTGGCTGAACCATTCACAGCTGTGAACCAAGTAGGTCTTTCTTCCTCTACGTTGCCTTTCTTGTGTGTTTGGCCACAGCAATGTAAAGTTAACACAGGGAGACTAGGAGGACCATTCTAAACCCTGTTCCAGTAACTAACAACCTTGGGGTTTTTTGTTGGTTGGTTGGTTCAGTTTTGAGACAGTTCTCCTGACTGACTCTGTAGACAGTCGTGCCTGACTTTGCTGATCCTCCTGCCTCTACTCTTGCTTAGAACTCAAGCAACAACACCACACAGTTTATACGGTACTAGGGATTGAACCCAGGGCTTTGTGTGTGTTAGGCAAGCACTCTCCAACAAGCAAGCTCGACGCCAGGGTGGGGTGAGACAAGAGCTACATGCCCAGCCCATAGCCTCGCATTTCTTGTGTGAGATAAATACTGTGTGGCAGAGCGTGTGTCCTGGGTTTGTGGTTAAGCCTGGCAAACGGCCTTCTCTGGTCTCTTTACACTGCCCATGCCCCCACCATCGGGCTCCCCTGCAGGAAGACCTGCCTAGACTGCGTACTGCTCACCTAACCCACAGCGCCCTACCTGGGCTGCCATGCCTCCTGGAGGAGACCTCCCGGTCTAGCAGACAGCTGAGCGAACTCCCGGGATCTGGTGAGCTTGATGTCAGACAGATTCACTGCCTTGTGCTGAGCGAGCCTTGGCAGAGGAGAGAAAACAGGAGGGAGTCAGGAGGTCAGAACCAGACCGTGCATGAGCCGTGCCAGCATTGTGGACAAGCAAGACCATGATGGTGACTTCTGCGATCCACACTCCCCACTCCAGTCCCCCCACCAGCCAGCCCTGCAAGTCTGGCTGTTACCTGAGGTGCCCAAGACTCTGGCAAATGCGCATCCCCAGGGCAGGGTTCCAGCCCTCATAGCAGACCAGGAGCCAGTCTGGCCGAGCCCTTGTTTGCACTTCAAGCAGGAGATCCTCGCCCATGATTCTGAAAGATACTGAAACCACAGTGTGAAAACCCTCCTGCAGCCAAGGTGAGATGAGACAAGAAAAGCTGAACACATGGATCACCCCAGGTCAGCTTCCCTGCTCCTCTGGGTGTCCAGTCAGTACAAAACACCACGTCACATCTTTCTGCCCATGTTTCTGGTTCCGTGTTTCCATCACGAGTTTTAAAATATGCTCCGAAGCCAGTGAGATGACTCAGCAGGCAAAGGCACTTGACAGCCCGGGGCTGAGTCCCCAGGACCCACCTGATAGAAAGAGAACCAATAAATTGTTCTCTAACCCTGACATTCATGAGATGGTATATATGCATATACATGTGCACGCACACATAAAGGAAATAAATAGGGGTATTCTGTCACACTCCATGGCGACAGCCTTACCAGAAGGCAGTTTACCACCCTCAACAGAGGTGAAGGCAATTTGCCCAAGATCATAGGATCAATAAGGGATGCATCCAGGACTTAAGTCGAGTCTCCTGAATTCAAATATTGTTGATGATAATAGTTAATATTTATCAACTGCTTTTTGTCCATGTTGTTACAGGTGGAATTTTTCACATACACACTCTCTCTCTCTCTCTTCCCAGGCAGAAATGCCAATCCCTCAGTGTAACTGTGTTTGGAGACAGAGCCTTGAAGAAGGTGATACAGGGGCTTTGCTCTGCAGCTTGGTTATACAGCGCTTGCCTAGCATGCACATAGCTCTAGGCTTGATGTCCAGTGCATAAACTGGCCATGGTGGAGCTAATCCCTACACTCCGGAGGTGGAAGCAGGAGAAGGCCGTGCTCAAGCTCTCTTTGGTTACATACTGAGTTAGAGACTAGCTTAGAGATGCTAGATTCTTAACTCAAAAAAAAAAAATTAAAAAAATGAAATGAGGTCATGGCATGTTGGTCCAGTAGGTTCAGCATCCTCCCAGAAGATTCCAGCTCTTTCATTCTTTCCTCCCCTGCCCTCAGAAAACAGAAGACATGGTGGTGCATACTATGGGGAGCCAGGAAGAGAGCCCTTACCAGGAACCAAATTACTGTACTTCTAGCATCCAGACTGTGAGAATAAATATGCACCCTTTCCCCATCTGTAGTGTTTCTTATGGCAGGCCAGCTGACTAACGCAAAGGCTCAGAGTAGCTTCTTTTGTATATTTGCTCGCTTTAGTACTCCAACTTCATGCAGTAAATACTTTTATTTCATTTCCATTGTGTATAGAAAGAAATGAAAGCTCAAAGAAATAATGTACCACAGGCCATGCATCTAGCAAAAAATAAGAAAACCCAGCCTTCGTCTAACTAAAAGTTAGAACTTTTTCCAACCTCCAGCCTTTGGGCAGCATTATACTGTGTGACCCCCAACTCTTCCCTAGAAGAGGGGACAGTGGGGATAGCCAAAGGACAATATGGAATGATGTCCCCAGATATCCAGGTGACTCTGTTGTTCACACACAGCCACCCCATACCAGCTCCTTTTCCCTGATACTACTACCTCATGCTACCCTAAATGACAAGCTTCCATCTCTTCTACCGGCCTGACCTCCTCACCACGCCCCAACTAAAGATCAGAACCCTCCTCAGGGATGCTTCCAAATCCTAAATCGGAGATCAATGCTGCTAGATGGGCCTGGTCAGCACCCTCATCCCAGGAGAAGAGACAGACGGGTGGTAGCAAAGTGCTAGTCCTTCATTTCGGTCCTGAAGCTAGGGGAAGGGCCGGTTCCTGTGGCTTTGAAGGGGTGGCCCACCTGTTTTGGGAAGCGATGAGAGAAGCTCTTCCTCCCTGCTGACTCCTGGACAGCTCAGATTCATCTCCTCCTCCTGCAAGATCCCGGAGATGGGGGGAGAGGCAACTGGCCATAGATACAGTACTTGAGGGAAATGCAAAGAGAGTCACAGAGAGGCTGGGGGTAGCGAGGGAAACCCCTAGAGGGGTTCAAGTTGTCTAGCAAGTCAGTACTGCAGTAGAGGTAGGCCTACCTCCTAGAGAGTCCCTATCAGTCACATTGCCTATAGATGGACCCCAATCAATCTGTAAGGGGCACAGGACTGTGTCAGACTATCCTGTGCTTCTATTTGTCTGTCTGTCTCTATCTCACTAGTAACAATTTCTAGGGAAAAGAAAATTGACTAAAACCATGGATTATCCACACAAGTAGCAGGATTGTAGGACCAAACTGTTCTCTCTGAGTCTGTCCTGTTCCATGGGTAACCATTTCTCTGTCTTGCTGTCTACACAGCACAGATGAGAGAGGAGCTCTCTCATGCTCATCTACATACAGTGCCTGTTCAGCATCTGCTCTGTCTCCATGCTGCCCCCAGATCCTGTCCTCCACCCCTCTCCAGACAAAAGGGCCCAACACTGACCTAGGAGCCATGAGCCGACCCCTGCTCCAGCCAGCAGCCCCAGGGCTCCCAGAATGGCACAGCCACGCTGCAGGCAGCACCAGCGCTGGGACTGGGAGACTAGGAAGAAAGCAGAGAGTTGCCTGAGTTTCCTGCTTCTGTCTGCAAGCTTTCCTGCACCGCGAGGCACTAGTAAGTTCTAACAGAAGTTCACCCCTGCCCCTTGGGCTCCAAGTGGTAAAGGATCTGGGCCCTGAAGCCCAGCTCCCACTTGGTCCTGAAGTGGGAAGTAGAACAAGTAGGGGATAAAGAAGAACATGTTCGTCATCCTCACATTGACCCTAAAAGAGTATAAGGGATAGAGGAAGAACATCCTTTGCTGACCCCATCCTGCCCCTTCCAAATGGCCCCATGTGACCTACTGGGTTGCCGCCGGTCTCCCAACTCTGTTCTGAAGATCCCAAGTCCAGGACCCTCTTCTGTGTACCGAACCTCCATTGGGCCTAGGTCATCCAGTGTTGGACTCTGAAGAAAGAGTTGTTGGAAATCCAGGGCTGCCAAAAGAAGACCCACTCTCACTAAGTTCCAGCTTCTAACCTTGGTCCTGCCCCTGAGGCTAACTGGAAGTCTCTATTCACCTTGGAGAATCTCACCCAGGCCTTTTCGGCTCTCCTTGGGTCCCTAACCCTTTCTGCTTCACTCTCATGTGACTGCAATAGCAAAGGGAAAACTGGAATCCAGACTTGCTCCATTCCAAAGCCATGTTCTTCATTATCTGTGCCCTGTTCCTACCTCCCATGGGGATCAAAAGGGCACCCCCTGAGGTCTGTCAACATCCCACCCTAGGCACCTTCATTCCTTTCTACCTCGGGAAAAGAGGGCACACACACACCATTCGTTCCCCAAAAGTATTTGGCCCAAGTGTATAAGACAGCATAGGAGATGCTACAGGGAATTCAGGATAAATCAGCATGGCCTGGAATTTATCAAGGGATTCTCAGCCTTGTCCCTTAAGGAAAGTCATAGCCCATGTCAAATGACCAAAAAGAATTTGACTAAAGCACCCAACAACATTCAAAAATTAAGAGGTGATCTCACTAAGAAAATCAAGGAAGACACCTAGAAGGGGAAGTTTCTAAAGCAGTGACCTCTTGGGTGAGTAGGGTCGGAGCTGATGGGTTTCTATCAAGCATTGTGTAGTCCAGGCAAAGGATGCTGGTGAAGCAAAGACAGGGTGGTGAGAAAGCAAAGAGCAGAACAGCTCACATGTGTGCCCGAAGCTCTTGACCCATGATGCGAGGTGAAATAAGATCACCAAACAGTCCACAATGAAGTCTACAGCCTACCCTGTGGGCTTGAATAACTCAGACCATCACTCCAAACTTCAATCTTATCATTCATAAAATAAGAGTGCTAATTCCTACTTCCTAATGAGCAAATTCCCCCTCCCCAAATGTCCTCTAGCTACAACGGATAAAAAGGTGGGAGACAGCCCAACCCACAGAAAGGAGTTGGAACACTGGCCTAGCCATTATTCTCCATGTTACCAAGCCAGAGCAGCTATGAGCATGGTGGTCCAGTCTTGAAAGTGCCCAGTGATCTTTGCAGCCTCCACATCGAGATAAAGCTTTCGTTCCATAGCTTCTGGGCTTCTTTGATCTTACTCTTCCTCATCTCTCCATCCTCACTGCCGGCAAAGCTCACTCCAACACACTGTGTCTTCCTCAGCATCTTCAGGCACTCTCCCACTGCAGAGGCTTTGTGTCTGCTGCTCCCACCTGCACAGCTGTCTCCTACTGACCCTTCGTTTCTCCAGCGAGCACCCTTAACTAGAGAGAACTTATCATTGACCTATATGGACCTCACTTCTTTCTCACTTCTGTACCGGTCTATGTATTCCAGGGACTGACACAAAATAGCAATACTATTATTAAATAAATAAAGTGTAAAGTGCACAAACATAAGGAAGGAAGCTGGGTGGTGGTGGCACATGCCTTTAATCCCAGCTTTCGGGAGGCAGAGGCAGGTGGATCTCTGAGTTCAAGGCCAGCCTGGTCTACAGAGCGAGTTCCAGGGCTGTTCATGGGTGTGGACGCAGGTCAAAGAATTCCAGGCTAATTCCAAAAATTCCAATTATATTTTCTTTATTATGAGGGGCAAACTCATGAAACAGGGACGAGAAGTCTAACTCAGCTGTGTAGCGCAGGAACGAGAGAGAGAGAGAGAGAGAAAGAGAGAGAGAGAGAGAGAGAGAGAGGAAGAGAGAAGAAGAGGGAGAGAGAGAGAGAGAGAGAGAGAGAGAGAGAGAGAGCGCAAGCCCTGGGTGGACCGACGGTTTTCTCTGGGTACCCAAAAGGTCACGCCCTAACCTGGTCCAAACTCTTAAAGGTCATTGGCTGACAATAATTGGTCCCCATTACAGGACAGCCAAGGCTGCACAGAGAAAGCCTATCCCAAGAAAACAAAAAAGAACAAAAGGATAAAGAAGAAAGGAAGGAAGGGAACGAGGGAAGGGGAGAGAAAGGAGGGAGGGAGAGAGGAAAATAATGTGGCTCAATTGGCTTAATAAATTATAAAACACGAGCTACCTGTTAGTTATAATAATATCAATAAGAAATACATATAAGCTGTAAATTCTTCCTTGAGGAATTTGCAATCCAATCCAACATCCTGAAATTGGACTCTAGCTGAGCGTGATGGTGCATGCTTGTAGTCTCAACACTCAGGAAGTGGAACAGGAGGATCACAAGGCTTAAAAAAAAAGACAAAGAAGAAGTCTGGAAAGATAGCAAGACAGCTCAATCAACGAAGTGCTTCCGTGCCTCAGGAGAGTTCACATTCTATCCCCAAAACCCATGTAAACCCAGGGCCTGGTAGCATAAGATTTTAACCCCAAAGATAGGTAGATCTCTGGGGCTTGATGACCAGCTAGCCTAGTCGATCAATAAATTCCAGGCCAGCAAAAGACCTTGTCTCAGAAACTAAATAAATAAATAAATGATTGATAGATAGATAGATAGATAGATAAATGATAGATAGATGATTGATAGATAGATAGATAGATAGAAGATAGATAGATAGATAGATAGATAGATAGATAGATAGATAGATAGATAAGAAAAAAGAATCAAGATGGGTAGCACCTGAGGAATGACAATTGGAGTTGTCCTATGACCTACACATGTGTACGTATGAATGCACACATGAACACAGACACACTCACACACACACACACACCCCAAACTGTAGTGATTCCTACTTGCACGTTACCTTTCCCTCTTGACACACTGGATTGTCCCAAGTGATAGCAGAAGCCTGAACCACTGACTCCAAAACTGCATTATCTTAGGTGTGCTTTTCCTGTGTTAACAGAACATCTCCCAGATCCTGCCTTTGTGGCTGGCTAAATTTGTTTTCCTCACCTTACATCTATAAAAGGAAAGCCTGTCAGCCTCACCCAGTGCACACCCCCAAACTGTACAAAAGAGGTTTCCCCAGCCTGCCAGTAAGCCCCCAAGACAGTTCAGGTAGCACACAGGGCAGACTCCAAACCCTTCCTGCACAGTGAGATACCAGCCCATCTCCCCACACACAGTCGGGCCTCCCACCAGTGGCGGGCCATACTTATCCTGAAGAAGCATAGCTCACAGTGTGTGTCCTAACACACATACTCCATCTGTGCCCAGAGATGAGAGCCAAGGACAGCAGGCTTGGGAAAGCCAAAACAAAAGTAGGGAAGTGGTCATAGGCATGTGTGTTTCTTCTCTAAGGATTTAGTTCCTCTTGAGTGGATACCCTGTCCAGTCAGAGAGCCAGGGTCCATTATAAAAAGGACTCTGAGGCAGACCCAGTCTTTC
Organism: Microtus oregoni; assembly: GCF_018167655.1. NCBI lineage: Eukaryota > Metazoa > Chordata > Mammalia > Rodentia > Cricetidae > Microtus > Microtus oregoni. The sequence goes on along the minus strand of NW_024543831.1, from coordinate 6,050,163 downwards.
CTCTTGTCTCAGTATCCCAGAAGCTAGGCTCCAAGGCCAACCTCTGAACAAATCACCTTACTCAGGCACCGACCTACCTCAAAATGCACCTGCCCAAACCCACGCGGTAGCCTGAAAACACAGGCCTTCCATGGGAAGACACCCCTTTGGTGTTCTAAGGAGGAGGCAATTTAATGCTTTGTTTGGCATAGCCAAGGGTAAACAGTGTCACCAGCCCAGAGCAGGGACTGGAAGAGAAGAAAACAGAAGGCGGTCTCTGGAGAAAACTCTAGCTCCTCAGCCCCTGTTAGGATGCAATCCCTTCACCAGAGCTGCCAGAGGAGGCTCTTCTACTGGTCTAGTCCTGGGAAGGGGAGTGTGAGCAAGAATGGAGGGCTAGCATGGGGCACAGCCTTACCCTGTGACTCAGTTGCATTGATGGAAGGCTGTAAGGTCAGCTGGGCAAGGCGCGGCTCTTGTCCTCATGTTGGGGTTGATTCAACAACCCAGCCAGCGTGGTTGGAGGATGAAGTCTCTCTGGTTCACACACGGCCCCTTCCCTTGTCTCCCACCCCTACACACATAGACACGCGCCAGGGAGACAATGAACTATGCTCAGGTCTCATGAATAGGTCCCTTGTTGTAGAGAATCGGGGCAAGGGCTGGGCTGGGCCTGGCAGCCCCAGCCCCTCCTATCTGCTAACTGGAAGCTTGGAAACAGAAAAAAAAATGGATTGGGGGCAGAACTATTGTTGCTTAGCAATCAGGTCCCTTGTGCCCAAAATATGTGTCTCATACATGCTAGCACAATTCCCCCTTCTGGCTGAGAGGGTTGGACAAGAGAGAGTGATATTAGCATCTGTGGAAATGCTTCTGAGTTCTGGAAGAAGCTGGCCTTTAACTCAGTCTGAGGCTATCACCATGTCGGGGCTGACAGGTGATGATGAGGAATCTCTGTCACCCCGCTCTCAGCCATGGCGCACCTCTCGCCTGTTTGCTAACAAATGAGACCTCCCTGCCCTGTTCACCCCTGGGATCCAGGAGTGGTCCCTTGGTGCTATCTTGTTTCAAAGTTCAAGGTAATGTAGCTGATCCCAGGCTGGGCCTGGACACACCTGGGGGCCATGTTTCTTTGAAGAAGCAGAGGATTGCCAGGCAAGGAAGGACTGGCATGGTTTCCTCTCTTCCAGTCTGCTTCTCAAGTTCCCTCGGATGCACCAATTCTATATCTATAGTTCAGGCTTTAAGAGTCAAACTTTTCTTGAATATGGTTTTCCCACTTGCCCCAGTCAGTCTCCCTGGGAAAGAAGAGTCATAGTGCTCACCTTGCAGGGTTGAGCTATTGAATATAAAACTCTCTCTAGCATCTAGCTTAGACTAATGGCATTATGGTGGCCAGAAAACCATAGGGAAGAGTTCTTGGGGGAGATGACCTAAGGTTAAGGACACCTACCCTAGAGCACCTTCCTCAACCAACCAAATGAAGACCACAAGCACAGCTCAGGGAGTTAAGCCAGAGTTCAGGGAAAAGACAGCACACCTTACAGCAAAGGCTGAAGCTGGCAAACCAGGAGCAGAACAAAGAACTGATAGTCCTGAACCTTCGCTAGTCAAGGCTTTTGTTGAAACAGGGTGAAGACTTCATTCTGCCCAGAATGCTGTGGGCCTCTGTTCCATTGCCTTGAGCCAGCCAAGGAAGCAAATTAGCTGTATTTTATTACCCTCGCTTTAAACTTTACAGCAAGTTAACAGCTGTTTGTGAGTCTGCAAGCTAGGGATGAATATTTGAGGTAGGAGACAACTAACTGTTTATCTTTCTTTTTAAGATTTATGCACTCAAGCCGGGCGATGGTGGCGCACGCCTTTAATCCCAGCACTCGGGAGGCAGAGGTAGGCGGATCTCTGTGAGTTCGAGACCAGCCTGGTCTACAGAGCTAGTTCCGGGACAGGCTCCAAAGCCACAGAGAAACCCTGTCTCGAAAAACCAAAAAAAAAAAAAAAAAAAAAAAAAAAAGATTTATGCACTCATATGCATCTGTGTAAGTGAATGCTTCCTGTAGGCAGGTGCCATCGGAGGCCAGAAAGGGGCATCAGAGCCTCTGGAGCTGGAATTACAAGCACAGTGTGGGTGCTTGGAACGGAACTGGAGTCCTCTGCAAGAGCAGCCAGCACCCTTAACCACTGAGCCGTCTCTCCAGCCCCTCACTGTGCTCTTACCTGTAGCGGCGTAAACGAATGCAGACAGATTGTAAAAATATATATATAGTTTTAATGTAGAAATAGACTTACAGAACCACCATTGCCGCGGAGACCAGGAAAACAGAAGCGACAGCTCGGAGCACGCTCGCCAAATTTATAGGCAGACATTAGCCCGAGGCGAACACGCCCCTTAAGGGGCGGGACTTATCCCTACACTTACCTGTGTTTTTCTTCTAGACTTTGCTAACTTGGGGTCGGAAAGACCCCACTAATTGTATTTACTGCCATCAGTCTACCATCTAGGTTTGTGGCCAGCTTAAGGACCCAGCTGCTCATCTGGTTTCCCTTTTTCTTGGCTTTTTAAGGGATGTAGTTCTGGATGAATGGCCACTCTTTGTTTAGACCAAGCTAGTCTTGAACTCATGAGTGCTGAGATCAAAGGTGTGGGCCACCACATCTGGCCTGGGTGGTAGAGACAAGCAGTTTGAGTATCACTTCCTGAAATCCCATCACTGAAAACTGTGAGATGCCTGTCTGGGGCTCCCCCAGCTCTCTAAGTCTTGCCTACCCCACCGTTATGACTGCTGGGCTTCTCCCGTGCCGGCTGTGCTGCCACTTTTCACTTCTTTTCCTCGTGCATTCGGTGATTCCACATGCAAAGATGAAGAGACAGAGCTCCATGATTTATAGACACGAGGAAGGAACTGGTGGTCAGAAATGAGACTCCCTAGAGTCACTGGAGACTCCTAGAGCAGTACTCTTCAGCCCACAGACTTGACCACCTACTGTATGTCATCAATGAGCCTGGGTATGAGGGGGGGGGGGTAGCGTCAAATAAGTCACAGGCTTGAAGTTCATAGACTAGGACAGGAACCGATAAAAATAACTATCAATTGTGAAAAGTGAAATTACAATGGTATGGGCATAGAAGCATCGGAGAGTGGGGGAATAGTTGATTCTTTTACCCAGAGGACCCAGAGAGATCTTCTCAAAGAAGGAGACATTTGTACTGAATTTTGAGGGGGAAAAAAAGATGGCAACTATCAAAAAAGGGCATTTCAAATAGTCCCTGGTGATGTCTATGAAACCGAAAGGAAAAATTTTCTCATCCATAAATGCATAAGACAACTGGGGGGAGGGGGAGAGAATTAGAATCAAGTCTTCCAAAGTCTTAGAAATTATTCAGGGACTTATAGAAATCTGGAAAGTGTTATTCAAAAGATGCAACACATGGTGAGCATCGTGTGTTTTTACTGGCTGGAATCCCATCCCCCTTGCTCCAACGCCACAGTAGCAGAGGCAGGAGGATCAATGAGTTCAAGGCCAGCCTGGTCTATAGAGTGAGTTCCAGAACAGCCAGGGCTACAGAGAGAGAGAGAGAGAGAGAGAGAGAGTGTCTTTGGGGGGGGGGGGGTAGTGGAAAAAGAGAACTACAGCTTAATGGTGCTCTACATGCTAAGAGGGCTTATTTAGTATGCATGAGACCTTAGGTTTGGTCCCCAGAACCAGAAGAATCAAATAAATAGACAAGAGAGTCCTATTTCATTGGCTGTTGCATGACCTAATGGTGCCCCAGAGGATGCTGGAGTGAGACACAGTGTCTGCAGCATCCAAAACAGGCTGGAACACAGGGGTTTGTGCTTCACAGCAGGCTGTGTTGCAATAGGAAACAACCAAGAATCCTTATTGGCTTATACAATAAAGGTTTATTTCTTATTAATGCTTTGAGTCCACAGGAAGCCAAACTACAGCATTCTTTCCACATATCCTCAATTAAGACTTCAAGCTGGGCTGGGGAGGAGGCTCAGTAAATGAACTAGTTGCTATACAAGCATGAACATCCAAGTTTGGATTCTCAGCACCCATGCAGCTCCTGACTGTAATTCCTGCACTCAAAAGGTGGAAACAAGAGGATCCCAAGGGGTTGCTGCTCAGCCAGCCTAGCTGAAGCAGTGAGCTTCAGGCTCAGGGAGAGACCCTGTGTCAAAAAATAAACTGAGGAGAGAGAGAGAAAAACATCCAATATCAACCCCCAGCCTCCACATGTGCATATGAGCATGCATATGTGCACAATATGTGAACATACACACATGCACGCATGCATGAATTAAAGCCAAAAGAGTAGCCTCCATCTGAAATGTCCCTTGTCACAATGAATAGAGAGTAAGCTTTAGAGGGTTTTGGGTTGTCAGTACTCACTCTGGCTGTAAACCATTCATTTCTCCAGTATTACATGGCTCCATCAACCATGAAGAGAGCCCCCCAAAACTGCAGTCCTACAAATCTTCCGAGAATCATTAATAATTACCATGGTGTGTATTCAATAAGTATTTCTTTTTAAAAAATGGGGGTGGGTAGAAATTCCCTTGCAAGAGAGGATCATTAAATCCACATTTACTCTCCAATGACAATTTCCCCTAGGATTAGAAAGTCACAAATAAAAACAAGACAAAGAATGACTTCTCTGCCACCCAGTTGGTATATCAGTTAGGGCTTCTCACTGGCTCTTGTCCCTCTCCAAAAGCCTCATGTCCGGAGGAAGGCAGCCCAGCAGCCTGAGTCCCCTTGATTTATATTCTAGCTGGAGCTGGTGTAGCTGTGCATTGCTGGTGACAACAGGACATCAGGGCTGCTGAGACCAGCTCTGCTCTCATACAGAGTAGATCCACACCAAATGGGCCTCATCTCTCTCATCTCTCCTCTGCCTAGCATTCAGAGCCATCCTGTTCTCCCTGACTGCTTACCACCCTGACAGATGCTTAACTCTAGGTCAAAGCGAGAATGAGCCTAGAATATAAAGGTGAAGGAGACACTATCAAGCAGTATGCAAGCATTTGAATAGCCTAAGGGTGATAGCGCCTTAAATCATGTACCCTATCTGAGATGGCCTAAAGTACAACCCCTTTAGATGGAAGCCCAGAGACCTAAGCTTCCACCTGGTGATCTCAAGTAGCCTCATCCTAGTCCTGGCCCTGCTCTTGCCTCCTCCTACTGACAACTGCCCAGTCCACCACGCCCACTTCTACACATGAACCTCCACTCACAAGTCGTGAAATGAATGTTTCTTTTCCTCCTTCAGTCACTACCCTCAAGAGCATCAAGGCCCTTTCTCAACTTTCTTCCGATGATCCCTAGAATCCTAAGAGATAATACAATGTTCTTCTATTTCACCCAAATGGAAATACCAAATTCTAATTCATATGGAATCCTTAGGCTTATAATGTTTGTAGAATGCAAGCACTAGATCTAATCTCTCTTCCTTCAGAGAGATAAATAGAGGCTACCGAAGGTGAAGAGCACACAAGTTCAGGCCTCTTGACTTCCTGTCCAGACTCTTTGCCCATGCCAAACCATGCATATGCTGCAAAAGTCATATATTCACCCCACAACCAGGCTCAGAGGGAAGAAACCCCACCTGTCAACCAATGCCCTGGTCAACACTCGTGGACTCTCATAGTGACCACCAGCTTGATGTGGGATGCCCCTCTGTATGCTGTGAATATGGTTTATTACCATTGGTTAATAAAGAAGCTGCTTTGGCCTATGGCAGGGCAGAATCAGCTAGGTGGAAAATCCAAGCGAGAAAAAGGGAGAAAGAAGGCAGACTTGGGGAGACGCCAGCAGCTGCTGGAGGAGCAAGATGCGTAGTCGTCAATCAGACCCCTCCACCACCATCTTACAGCCTGACGAAACCCAACAAATAAATGAATGATTTCCTGAGTCTCATAAAAGAAAAACTTTAATTAGTAAAAATTGGAGAAATGTTATAACTAGTTAATTTATTCTACATCATTATTACGTGTGAATAGGCAAGGGAGACTCCTGAGTGACTGTTGCCATTTTCCCTGCTTTGACTATGATTTTCTTGCTTTGACTATAAAGAAATGAATAAAAATGTATTTAGGAAGAAAAGCCAGGTGGTTCCACGTGGTAATCAGCTGCTTTTTTCATTAGCACACTGCATTCTGAACACCGTATTCTGCTTTGTTAATCTTATCAAAGCCTGAGAAAGGAGCGCTGGAGCAAGTGTGAAAGGCAGGCTGCCTCCTCAGAAGGGCTCTGAGGGGCCTGGAAGTGACTCCCACTAGCCTTTTCTTCCTTGAGGGCTTCTTCATCTCCCAGAAGTCCCATTGGGGAAAAAAGGCCAAACAAAAGAGTAACCTGTATTAATACCTTAGGGTCACCTCATTTGGGCAGTATCAAAAATCTTCCCCCTCATCCAGCCTTGCCGCTACCCTAGCCACCCACCCACAAGTGTCTTCTCCAGGATTATCATAACAGCCACGTACTGACATTCTTCCTCTAGTCTCCATTATAATCAGCCTGGATTATCTTTCCCTTAAAGAAAATCTATCTATCAGGCCAAAGAAATGGCTCAGTGGTTAAGGCACCTGCCACTAGACCTGATGACCTAAATTCAGTCTCCTGGACCCACATGATGGAAAAAGAGAAAAGACTCTAACACGAACCAACTTTAACCTGTACGTGTGCACCCGTGCACACGTACATACACACACACACACACACGCACACATGCGTGTGTACCATACATGCACACAGATGTGCACAAAAGAAATAAATGTAATAAAAAATTAAAAAGAAAATCTACCAGTATGAAATAATAGGTGAATGAAAATGGATTTTCCTCTTTAGTGCCTTGCTGCCAAAGCGACATTGCCAAGAGCAAGCTTAACTATATTAACCTTCTGTGGATACTCACAGCTTCCGTAGCCTGGTGTCCATTCATCTACTATTCATTCACTGAGCATGTGTTTTCAGGTCTCTACCAGGCACCATTCCAGACATGTTATGGAGATAATCAAGACATGCAGAGTCTGTCCTCAAGGACCTCAAAATCTAGCTTGTTAAACTGGACATTCAAGTACATTCTCCAATGGGCAAAAGAGAAGATGTCCCCGTATGGCACAAAGGTTCATCTTTCACCCCATTTTTAACCTCATCTCATAAACCAGCCACTTGCTTTTCTTTGAATATACTCAGAATAAGTCACAGGACCTTGCTCCTATTGTTGCCTATTCCTGAATGCCTTTCTCCCTTTACCTATTTGAATTCACTAAATTTATTGATGATATACAATGTGTGTGCATGCCAGGCATTGGTGTAAATACTGAATATACAGTGATGAACAAAGCTAGACACAAGAGCTTTCTCTCCAGCAGGAAAAGCTATACCAACAAGGTGATAGGTCCCAACTTAAAGAATACTAAAAAGAGGAACACAAGATGATAATGAAAGCTTGGGACACTGACATGATAAATCTGAAGATTCAGGGACGATGTCCTCAAGGAAGCCGTGAAGAGAGGGTCTGGACTGGTAAAGCATGCTCCAGACAAAGGCCACGCTCAAGTTCCTGTGGCTAGAGAGAGTAGAACCTCAAAGGACTGAAAGAAGATGGAGCTAGGAAGGGGGTGGTACATGCAGAGCCTGGAGGGGCACAAGGGACAGAGCAAGTAATCATGCTTGAATCCTTGTCCCCTGAGCAAGGGCAAGTATTTCTAGTAAGCTATATGACCAGCCTGCCACCATCCCATAAGACCAAATTAAATGTTTCTTTTTTCTTTCTTTCTTTCTTTTTTTTTTTGGGGGGGGGGGAGTTGTTTGTTTGGTTTTGATTTGGGGTTTTGTTTTTTGTTTTTTTTTTTGGTTTTTTTTTTTTTTTTTGGTTTTTTTGAGACAGAGTTTCTTTGTAGCTTTGAAGCCTGTCCTGGAACTAGCTCTTGTAGACCAGGCTGGCCTCAAACTCACAGAGATCTGCCTGCCTCTGCCTCCCAAGTGCTGGGATTAAAGGCGTGCGCCACCACTGCCCGGCCTTAAATGTCTCTCCATATTCTGGAGTCCATGCTCTGATGGCGCACACACCACCTCCTGGTACTTGATGAAATGAGTGTGTATCTGGCTCCTGAGCAATGATGGATTCTCAAGAGCACAGACCTGTCCTTTCGTTGTCACCTCAGCACATGATCTTAGTGTGCCAAGTAATCAGCGAGAGCATGCTGTGCCAGCCAATCAATCAACATGCGCAGCCAAGATCATCTGCTGTGTTTCCTTCCTCTTCCACCCTACCCAGGCAGGAAGATTCTTTCCTGTTGTCCTAAATCACTCCCTTAATAACTGTATTGGTTACTTCTCTCATTGCCCTGGCAAGAGAAGCTGAAGGAAGGAGAGGTTTGCTACAACTCAGTTCCAGCATCGCAGAGAAAGCATGGCAGCAGAAGCATGGGGCAGCTGGTCAGACGGCACCCACAGTTGAGAAGCAGTGAGAAATGAATGCGGTGGCCAGTTCACGTTCCCCTTCTCATCTATTCTGAAACCCCAGCTCGTGGGATGGCTTTGCTCACATTCGGGGTATGTCTCCCCACTTCAATAAGCTCAGTCTAGAAACTCCCTTACAAACATGCCCGGGGCTTATCTCCCAGTTGACTCTAGAGCCTGTCGAGATGGAAATCAATAGTAACCATCACACTACCTTTGCAAACAATCCCCCTGCATCCCTTCTCTCTCCCACACCACCCAGACTCCAACCAGCTACTAGGATTCCTTTCTAAACCAAGTTCAGACCTGACCACTCTCCCTCTTATACAAACCTCCTGTCTTCTCTCTGCTGGCAGCACAAACTTCAAATGCTTTGGGCTAACCCTCCACTATAGTTCATGATCCAATCCCAAACCAGTTGTCTGAGTCCTTGTCTCCATGTACCCTTTCTTCCCTGTAGCCTATGTTCCAATGACAAAGACTCAGAATAGTTAAGCAGAAGGCCACTCCCATGCCTCGCCTTCATTTATTCTGTGCTCTCAGCCTGCAAAGTCCTTCCCTCTTGTTTTCTCTAAACTAAAAATCACTGGTGCTTCAAGATACAGCTCAACTCTCAACACATCACAAACTGCACTTCTAATGACCTAAAGCCAATATTAGTGGCTTCTGTTTGTATACAGATACCCATTCCTGGCACTTTGCTCAGTAATGACACATCATGGCCTTCAATTGAGGGAAACGCTAGCCACTTCCATACCCTGCACAGCCACCACAGCAGCAGCAAAGAGAAGGAATGTTGGGAAAACAGCTCTCTCCTTCCCACACAGAACCACGTACTCCCAGAAGGAACTAGAGCACAAGGTTGCTCTTATTGAAATACCCAGACAAAAAAATGACCCAAGCTGTATTCTAGGAAATGGTCTATAAGCCAACAAAGAACTATTCATTGTCCCCGAACTATTTCTCAGGCTCTGAGATAAAATATGAAGTTTATAACTTACATACTACAAATTAAAATGCCTTCCCTGCAGCTGCTCATTTTGCAAAATAGTTTTTCACCCTGTTTAAAAGCCATTTGTGAAAGGAGAAAAGGGAAGCGAGAAATGCTGGAGTTGTGTTATAATCTCAAAAATTAAAATAAAAGGAAAGACCCCCTCCCACACACACACACACAAGACACTTGCTTTGAGAGTCATTCAGGTTTCCACGTGAAGACATGTGAAATAAACTCAGCTCAAAGTGGACCATGAGAACAGTTTCCCACAGAGGGATTCAGCGGGGCCAGTATCAGACACATCGGACATTTTCCATCTGCTTTAATTAAGAGACCCGAAAAAGCAGCAAAAATACCAATCATGTGCTTAATGAAAACCAACTTCCTTACCATCTGCTCTGGTCAGCCAAGGCAGTCTAAAACTCTGTCACTGCCTAGTGACTGACACAAGTGCACAACTTCTGTGACTTGGAAAATAACTTGCTCTCCCCATGTGCAACTTTCTTTGATTCCCTAAGTCTTTGCTTTACTCTCCAAGACTGGTTTCCATCAACCATGCCAAGTCCTGTCGATCCATGTATGCAGGGCTGCTCTCATGGAATCGTCTAGCTCATACATACACATTTGGGACACAGGAGGTGATGGAATATAACCTCAGTAATATATCACATATATGTCATGCAACATATGCAAGATCATAGTCTCCCTTGCTTTACATTAGCTTTTGTGGGGAGAGGTCCTCTAAATTTCAGTGGTCAAAACTATCCTAAGGGTGGAGGGACAGCTCCATCTGTTGACCCAAGTTCGGACCCTAGGATCCATATTTTAAATAAATAAATAACCTAGGTAAGATGGCAAATGCTTGAACTCCTAGCACCAAATCGATCCCTATATCTCATTGGCAGCCAAACTAATCTACTTGTCAAGTTCCAGGCCAATGAGAAACCTTGTCTCAAAGGAAAGACAAAGGAGGCAGAGGAGGCCTGAGGACCAACACCCGAGGTTGTCATCTGGTCACTACAATCATGCTTACATATAGGAATTCACACCACACATACACACAAACACATACATACACATACACACACGTGTGTGCATGCGCATGTACACAGAAACAAAAAGCCAGCCTGAGAAGCAAGCAGACCGGGACTTTCTGTGTCCATTTGATGAGTGACCACATCCAGAGCATGGAGACGATTTGCCCCTAGTTTACACTGGGCGGTAAACAACAGGTGCAGATGTGAAGCCCGGTGCCCTGAGTGCAAATTCAGAGCTCTCTCCATCTTTGCAGGGCTGACAGCATGCAGGGAAAAGATTCATGACAAACGTAAATGTATAAGGTCAGTCAGTATACCTGGGAGTAAAAGGTAGGTCTAGGACAAGGGACAGGTTGGAAGTCATGCTCACTTGGATGGGTAGAGGGGAAATACCCAACCAGCAGAACATGAAGGCTCTGTGATGCAATTTTAGGGACCTTCTGCTGTATAAGAGCTAAACTAGTGTGCAGTGTAGGGACCTTCTACAGTGTAAGAGCTAAACTAGGGTGCAGTAGGGACCTTCTACAGTGTAAGAGCTAAACTAGGGTGCAGTAGGGACCTTCTACAGTGTAAGAGCTAAACTCGTGTGTAGTGTAGGGACCTTCTACAGTGTAAGAGCTAAACTAGTGTGCAGTGTAGGGACCTTCTACAGTGTAAGAGCTAAACTAGGGTGCAGTAGGGACCTTCTACAGTGTAAGAGCTAAACTAGGGTGCAGTAGGGACCTTCTACAGTGTAAGAGCTAAACTCGTGTGCAGTGTAGGGACCTTCTACAGTGTAAGAGCTAAACTAGTGTACAGTGTAGGGACCTTCTACAGTACAAGAGCTAAACTCGTGTGCAGTATAGGGACCTTCTACAGTGTAATAGTAAACTCGTGTGCAGTGTAGGGACCTTCTGCAGTATAAGAGCTAAACTCGTGTGCAGTGTAGGGACGTTCTGCAGTGTAATAGTAAACTCGTGTGCAGTGTAGGGACCTTCTACAGTGTAATAGTAAACTCGTGTGCAGTGTAGGGACCTTCTGCAGTGTAATAGTAAACTCGTGTGCAGTGTAGGGACCTTCTGCAGTGTAAGAGCTAAGCTGATGTGCGGAAAGGAGACTAGAGCTGCAGGGCTCTGCCTTGTACTCCAGTTCCTTTACTTTCGGAATCGACACTCAGGAGAGACTCCTAACTGCTCCTTCAGGCTCGCTCTCTCATCCTGATAGAACAGAAGCAAAGTTCCCAGGGCCTGGGGCTGCTTCAGGGATGTCTGAACTGAGCTGTTAGTCTTGTCCTCTGTCGTCTGCCGGCCTATGAGTCAGTTACGGAGCAGCTGTCCCAGCAACTCAGCTAATTAAATTAGAGTCCACTGAATGCTTTATTGACTGGCGCTCACCCCAGTGAGCAGGCCCACTTTGAAGGTGACTGTATTCACAGCTGTTCAGTAGCAGATTAAATAAAACGGGTAGGCAGTAAGGGCCCACAGGAAAAACGAAGCACGTGAGCAGTGTCGTCTAAAGCACGGCTGTGTGGAGATCAGTGTGGTACCCGGAGAACTGTGCCCCCACCATTTATGGTGTCATTCTCAGAAGTCCTTCGCCTACAGGACTCTTGGATAGATGTCCAGAAGGAAGACCTTGTGAAGATACAGTAGCATGGCCATCTGTGAGGCAAAAGACCTGGAACAGGTCCTTCCCACTGAGCCATCAGTAGGAACCAAACTTCGGTGGTGGCGGCGGTGGTGGTGGTGACGGAGGGTATGTGATGGAGACAGAGTCTCACTATTGAAGAATTGGCTGTCCTGGAATTTGCACAAAGATATCTGCCTCTCTTTGTCTGCCAAGTACTGGGATTCGTGTACCACCACCCAAGCTTTCCTTTCCTTTTCGAAGTCATACAGCCTGTGGTATTGCGTTACCATTTAACTAATTGTTAAGCCGATTAAACTAATATATCTGGAGACATGAAAAATAGAAAGACCCCTGGGTGAGAAAGGCTTCTCTAGAACAGTAAAGGCATCAGTTGTAGAAGCAAACATGCCTGGGTCAGAAGCCTGATATCACATGACCTTTGGTGAGTCTTCTATCAAAACACTTCATCTCTGTGCTATGGATTCTCATCATAAGGTAAAAATGGCATAGCTACCTCATAGGGATGTTCTTAGGATTAAATATGAATGGTCTTTGCTTATGCAGATCAATGCCTCCTGTGATCCTTCAGCGTTCAGATGCAGGATCCACTGCAAATTCTGATGCATGAGTACCCTTTGGAAAACCAGTATGGAATGCTCTGAGGCTGATGTGCCTCTCCCGCTATGGAATTCTTTTCGGTGTATGGATGCTTCTGCTCTGGGCTCTGTTTGCCCTGCTGAACTTAACCCACCTTGCTCCGTGGCTCTGACGGGGGTGATATGCTCAGAAATCCTTCTGCTCCATTGGTCCCGCCAGGCCAGGGCCAGGGAGCAGGGTGTTCTCAGCTGCAGGGCCTGCCTCCCATCGCTTCACTTTGCTCACTATAGATGCTGCCAGACCCTGCACACAGGTTTGCATTTTTGTTGCCTTACTAACCACAACAAGGTCTTTTATTACAGCCTGGTCTGCACAGAAACATGAGAGAAATGAGCTGTTTTAACTACCTAGTCCATCTAAGCTACCCTGCCAAAGCTCGACATGGCAGCATACACCTACACCCTCATTACTTGGGAGCCTGAGGCAGGATGCTTGCCACAAGACTGAGGGCAGCCTGGGCTACATAGCAAGACTCTGTCTCAAAAACTAAAGAAAAGGAAAGCCCTGCCCTTACAAAACATGATATAATAAAAAACAGTAGTGCGGCTGCAGATGGAAGCCAACAAAGAATTCTACAAAAAGGCCATTTGTATGCAAAACCGTAAGAGTGGCCTCAACAGGTAAAAATCAGTGGGAGGAAGATGAAAGTCTAGAATATGCTCAAGCTGATTTCTTTAAAAAAAAAAATCCTCCTATCAGGGTATGTAAAAGATCAGTGAAAGGAAAGGAAAAAAGGTCAGGCTATGCTTGGAGCTGGTGTAACAGTTTTAAATGATAGGCATTTGAAGAACTCAGCCACGATTCTGCCTCCCCGTTCCCGATCGAGGAGAATTATCTTCCACCTGGAAATGACAGAACAGATGCAGTTAAAGGGAATACAAAGCCTAAGAGGGTTGAAAAGATAGGAAAAGAAAACTTGAGTTTCAAATGAGTTCACGATTCTAAACCCACATGAATTCTATCTCCTGGGACTTCCAAATAAAAGAAGCTGCAGATGTAATCAAAAAACCATTACACAGTCCTTGAGATGAGTGAGTACACTAATCTTCAAAGAGTTTGATAAAAGACCTACTGTGACTTCAGACCAAGGCACTTCTTTTGCCAATGTTAAAGCCAGACCGACCTTGGAAACAGCACTGTTTTGTCTTAAATCGAATCTCAGACTCCAGAAAGCTCTGTCCTAGGACTCAATAAAATACCTGAGCTGGGTAACCATGGGGTTCTAAGTGAAGCGACCCAGCACCGTCTGCTTTCCAACCGCAAGCTCTCTGTGTCACACAGCAGGAGAGGGGACTTTTTTCTTTTAAAATGTTTGAACACTCTGACACCGTGGGGTTGGGTCAGCTCTCAGCTGCCTGCAGGTGTTATTTCAGCCAGTACTTGCAGATCCCTGCAGTAGACAGAGGAGAGCCCGAGAACTGAGGATGTGTGCAGTCACAGGGGCAGCGGTGAGTGCAGCGAGAAAGCTTCACAGGAAACAAAAGCAAGCGATGGAAGGAGCCTGGAGTTTGAGAGATACTCCCTGGCATCTGCTTCTGCAATCCAGTGAAATGCAGAGCAGAGAGGAGCGTTATGGGTGCCACGGAGCTGGGCATGAGAGAACTGCTAAGATCAGGTGACAAGTGGACAGAAGTTCGTCATGCTATTTCTACCGTGTTTCTTAAAAGTCCTTGTAAGGGCTTTGGGGGAGCCTAGGCAGTTTGGATGCTCACCTTACTAGATCTGGATAGAGGTGGGCGGTCCTTGGGCTTCCCACAGGTCAGGGAACCCTGATTACTCTTCAAGCTGATGAGGGAGGGGGACTTGATCGGGGGGAGGGGGAGGGAAATGGGAGGCGGTGGCGGGGAGGAGGCAGAAATCCTTAAATAAATAAATACATTTAAAAAAAAAAGTCCTTGTAAGCCATTAGACATTCCAACAAACCGGAGTAAAAAGAAAACCAAGCAGACAGGTTCAGGTTCTCTAGCTTCCATTTCCCCCAGTACCAGCTGGATGCCTTGTGATGCCCAGACCTGAGGAAACAGCGCCATCTGGAGGGTCTCCACTTGAAGAGAAATTCTTTTGTAACAAGGACCATGGGCTCAGCCAGGAATTCAGGATCACATGGCAACAGGAATCAGATCACTGATTGAGGTTGTTTGCACACTTACCTTTTGAACAATTTTCTGTTTGTGACGATCTTGGGAAATCTTTCAAGGTCTTCCTTTCTCAAGGTCACCTGTATAACCCTGGTTGTTCTTAAGAACAGTTTCCTCCTGCTTGGACACAGTATTGACACTCGCTTAATACCACAATGGCTCTGCTCTTTGTGTTTCTCCTCCCGGGCCAAATGATGGTCCCTATCAGAACAGGTATCTTCAAAGACTGGGTATGCGCTCCCCGACCACAGTTCCCAATCAGATGATTCACTGCTAACAAAAATAAATACCTGTTTGGTAGCTATCAATGGCACTGGCCAGGGGGCTGTTTGCCTGCACTGTGAATCATGGCTTACAGACTGCTCATTTTCCCCCATGTCCGAGCCTGTGAAACCCAGAAACTATGAGTGAGGTTTTCTGTTTAACTGAGAAAGGAATGAGGGGCCTAGTTTTCAGTTCTGAGATCCCATATACAAACTGCTGTACCTGTCAAGCAATAGGAAAAGCTTCTATGAACAAAAGAAATTTGCTGTGTTAATAGCCCCACAGTGTACTGATTTCGATTCTTTTCCATAGCTCATTCTTCTCTCAATTACTGAGAAAAGAACAGCACCTCAAATTGTGCGCATTTTCAAAAACAATATTTTCCACACCTGTGTAAACGGCCCCTTCCTCCTCTTTAAAAAAAAAAAGCCCCCTTCTTTGTTCTCAAACACAATTAGCAACAACAAACCACCAGTTGATCCATCGCAGAGCATGCAGAGTGCAGACTGTCATTGGCTCACCTGAATCCTAAAGAGAAGTCTTGGCTCACCTGAATCCTAAAGAGAAGTCTTTTTCTTTTTTTTAGTTTTTAGTTCTATTACCCACAAATAAGAAAAGTAAGACTAAAAAAGCAAAATGACTTGACTCACAGGATCGAAGGAGAACTAAAAACAAGAAGGGGAGAACGGAAAACACAAAAAGACACTAAGTAGGAAAACTGGGTTTCTCAAAGGCAAAGGATTGGGACCCTGGAGACTGAAGCTGCAGGGCCATGTACTGAACTCCCTCGGAGAAAGCACCTACTGAAGCACATCAAGAACAGACTTCCCGGCCTCCTTCTTGAAAGAGGATGGTAACAGGAGAGACACAAGCTAGAGCACAACATGGGATAAGCGATCACAGTATGCACCTCCAAAGACTACGAGGATCTCAGAACACAAAGCTGAACTGAGAACTTAAGTCTGTGCTGGGACTGGGGAGATGGCTCCATGGGTAAAGCAGGTGCCATGTAAATGTGAGGAGAGGAAGTCCGGTCCCCTCCACCTGCATAAAGGTGGTGACCCAGCACTCAGGAAGGAAAAAACAGGGATCCTCAGAATAAGCTAGCTAGACTAGCCAAAGAAATGAGCTAAGTTCAAACGAGAGACCCTGTCTCAAAAGAAGACAGAGAGCAATGGAGGAAGATGCCTAACAGAAACTTCTGGCCTCCACACATATGTGAGAACACTCACAAACCACACACATATACACAGGCAAAATAAGATCACCCATGTACACCAACTAAAGGACTAGACTATACAGCCTAGTGATAGATTTTACCCACATAACATTGCAAAGGAATTCTGACAATTTAGAATCTTTGACATTTGACAGGGTACAGAGAGAACAGGACTTCATAATGGGGAACAGCAAGAGAAGGGATCCATCCAGAAAAAACTAATTAAATCATAATAGCAAAACATGCCAAAAACTTCTCAAAGGTATGAGGCAGTCTTACGAAGAGGGGCAATGAGCAGTCATGGTGGTACGTGCTTACAGATGGAAAGCCAAGGGAGGACTGAGAGCGCAAGGTCGGCCAAACAACAGAGCCAGACTCCAGCTCAAGGAGAAGACAAGTAAGTGTGAGTCAAACCTCAATAAAGGAAGTCTGTGAGAAAACTTGGTGTTGGTCTCTTTGGCCACGGTTCCTGTTATTCAAGACACTCACTCTTAACTCTGAAAGGCATTATTTACTGGAAAGAAATATAAGAGATCTCCCTAATTCTTGTAAGGCCAAGTAATGTGCCCCTAGTCCCCACTCAAACAAAAAAAAAGTATCTTACAAATTCTGAACCCCAACTTTGGAATATCCAAAGCCAGGGTCTAAAATTACAATGTACACAACTCTCAGAGGGCCTGGGAACAAACCATGCTGCCCAGCAGATTCACACTTGGCAGAGGAGAGCAGCGGCAGTCAAGGAACCCAGTGCTTTGCTAAAAGTAATATCTTTACATCCAGTTCAGAAAGTCTTCATCCAGGCCAGGTCAGATGTCCTTATGTTAAGTCACATTTCCATGATACATTGGTTCACCAAAACCAATGAATGATTCTGAGAAGTCTTGAAGGAAATTATGACACCCATGAAGGAACCCAGAGTCAAGAAAGGCTTTCTCGGAGGGAGAGCTATTTAATCTTAGCAAGGGCAGCAGCTCTTCTTTCTGTGTTCTGGAACAAGGCACGGATTAAAGCTTTTACTTCGCTGGAAGAGAATGCAGTTGCCAGGGGCCCTTTTCCATCTGCCCACCTGCAAAACAAGACAAGTTCTACTTCCTATTATGTCTCTGTAAAAGTCAGACTTTAAATTGTCTTACTTGATCCAAACACTCAATAAATTAAATAAACCCTGGGAACCCCATTCTTCTTTAGATATGACTGCTCATGACTGCATCTAGCAGAGCCAGAAAAAAAGTAGAGATGGCTCAGTGGTTATGAGTAACGGCTGCTCTTCCAGAAGATCAGGGTTCCAGGGTTCAATTCCCAGTACCTACACAGCAACTCACAACAGTCTGCAACTCCAGTTCCCAGGGCCCTGATACCCTCTTCCGGTCTCAGACACATATCTGGTGCACAGTGTAAAGACATACATACACACAAAATAGTCATACACATAAAATAAGTAAATAAAAAAGAGAGATAAAACAAAAATTGAGCCACATATGGTGACTACTTGCAATTTAAGCATTTGGGAAGCTGAGGCAGGAGGATCTTTCGAAATTCAAGGCCAGTCTGGTGTATATAGTTAAGACCTGGAGTATACAGTAAGACCTGGAGTACATAGTATATGCCCAGCTCTTTCATTTTTTCTAAACTGCAGTGATGGGGATCTAATCATTCTTAAAATGCATCATTCAGGTGTAAGAAGGATGCACTAATTAGAAACACCAGAACACCTGTAGTGCATGCCAAAACCACATGTTCTGGCCAGGCAGTGGGGACACATGCTTTTAATTCCAGCACTCGGGAGGCAGAGGCAGGTGGATCTCTGTGAGTTCGAGGCCAGCCTGGTCTACAAGAGCTAGTTCAGGATGGGCTCCAAAGCTACAGAGAAACCCTGTCTCAAAATTCCCCAAAACAAACAAACAAACGCATATTCTATCAAAACAATATGAATGAAAAACTTTTGTTATTAAATGTGAAAATGGTCATGAGATCTGCCCTATGAAAGATTACTCAAAGGCCCCAGCTACTGCAATGAAACATGAAATTCTTCTATGTAACAGAGGTGCTAGAGATGTGACCCAATGGTAGAGGGCTTGCCCAGCATGCACAAGACCCTGGATTCAATAACCTGCCTATCTGTGTGTGTCTCTCACGCATTCACACACATGGGGGGGGGGGGGGTAACTACTGCCACTGATGGTCCTAGTCCTCTTTTGTGACCATATATATGCTGCCAAGGGAAACAGATACGCACCGGTCTCCAATTTCTTGCAAGTTAGCTTGCAGCATTATCATCAGTTCTTTGAAGGGCATCCATTTGGCCACATAGACTGGAACCTCTTCCTGATATTTCTTGTTCTTGTTTTCATCAGACAGAGGTGCAAACACTTGTGGCCCTTCATCCATCACTGTTTTGCACAGCGAATACAGTCTATCGCCATCTTCAGTTGAGATGTCCTAGTTAGCACAAAGGGAACGTAACAGAAAAGAACTGAGTCAAAGGGCAGGGCAGGGCAGGGCAGGGCAGATGTTTTCCAACCAATGAAGCATATCTCATTAGTCACTAGGTCCAGTCAGCTCTCTGAAAACCCTCCTGAAGTCAGCGTGAGATAAGATGTGTGGCAGGCGATGGTCAGCAGTTCTGTGTGTCCGCACAGGAGCCTGTGTCCCCAGCACAATGTGCTACACACGGCCTGTTGCAAAGGACAGGGAGCTACAGCAAGGAAGGGTTTGATGGATCAACACTTTGGAGGATCAGCTAGCCATGCCCAGGCAATTTTCTCCATAGGATCACATAGTCCACTCAACTGCACAGCATGCTGGCAAAGTGGGGCCTTCACAGACTGTTCACGTTGGTAAATTCAAATACTTAGTTCATCTGCAGAACAAATGACTTCAAGCTAAATGTCTCGGACTACTGCCCAGTTTCCAATGTCCTCACTTCTAATTTGGATGCTAGATTGAGAAGCTGCACAACCCTACTTTCTTATGTAGGTGTAGAAGAGATTAGCAAGTTCCCAGCAAAACAGAATTCAGACAAAACTGGAACCAACCAACCAAACCGCAATAGCCTGAGTCAGACACTAACTGACCAATCGCTTCTACCATTTGTGTCAATTAAAAATAAGACTGCAGTATCACTTTCTTAATAAGGTCACAGTGCGGGATAAGACTTGCATTTCAAGTCTGTATCAGCTCTTACCTCCAGAGCAGTGATTCTGCCAATCATCTCAGCAATCGCTGTGTTTAGCAAGGTCCCCATGGCCTTGCAATATATATTCACTGGTAGAACATCCTGCCACACAATTCCAAGTCTCTTTAGCTGGTGCAGTACCTGTCAGAAGAATGAAACTATTTACATGGAAGGAGATGGCCATAATTCACACTGTTCTAGATTTACACTTAACGTTTTATGTGATAAATAAAACGGGGTAGAGGAGAGATATAAAAGTGAGGTAAGTGGGACTCTATGGCTCTTGCATGTTTGTTTAACCTCCGGGGCACCCCTAAGAGAAGAAAAGCAGACTCATCCTGATGGGAGCACCATGGTGAAGAGGCAAATCAGCAGAGGATGAGATAAACTACGTGTGGTATGGACGCAATGGAATACTGCTGAGCCTCGAGGGCCGGAGTCATGTCATTTGTGAGAAAACATGCACAGCTGGAGATGATCACTGTAAGCCAATCAAGTCCATCTCAGAGGACACAGATCATGGCTTTGCTCACTTGTGGTTCCTAGATTTTACACAGACCCATAGAACGATGTACATAGAAAGACACGAAAGTAGAGCAAGGGACTCAGCACTTGACAGGAAAGGTGAGAAAAAGGAAGGAAAGGGGTATGTGTTCTATTAATACTTGTATGCAAATGTCCTTATAAAGCCCAGTCCACATACAGTGAATATACACCAGTGGAGGGAAGACTCACTAAACACAGGAGCAGAGATAAAAGCCTACATTTAAAATCTGAGTCAATGGAAAGACACCCTCCACTTGTCTTGGTTGAACAGGAAGAAGGCCTTATCCAGAGCTGTGACAGGTATCTAGACTTTCCAACAGAGAGCACAGGAATCAACTGAGCATCTTGCTAAGTGGGGTAAAGGGGCTCTAAGGATGGAGCACCATGGTCAGTGCCTGTAACAGCCTCCTACCTGCCTCACGGCTTTGCTTGCTGCAGAATAATTCTCTTCGTCGTCCATGTTTGAAAAGCTCCTAGCACTTGATAATCTTTCCAGAAGTTCTCCTTTCTGTGCCCGCATTTGGGCCAAAAAACACTCTGTGCCTACAATGGGAAAATAAAAATCTGTAAACCTGTTGAATCACACATTACAAAACCAGGGTGGGAGAGATGGACAGAAGCTGACAGCTCCTCAATCTTTATGAAAACAACTGCATTTGAAAAAGCCACTAAATGTTTCTTTGTCAACTTCATATCTATATAAACTGATTCTGAATCCATTCAGCCACTCCCTCTGGTCCTATCAAAGGAGACAGATAAACATTTCTCAACAGCTTGAAAAGAAAAACAGCTACTTAGTAGGGCAGTAGTGGTGCACGTCTTTAATCACAGCACTTGGGAGACAGATGGATCCCTGTGAGTTTGAGGCCAGTCTGGTCTACAGAGCTAGTTCCAGGACACCTAGAGCTAGTATACGAGAATTTCTGTCTCAACCACCCCACCCCAAAAAGAAAAAGAAAAACAACCCAGCTACCTACTGTTCCAGTGTCTACACCACTGATGGGGATACCTGCAGCTGAAAAGCTACTTGAACCATACAGATTCTCAACTCTTCTCTGGGTACCCTCATTGTAAATTTCAATTTACCCTACAATGGATTTCTCTGGACTTCTAATAATCTCAGTCAAAACCAAGGAAGTCCTAAAGGGAGGGAGTTGCTTTGGGGTTTCCAAAAGAACAAGGACAGACACCAGTGAGGGTTGTCAACAACACATAGTGCTGTCACGGGACACATCTTATTATGTGGCTCTCTCCCGACACAAATGACTTGAAGTTAATGCATACCAGCAATAAAGTCAGGATGCTAGCATACCACAGAATCATGGCATGAAAAAGTAATACTTGCACAAAATTGAATCCATTTTACAGAATTAAATAAGTAGAAATATTAACACATTAGAAGACCTCCCACACTCTAACACATCTAAGATGTCACTAACTCCTAACCTCCTCGGCTATTAAATTACAGAGATATTACACTATTAGGAATAAGTCACATCCCCCAAATGCGAGGCTTCAGTTACCAAGTCTCCTGAAGCCAGGCACAAGGTCCACAAAGGTAGTCGTGCCATCACAAAGAATGGGGGCAAGACGCAGTCTGAACTGATGGCCCAGGGTCAGCAAGTGGTGAGCAATATACATGCAGTTGTTATGGTGAATGGCAGCCAACTGGGGCAGCTTCTGAAGGTTCTCCCTAGGTCAAAAGGAAGGAAAGGCAGAAAAGGAAACCACCTGTTACTCAAGTCAAGCTTTCTGGAAAGTTGTCTCTCCTCTAAGGTGGCAGACCTTGGCTTTCACCACTGTCTACCTTGTAAATGCTGAACATAGCAAAACATGCAATCATTCTCATTCAGTCAGTTGTTCTAGCCAGTGTGACCTTATCCAATACAACTGTCTCAATGGTGGGCTGGAGAGAGGTCTCAACAACTAAGAGTGCCTGCTGCTTTTGCATAGGACCTGAGTTTGGTCCCCAGTATACAAGTCAGGTGGCCTACCAACCACTCTAGCTCTAGGGAATCTAACTTCTGGCCTCAGTAAGTATCTGCCCCTCTGTCTCTGTCTCTCTCTCTCGACTTAAAAAAAAGAAAAACCAAGAGAATAAATTGTAGATGTGTTGCTCTTGGCATGGGAAACACAGTAAACTTCATTCTAAGCAAGGGGAAATACAGGCTTTCTGAATTCCCATTTATTTATATAATGAAACACTGGAACTTTTCAAGTTGACTACAGATCAGAAAGAATCACATGAGAAATCTGAAAATATAAAGATGTTTAGAGTTTATTTCAAACATTAAATCAAAACCTTTGAGAATAAAATCAGGCATTTTTACTTTTGGAAATCTCTGCAGAAGATTTTTTATCCCAGAATTGAAAAATTACTGCTTCAATTCTTCCACACAAATTATTCTCTAACTAGCTCAGAAAGAAACCCTATACAAACACCATTCAATTCACACCTTCTAGTTTGCTGCCTGAATGCCGGCACAGGCCAGAGACCGGATGCCCCCATTCCAGGACAGGCCCCACAACCATCTGTGGGTGCTGGAGTGGTAGCTCTGTTGGTAGGCTGCTTGCTATGCAAGCATGAGGACTTGAGTTCAATCCCCAGAACCCATATAAAAAGGCTGGGCATGGTGTAGGGAGAAGGGAGGGGAGAGGAGGTTCAGGGGAAACACACACAAAGCAGGAGTCTTAGACCAACCCTAGGGGTGAGGCCTAGGCAAAGATATCTACTTGAGAAGTTTCATAAGTGGTTTTAAAACAATGCCACATCTGAGAGCAATAATTCTCAAAGTACAACCCCCTGACAAGCAACATGAGCAGCATTTAGAAACCTGCTAAAGATCCAGGTACTAGCCGGGGGGTGGTGGCGCACACCTTTAATCCCAGCACTCAGGAGGCAGAGGCTGGTGGCTCTCTCTGAGTTCAAGGTCCTGGTCTATAGAGCTAGTTCCAGGAGAGCTAGGTCTCAAAAAGACAAATAAATGAATAAATAAAAATAAAATAATAATAATTAAAAAAAAAAAAGATCCAGGTCTTCCCATCCCCAAGCTCCTGGACCACAGGCATGGGGTACAGAAACCTGCTTTGGAAGCTTCCATGTGGTTTGATGCACACGTAAAATTCCTGAAGTAATCTAACAGAGGTGCAAAGCCATGCAAGGGAAAGGAGGCAAACCCACACAGTGGAAATATGTCTCAGAACTGCCAAAACAATCTCTGAACCTATAAGAAAAGGCTGTCAGCTGAACCAACAGGTTTTACTCTTCCTTCATTTGGTCACATTTAAGGTGAGATATCTTAGTTTAAGATATTACATTAAGGGGCTGGAGAGATGGCTCAGCAGTTAGGAGCATTGCCTGCTCTTCCAAAGGTCCTGAGTTCAATTCCCAGCAACCACATGGTGGCTCACAACCATCTGTAATGAGGTCTGGTGCCCTCTTCTGGCCTGCAGGCATTCACGCAGACAGAATATTGTACACATAATAAATAAATAAATAAAATTGGATTAAAAAAAGATATTACATTAAAAAAATACAAACAAAAATCATCCAAACTTTTCAAAAATCCAATCTTAAAAAAATGCTTCAAGCTGAGCATGGTGGCACATGCCTTTAATCCCAGCACTTGGGAGGCAAAGGCCGGCAAATCTCTGTAAGCTTGAGCCCACCCTGATCTATATAGCATGTTCCAGAACAGCCAGGGCTGCACAGACCTTGTCTCAAACAAGACAACAAATATACAAACAAAAAACCCTTCAAATAATATACTATTTTTTTTCTTTGAAAGTAGATGGGCTGGAGAGATAGCTCAGCAGTTGAGTGTACAAACCATTCAGACAGGACCCTAAGTTTGTTTCCTAGTACCCATATCCAGAAACTCACAACTACCTGTAGCTCCATTCAAGATCTGACACCCTATGCTAGCCTTCAAGGGTAGGTTATGAACACACACACATAAACATAAATAAAAAATAACCTCAATCTCTAAAAAAGAGAGAGCGGAACCCTTAACTATGGAATAGTTTTGGTGACAAATTACTAAAAATATCTATAAGATCCATGCAGAAGTCAGGCAGTGGTGGTGTACACCTTTAATCCCAGCACTCATGAAACAGAAACAGAGAATCTCTTGAGTTTGAAACCAGCCTGGTTGACAAAATGAATTCCAGGACAGCCAGGATTATACAAAGAAAACTGGTCTTGAAAACAGAACAAAACAAACAAACAAAAGACAATATAAAACATTTCGTTTGAATAACGGAAAGAACTAGAGGCAGAGTTGAGCAACTTTTCAGATTAATATTAAAAGCAAACTTTAAAAAAAAAATTTATTTATTTATTTATTATGTATACAATATTCTGTCTGCATGGCCAGAAGAGGGCACCAGACCTCATTACAGATGGTTGTGAGCCACCATGTGGTTGCTGGGAATTGAACTCAGGACCTTTGGAAGAGCAGGTGATGCTCTTACCACTGAGCCATCTCTCCAGCCCTAAAAGCAAACTTTTAAAGGCCAAGACATCGGGTTAATACAGCCCGATGCTGTGTTAACATTAAAAAGAGAGCCTGACCATACTTCACACTAACAGGGCCTTCTCATGGGACAGTGTCTGCAGAGCTACAAACACCAAGCACACTCATTGGATGAGGACCTTTCTATTTCGTAACCAAGAAAAGTATGGTGGCTCAAAAAATGCCTAGGCATAAAACTGGATAAAATTCTTCTGAGTTTTAAGTGTGTGCCACCCTCCTGCAGCAAGATCACTGTACACAGCACAGTGAATGTCTTTAGCCTTTAAAGGTCTTAGTGTGGTGTACTTTTATTGCCAAGTGCAATCAATAGCTGTGGTTACAAAGGTAGCGGTTTTAACCTGACTTACCAGTTTAGACACAGTAACACAGAAATGAAGTACTTACTTGTGGTATGTTGGCACCACATCATGGAACAAATGGAAGATGTTTCTCACTGAGTAGAAAAGCTGAACAGCGCTGGAAGGAAAACAAATCATACAAACTGAAGCAGCTCTTCTGTTACTGACGAGCAGCACACAGAAACTACAGCTGCGGAAAGCACAGGCTCTCGATGGAGACATACCCATCAGCATCTATAAACTGAGTCTCTTTCCTAAGACGCGGCTACCAACGACCTTCAGCAAGAAGCATTCAACCCAAAGCCTCTTTTCCATTCATCCATATGTGCCCTGCCAGCACCCAAGTATCGTTCCAGTGACAAATGGAGCTAAGCCTTTAGCAAATGTCACCTGCAAAGGGCAAGGCACCAATAAAGGCACACACTGGGTTTAGAAGCAGACTGACTTTCCGCCTTTACCTTCCTCCTTCTTGCCCAATGCAAAGAGATGATTTATTTATTTATTTATTTATTTTTGGTTTTTTGAGACAGGATTTCTCTGTGGTTTTGGTTCCTGTCCTGGAACTAACTCTGTAGACCAGGCTGGTCTCGAACTCACAGAGATCCACCTGCCTCTGCCTCCCGAGTGCTGGGATTAAAGGCGTGCGCCACCACCGCCCGGCCAATGCAAAGAGATGAAACAACACTTTTGAAAATTGTATCAAACCCTCAATCATTTTTGCCCTTTAAATCTGATCTTTAACCACCTAAAGATTACTATTAAAATGCATTTAAAAGGTGTGTGTGAGCCGGGCGGTGGTGGCGTACGCCTTTAATCCCAGTACTCAGGAGGCAGAGGCAGGCGGATCTCTGTGAGTTCGAGGCCAGCCTGGTCTACAAGAGCTAGTTCCAGGACAGGTTCCAAAACCACAGAGAAACCCTGTCTCGAAAAACCAAAAAAAAAAATAAAATAAAAAATAAAAAAAAAAATAAAAGGTGTGTGTGTGTGTGTGTGTGTGTTGGGAGGGGAACAGGGGACTTGAACTCAAAATGAACCTTAAAAGAGAAAATACATGGAGATGGAGAGATTACTCTTTTAAAGCCCATTCTGGATGCCAAGCAACACCCCTACACACAGGGTTCTATTCCCAACAACCACATGGTGGCTCACAACACCAGGACAGCCAATGTCTTTTTCTGACCTCTGACCTCTGTTGGCACCAGGCATAATTGTGTACACAGATATATATTCAGAGTAAGCATCCATACACATAAATTTTTTAAATTCATTTTTAAATAACTAAAATAGTTTTTTAAAAATCTGTTGCAAATGGAATGAATATAAGTATTCAGCATACCAAAACAATGTCTGGCATCCATTCTCTTAAAAGAAAAATTTTAAATACTGCCATGCATCTCTAACTTCTGATTTGACATATTTGAAGAAAGTCATTCGAGGAAATAGTGACAATTATATTTACTTTGCCAAAAGATCATATTCATCCCTTACAAAGAAACAGGTCTTCTGCACAAGCCAGTGAATGGCTCAGCACTCTCACAGATCTAGTGAACCAAGTGTGAGTCCCAGAGCCCATGAAAAGGTAGAAGAAAAATGATTCCACAAAATTGTCCTCTGACCTGCACATGTGTTCCACTGCATGACCAATTACAAGTGCGTGCACACATGCATGCACTCACATACACAAATAATAATAACAAAAATAAATATGCACTTTTCTTTCTACTTAAAATCAATACTAATACTGCAGTTAGACTGAAGCCACAGCAGCACTAGGTAAACATGTTCTATCCAGAGCAATCTAAAAGAGTGTTTGTGCTGGGTGGTGGTGGTGCCCACCTTTAATCGCAGCACTCAGGAGACAGAGAGAGCCAAGGCTAGCCTGGTGTACGGAGCAAGTTTCAGAACAGCCAGAGCTGTTACACAGAGAAACTCTGTCTTGAACCACCACCCACCCCCAAAATGTGTTTGCACATGGAGATAACCCACAGTTCTGAGGATCCTATGACTAAGTCAAGCCCAAACTCAAACAGTTTTCTTTAAAGTTAAGTAAGAATAGCTAAACAGACTCATACTGAATGGGCTTTTATAGGCCTGCTCTACAATCAACTGGCTAGCCTATCATTTTTACCTTAGGAGCTGTTTCAAAACAAAGATTCTGTTTGAGATGTGAACTAGAGCCTAAGGTACCCTGAATACAGTGTAGATCGAGAAAAGCCATCCTGAACGGGTGAAGTCACATCTTGGCATGTTCTAGTCCCAAAGAAGACCGACCCTCCGTCCCGCAGCACGCTGCCGTGCAGAGTGGAAAGGTGAAGTCTCCACCTGCATGGGGTGCTGTCACATGTGGTAGGACTACAATTACGCAGCAATGAGCATGTCAGTATTAAGGGAGTATTTTTCAAGAGAGTGTTCTAAGTCCTCTGCCTGTGCTTTCTTAAATAATATATGATCACAGAGAGCCAAAATTAAACCAAAATTTAAATTCAAAACCAAAAAGTGAGCCAAAAATTAAAGCATAGCTTACTAAAGAGTGAAAATTTTTAATGCCAAATAAATCTAGATATCTACTGATTTGGGGGGTTTTTTTTGTTTTTTTTTTCTTGTTTTTTTTTTTTTCTTTTCTTTCTGTTTTGTTTTCTGTTTGCCTTTCTGGGTCTTGTTTATTTTCTTTGCCATAATAGGATTGTATTAGGTAACCCAGGCTGGCCCAGACCTTGCTTTGTAGGCCAGGATGGCCTTAAACTCCCAACCCTGCCTCAGTCTTCCAAGTGCTGGGTTAATGTCCATAAGCCAACACAGGCATCCAGCATCTGCTTTAACACATGTGCCTGTGTTACTATAAATAAATGACAGAGAACAATTTATCTGTGTTACCATTGATTACTACTTGTTGTTGCCTCTAGTAGAGTCTGATAGGCAAGCTCCATCAATTTCTTCACAGACTCGCTGATGCGGCATGTGGGTAAAGAAAAGGAATGTGGGTCCAGAGAAGTTTCAGGCTCTAAGTTCCCAGGATCGCTGAACTGCAGTCTGCACACCTGTCCTTGCAGCTTGTTGTCCACATCAGGACTGGGTAAGTCTGGTACTGTTTCCTTAGAATCAGGGGCAATCTAAGATTCAAACACAGCAAATCAAATCAAAGAAAATGCAGTTTTCAGAAAAATTCAAACTCAAGCACACAGCAAAGGATAAAGGCACTCAAGATTTCCATGGTGATGAAGTTGTGGCCCTCCAGAGTGACTGCAGGATCTGCAAGGAAGCAGCCTGATTTAAAGACTGTTTGATCATGACTGACAGCACATGGGAGGAAGTTAGCAATCTCATGTACTGTGGGACTCTTAATACTGATGGAAAAGCAAAGATTTGGAATAACTGAGAAGACTTGCAAAATTCATTATTCTCAGCTCTCATAAAATTCCAGATTACCTCGGAATGTACTGATACCTGTGTTTCAAATGACTAAACACTTTGTTGGAATGGACACAATGATGGGACTCTCCAAGGAAGATGAGGTACAGAGAAGAAAGGACCAAGAGTCCAGAGCCTGAGCTGGGTGTGGGTATCTTTAAGCCCAGCACTCAGAAAGCAGAGAAGACAATTCTTTGAGTTCAAGATCAGTCTGTTCTATAGAATGAGTTCTTTCTTCTTTCTGTCTTTTTTGTTTTGATTTTTCAAGACAGAATCCCCCTGTGTAGTCCTGGATGTCCTGGAACTCACTTTATAGACCGGGCTGGCTTCAAACGCACAGAGATCCACTTGCCTCTGCCTCCCAAATAGTGGGATTAAAGGCATGTGCCACCACTGCCTGATGTGGGAGTGTCATATATCAATCTGTTGATTTCATTGGTTAAGTAATAAACAAATTGCTTGGCTCATAGCTTAGAATATAGGTGGGTGGAGTAAACAGAACAGAATGCTGGGAGGAAGAGGAAGTGAGCTCAGAGACGCGACAGCTCTGCTCTCTGGAGCAGAGAGACACCATGCCTCGCTCCCAGGCAGACACACGCGATGAAGCTCCAACCCAGGATGGACGTAGGCTAGAATCTTCCCGGTAAGACCGGTGCTCACAGATTATTAGAGATGGGTTGATCGGGATATCAGAATTAGCCAGTAAGGGCTAGAGCTAAAGGGCCAAGCAGTGTTTAAAAGAATACAGTTTCCGTGTAATTATTTTGGGTAAAGCTAGCCGTGGGGGCGCCCGGGTGCCGGGGGCGCAGACCCGCCGCTCCTACTTCAACAACTGCCAGGCTATACAATGAGTTCTATGCCAGCCAGGGTACACAGTGAGATCCTGCCTCAAAAAAAAAAAAAAAAAGAAAAGAAAAGAAAATGAAGTTCAGAACCCTCACTGCCATTTCAGGCAACTCAGAAAAATGGCTGGGAAAATCTATTAATAGATTGCCTTAGTCTATGTTCTAATAATGTTCAGAATGTTTCAGTAATGCTTTACATTTACCAAATGTTATTTTATTTATAGATATATAAAATGATATATGATATAATTATATCATTATATGTGTGTATATATGTATGTATAATATAGACATACATATACGATATAAAACAAAATGGCCTGGAATTATTGGGAGTCAAACAGTAAACTGTTCTTCATGCAAATTAGTTCACTCTCATTGAAAGTTATTTATTTATACCTCTAAAAAGATATTCATTTTGTTTTTATGTGTGTACACGCACACACATGGGCATGCATGAGTGTGCAGGTGCCCATGGAAGCAAGAAGTGAACATTCCACAACAGGTCACACTCTCTACACACAATACAGTCTATCTAAGCACACATATCAGGTAATGAAGATAAGAATAATCTGCTTTTTAATTTCAACAACAGCAATCCACGACATTTATACAGACTTTCTCAGTTGATACCGCTGCTTTCAAGGACATATTTTATCTGGAGTTCACAATAGTCAAAGAAAAGGGAGATCGTAGGAGCACTTGAAAGAGGCATAGGAGTCCAGCAACTGCCACTCCTTTCTACTTCATCGCGTGTGTCTCAAACTTAAGCTGCTTTACATAAACAACGCAGTAAACCCCAAGTACCTTCACAGTGTTGTGAATTTCAGAGGTCATCAGGTTTCTAGCTGCCACAATCACATCCTGGCACTTCTTATTAGCAAAATGAGAGTTGATGTTCCGAGCGTATTTCAGCAAGTCAGTAGTGTCACCTTTTAAAAATCTCATCTCCTTTAGGGACTTCTCAAATTCTTCGGTAGACTGGATAATCTGACAGAAACAATAGGAGACAAAGAAAAGAATTATATACAGTTAGCCCTAAGTATGTTATGGGAATTAGTTCCAGAACAGCCCTCAGAAATTACAATCCAAGGGCTGGAGAGATGGCTCAGTGACTGCTCTTCCGAAGGTTCTGAGTTCAATTCCCAGCAACCACATGGTGGCTCACAACCATCTGTAATGAGGTCTGGTGCCCTCTTCTGGCCTGCAGGCATATACACAGACAGAATATTGTACTCATAATAAATAAATAAATAATAAAAAAAGAAAAAAAAAGAAATTACAATCCAAGGATCATCAAGCCCTTTGTATAAAATGGCACTGTTCACATACAACCTATGTACACCCTCCTATACATATAAATCATCTCTACATTATAGTACTTTATAGAGTATATATGCTATGTAAATAGATTCTATAGTCTACTGTTTCAGGAAAATGACAAGAAGAATCATCTTAAATTATCTAATAAAAAGCAAATTTTTCCCCAAATATAGTCAACAGTCAGGCTAAACCTACAGACACAAATCTACAAAAAGATCAACATGTACATACATTTCAATACCAAAATTTTAAACCCACTATACTGGATAAGTCATCAATTACTTGGTTTAAAAAATATACATTCTGGGAAATGGAGATGGCTCAGCAGTTGAAGGAACTTGCTCTTACAGAAGACTGTGGTTCAGTTCTCAGCACTTACCTGGTAGCTCCCAACCACCTGTAATTCTAGTTTCAGAGGATCTGATGCCCCTTCCTGATCTCCACAGGTACAAGGCACATGGCACACACACATACACTCAGAGAAAACCCTGACACATCTTATAAAGAATTAAAATTAAAAATAAATTTTGCCGGGCGGTGGTGGCGCACGCCTTTAATCCCAGCACTTGGGAGGCAGAGGCAGGCGGATCTTTGTGAGTTCGAGACCAGCCTGGTCTACAAGAGCTAGTTCCAGGACAGGCTCCAAAACCACAGAGAAACCCTGTCTCGAAAAACCAAAAAAAAATAAAATAAAATAAATTTTAATTATACATTCTTCCAAACCTAGATTCATTTGGGAAGAAATTTTTAATAGAACTGTAAGACTGAAAAGGTGCCAAGATCTTATAAACACCCTTACCTTAGCATTCAAACAAGCACTAAAAGGGGGGTTAAAGGTGCTACACAATAGCTTTTTTTTTAGAATTTATTTTTTAATATTTATTTATTTATTATGTATACAATATTCTGTCTCTGTGTATGCCTGCAGGCCAGAAGAGGGCACCAGACCCCATAACAGATGGTTGTGAGCCACCATGTGGTTGCTGGGAATTGAACTCAGGACCTTTGGAAGAGCAGGCAATGCTCTTAACCACTGAGCCATCTTCCCAGCCCCACAATAGCTTTCACAGCTGATATAAGTATCAAATTTAAAAAAGGTATTTATAAGAAAGCATATTTTCTTAATCATAAAGGCAGAACAGAAATGAAAATATGTAGGATTTGATTTTTTTCTACTCTATATTAATAGTTTTCTTAAGAGCATACTTTAAGCCAGGAGGTGGTGGCACATACCTCTAATCCCAGCATTCAGGAGGCAGAGGCAAGAGGACCTCTGTGAGTTCAAGATCAGCCAGGTCTACAGAAAGAGCAAGTTCCAAGGACAGCCAAGGCTACACAGAGAAGCTCTGTCCTAGGGAGGAAAAAAAAAAAAAAGAAAGGAAGGAAGGAAGGAAGGATGGATCTCCCATTCTTTACCTCCTCGTACTGCTGTAGCTTGCTGCTATTTGTGGGGATCGAATAAACCAAGCAGTTTCTGATGAGGCACTCAGACAGGTCCTCCCAGATCACATCACCAAGCATCTCAGCCAACATGATCTCAGGGGCTTTTCCACTTTCGAGGTCAGGGTCAAGAGGTAAATCTGAATTCAAAAGAAAAGGTTTTAGACAAACTATTCACAATCCCAACAAATTATTAAGTTCCCGAGTTTTCTAAGATGATTAAGTTTTAAGATGGTAGGCAGAGCAAGTTCCAGGACAGTCAGAGCTACACAGAGAAAGCCAAATAGAACAGAAAGATGGTGAGAGAGAAAATAGTGCAGACAACTCTACAGCTACCTCAACAGGTTGCCCTTGACAACGCAAGACATAAACTCGTGATTACTTTACTTTCCTGCTCACTGCAGCACTCCCGCACTCTGAAACAGTGTGTGTCATGCTGTCTACACTAGTCATCTGCCCTTAAGTCATTAAGCTCACTATATAACAAGCACTCAGAAAGTATGCATTCGAAGTTAAAACTCGTCTTTAATAAAACCTCACAAAATTTTGCTTCATTTTAATAATGAAAAACAAGAGAAAGAAAGAACACTGTACTTTTCCCTCTCTGTATAGGATTTAGTCTAAGCAGAACACCAGTAATAACACTCCAGTACACTGTGTCATCTGCCAAGCATGGTATCCTAGCGCCTCCTCTAGAGTTTATCTCATGGCTAGTTTCTCCAAAATATCTTGGGAGTATTATAGTTAGAATACCATATTTATCATTTGAATAAAACAGTGAATGGCTCAGTGGATAAAGTTGCTTACCACACAAGCTTAGTGATCTACATTCAATACCCAGAACATACATGTGGCAGGATTGACTCCCACCAGTTTGCCCTTCAACATCCACACCCACACTGCAGTTAATAAACAAACAATGCTGGGTGGTGGTGGCGCACACCTTTAATTTCAGTGCTCAGGAGGCAGAGGTTAGCGGATCTCTGTAAGTTAAAGGCCAGCCTGGTCTACAGAGTGAGTTCTAGGATGGTCAGGCTACAGAGAAATCCTGTCTCAATAAACAAGCAAACAAACAAAAAGGGGGAAAGCCAAGATGATGTTGGTGAGTTCCAAAACTGTCAGGGCTACACAGAGAAACGCTGTCATGATAGACAGGTAAGTAGGTGGAGAGAGAGAGAGAGAGAGAGAGAGAGAGAGAGAGAGAGAAGCAGCTAGGGAAAGCTAAAATGTTGGTGCCCCCTTTTAGACTCCATTCCAGGTTGCCTCTGAAATAGACTATGAAATGTAGTCATTACAGACATTTTTTAAAAAAGAAAATCAAGCCAGGCAGTGGTAGAGCGTGCCTTAATCCTAGCACTCTGGAGACAGAGGCAGGCAGATCTCTGTGAGTTCAAGGCCAGCTTGGTCTATAGAGCAAGTTACAAGACAGCCAGAGCTACACAGAGAAACCCTCTCTCGAGTGGGTGGGGAGGATCAGTTTACATACATGCTGACACTATAAATTAATTATTCCTGGTTTACAGAAGATAATAAATAGAATGACGCTGTGCTCTTTGCCAATCCTCATGAGTTACAGAACGGTTAACTGCATCATTAGTGCTGTGTTTTCAATGAAATAACAGGAATGCTTGCTAAATATTCAAATAATCAAAAATGAGAAAGTAGATCTGGGAGAGGGATGTAATGTAGAATGAGACAGAATCTTACTCTATAGTCCAGGGTAGCCTGAAAGTCACTGTGATGCTCCTGCCTCAGCCTCCTGGGAGATGCCAATACAAGCATGAACCACCGCACTCTATTTCTCACTGATCTCACATTTTAAAAAGGGAGGCTGTTGTCTTTCATCACTTGCTCAGGACTTGTGTCCCCACAAAATTTCTTAGCTGAAGTCCTAACTGACAACATGAAGGCACTGGGAAACAGAGCCAGCAGCTAAGAAGATGAGAGGTAGGACAAGTATTAGCCTGATCTAGAATATGTAGTAAGTTCCACACCAGACCACAAGATTCTTGTCTCCAAAACCAAAAACAACAAAACTGCATTTCTTCTGAAGAATCAAGAGAAGAGTGGAGCTGGGAGATGGGTACGGCAATACATACCTTGGGAGGCAGGACTGTGGGTGTGAAGTGTTCTGCTCCTATCAAAGTTACAAACAATTCCTTGCTTATATCTAAATCACTTATACAAAAATAAACCATTTATGATTGTTAGGAGGGTCCACAAATAGCAACATTTTTAAAGTGTTTAAAAACTTTCTTCAGAAGAATGTTGGCTGGAACACCCCACAAGACCACTGAAGAAGGCAATGAGAACAGAAGTCAAACAGACTAGAAATAGCAGCAGTGTTTTAAAACACCAAAAGAAGCTTTTGTTTTGTTTTGATTTGTTGGGACACGGTTTCTCTGTGTAGCCCTGGCTGTCCCAGAAATAGCTCTGTAGACCAGACTATTCTCAAACTCAGATTCACTAGCCTTTGCCTCCCAAGTGCTGGGATTAAAGGTGAAGGCTACCACTGCCACACACAGAAGAAACTTATAGGGGAAAAAAACCTGATTCATAATAAAACACAAAAACAGGCTATTTCTGATATAAAGATTACCAAAATGCCAAGTCCTGCTCATGTATTTGCACTAGACTAAAGGGAATTTTCCCATGGAAATAAGTACGACAGTACCTGCTCATTTCTCCCGTAATTAAAGCAGAGCCCAGCAGAAGTACACCCTGGACTCCAGCTAATATACCATTAAGACATGGGATCTGAGATGCCACTGATGACCCAACTTGCTAACAGAGAACAAAGAGAAGAAATGTCAAGTAGGCAAGAAGGAAGAAAGGATCTACCATGCTTCTATGGCCTAGCTTACCCCAGATTCTCCCCTTCACTGGGACATATCAGCACTTTAGCCCTAAGAGTATACTTGCAAAAGCAGTATGCACATTTTCAGATTATAAAAGACCACATTGGGGTACACACCTAGAAGCTGTTTCTGGAGCACTTCCAGGACCAACCGGATCTTTGCAAAAGCTTCAGGTGGTGACGGATGCTCTGAGTCTGTCGTCAGAGACTGAAAGCGAATGGTAACTGAATTCGGCTGCTTTTCAATCACAGCATGGAGTGATGGGAAAGTCACCAGAGGCTTAAGCATATACTTCAGCAACATCTGACCTGAAATCGTTACCATGGGGACACTCATCAACAACCACTACAAAATAGGGAATGCAAATACACTACTCATACATGAAGTTCCCAAAAAGAAATAAAGAATAAGACATTGTCTCAAAAAAAAAAAAATAGAAATTTAAATATCAGGGGCTGAAAAGATGGCTCAGCGGTTAAAGAGAATTTCTTGTCTTGCAAGGACCAGGCTCGATTCTCAGCATCCACAAGGTGGTTCAAAACCATGACTCTAGTAGCAGCAGTGGATCTTGCTCTCTTCTGACCTCCACAGGCACCAGGCATACCCATGATGCATACATACAAGCAAAACCTCATATATATAAAATTAAAAGAAATTAAATCCAAAAATAAAATTTGTTTAAAAACCATCACTAGAGGAAATTTCTAAAGAGTAAATGTGCCAAAATTATATATCATGAGGACTAGAGCGATGGCTCAAGAGTTAAGAGCACTGGCTGCTTCTTGCAAAGGACCCAGGTTCAGTTCCCAGCTCCCACATGGCAAATGGCAACTGCCTATAACTGCAGTTCTTGGGGAATCTAACACCTTCCTTGGAGACCATACACACACACAGAGTACCCAAATAAATAGACAAACTAGTCATACACATAAAATAAAAATAAGTAAATCTCACAAAAAATATACCTATAAAATTACATATTACA
Source organism: Microtus oregoni (assembly GCF_018167655.1). Lineage (NCBI taxonomy): Eukaryota > Metazoa > Chordata > Mammalia > Rodentia > Cricetidae > Microtus > Microtus oregoni. The sequence goes on along the minus strand of NW_024543831.1, from coordinate 6,014,342 downwards.
CGTTTTCTCTGAGAATCTTTCCCACCTGTAGACTTTGAAGTTATTAAAAAATAAAGTTGTAAAAATTAAGGACTAGGGAAAAATAAAAAAAAAAAAGAAAATTCAAAGTTAATAAAGCATCATGCTATTGAAAAAAAAAAAATTAAGGACTAGTTTTAAAAAAGGACCCATTCGGGGCTGGAGAGATGGCTCAGTGGTTAAGAGCATTGCCTGCTCTTCCAAAGGTCCTGAGTTCAATTCCCAGCAACCACATGGTGGCTCACAACCATCTGTAATGAGGTCTGGTGCCCTCTTCTGGCCTGCAGACATACACACGGACAGAATATTGTATACATAATAAATAAATAAATATTTAAAAAAAAAAGAAACTAAAAAAAAAAAAAAAAAAAGGACCCATTCATTACTAATAAAGATATTTATGGCCATGCCCTTTGATGCAGGTTCTCAACCTGTGGATCGTAAACCCTTTGGGGGTCACATATCAGATATTTACATTATGATTCATAACAGTAGTAAAATTGGTTATGAAGTAGCAAGGAAATATTTGTACGGTTGGGGTCACCACAACATGAGGAGCCGTATTAAAGGGTCACAGCGCCAGGAAGCTGAGAACAGCTGCTCTGATGTCACGAGTCATCTCCTTAGATGTCCCTCATCTCTTCGGCCATCCCTTTCACATCCCCTTCTGAAATTTAATGTCAGTGAAGCAAATCACTTACCAAATGATCTCAGCTTGGTGGGTAATTCTCCAAGAATGGAGAACGCCAGGAGGACAGAACTGATGGGTGGCAGAGGGGCCACCTCCTCCTTCTGGGGTTGTTCCATGCAGAAATGAAGTTCTGTTTGCAGGCAAAACTCTAAGCTGCTGGTGTCTATGAAAAGGAAGAGAATATCAGCTGTCTCCCAATGCAAGGTGACCATCAACTCATAGCACTTCATCTGCTGAGATTCCTAAGTTCCATCACAACATTCTCACATTCGATTAAGTATGATGCACATGGCCTATACACTGCTTTCAAAAATTCAGATAAGTGCAACAACGACGATACACCAGTGAGAGATGCTACCTAAGTGTGTGCAGAATGACAAAAAGCAAGGACTGCAGAGTGAGCCCTGGTTCCCAGACCTCCTTCACGTACCAGTGCCACCAAACCAGCTTAACAGGTCTAATAACCAGCGTGTTACTAGAAAGAGTACAACACACCGCCAGCTTCACTTCATTTCCTGTATGATTTCTTTTTAAAATACCATATAATATGTAAAAATAAGTGGGGGCAAAGTGGATATAGGAAAGAGAGCAGGAGTTTCTGCGATTTACTTTTAAATACTCTAAATTTCAATATCTAACAGATAAAATGTACATCCTTTACAAACACCTTCCTAGGTTTCATTCTAAGACAAATAATTACACGAGTCACCGTTGGGAATGAGAGACGACAGAGAAGTGGATGAAGAGTGACTATGACCAAAATCTATTAACTACATTATGAAAACATCATCATGAAGTCTATTATTATGTACAATATATTCTATTACTATACACGATATATACTAATCAAAAAATGAAAAAGAAAAACCTGTGAAAAGGGAAATCACACTAAAAGGTGGGTTAGAAGATTAATAAATGAAATTCAGAAAAACTAATAGACTAATGTGTTAGTACATGAAAGAGTCTTGTTTTTAAATACCAAATATTTAGGGTGTATTCAGAGGCCAAAGTGGTTCAGGCAGATTAAGCAAAGCAGTCCACCTGAGGTCAGCAGCACCTTTTGATGGAGGGAACTTCCACACAATCAGCTTCTGCCACTCTTCTCCCAGGTGGTAAAGGATGTTCTGCTTCTGGACGGTGAGCTCCATGCTAAGAGACTTCAACAGTTTTAAGTCAAAGCACTTTCTGGATTTTAATAACTTCAAGCATTCCTGTGCCTGGAAATAAAATGCAATCACTGTTAAACATTTCCTCTAGATTCACAGAAAATTAGAAGCCACCTGCTGAATAACAAAGGCTAAAAGGACACAAACATAACAATAGCAAGGATAGCACTAAGGGCTCAGACTTCAAAGAGTATGTGTACCTCCTCCAGGTGCTGAGCAGCAGGGATGTACTTCTTCTCTGCTAGTGCACTATTATACTCTTCAATAGCAGAAGAAAACTGAAAAAGATAACTTTAGATTAGCAGGCATTTTCATTGCTGTGTTTTACTGTTTTAAATGTCTGCTTGTAGAATGTGAAAATACCATTTTTTTCAGGGAATACCAACCAATTAGAAGAAGAGGCAGCCTCCTCACCAGCCAAGCACTGAAGTTCCAGCTGAGCTTACTTACCTCTTGCAGTTGTTTGAGCAAATCTAGCACAAGAGAGTCTCTCTCCAGCTGCTGCTTCAAGTTTGTAAATTCAGCAGTCGATATATGAAGATCCCGACGGACCTAATTTATACAGCAAAAGTGTAAGTTTTTTTAAGCAATACTACATCAAAAGAATAAGACATCTGTAACTTATCACTAAGCTTTAGTAACAGTGTAATTCACGCTGAAACTTAAACATTGAAGGTAACTGGGAGGGGCTGTAAGGGTCCACTGAGTTCAAAGCCTTACCCTATACAAGAACACCCATTCTCGTCGACGAGATGGCTCAATTAATAAAGCTTTTTGCCACCAGCCCCGATGACCTGAGTTTAAGTAGCAAGCATATAACACAAAACAAACAAAAATCAATAAAGACAGGGCCTTACAATATAGCCGTGGCTAGCCTAAAATTCACTATGTAGACCAGACTGATCTGGAACTCACAGAGATGTGCCTATCCCTGCTTCATTACCTTCTTTTAACATAAGCAGTTTCTTTCAGAACTTTCAGTACAGAGTTCATCCACTTAAGATTACTAGAAAGGCATCCCCACTGACAAGTAACTTTTCTTCTAAATGTTGAGGCAGAATCCACTTCTCATTCTCCTCCACTCTTTGAGAGCATCGTTAACTTCCTCCCTTCTGTGTTTTCATTTCTCCCTACCTCATTCTTCATTCATTCATGAAACAAGGAACTGACCATTTATGCTGCATGGAAAGCTCCTCCCACCAGAGTTAAGTATGCTGAATTTTCCCACCGTTGAAAAAAATTTCCTCCACTTGAACAACTACCCTGTTTCTCAGCAGTTGCCTTCTTCTCTTCCTTCTCACGAATACGCTTTTTCTAACTGACACATATACTCAGTTCCTCATCTCAGTCACTCTACCCCTCACTGTAACGAAGGTTTTAGTTCCGCCAGTTCATCAATATCGTCCCTGTCAAAAACACCAATTTTCAACAGGCAGGTGTATGTGCAGGTGCGTGTATATGTGTGTGTGTGCGTGCGCACCTTTAACCTCAGTACTTGGGAGGCAATAGAGACATTGACTCAAAAAGCCCGAAAAAAGCACCATTTTTTTTACTGCTCAACCCAAAGCCTATTTATTTCATCAATATCAAGCTAACACACTCCAACCTTCCCTCCTCTTTCCTCCCCCTTGTTCCATGAGCCATTCTCTACTGATCTTCCTTGGTTCTCTGAAATATCTGGCTATGTCTGGAGACATTTTTTGACTGCCACACCAAAAGAGGGCTGCCATCTAGTGAACAGAAGCCACGGACATGAGTTATACCTTATACAGTGCTTTATACATTGTGCATGACAGAATTACTCAGCCCATATATCTAGAGCCAAGGGTCTAGATTTGTTTCAGTAACCAAGCAGTTTGTGCCTCAGTGACCCTTCGCTCCTAAAGTATACCACTCTCCATAAAGCTATGAAGCACTATGTCATAGGGTACTGCGGTACAGGAGCCCTCTGCAAGCGCTCACGAGAAGCAGAATAGCTGTGGTGAGCAATGCAAGCCAGCTTTATAAAAGGCCAAATTCTGGAAAAAGTGTCTGACACTTAAACGCCTCAAGGCCAGCTGCAGCCCTAAGAGAGTGCTATTAAAAGATGAAAGGGTGCTTGCGCATAGCAACACAGGCCTCTAGGCTCTAATCTTAGCTTCTGGGGAAGAGGAAGCTGCAGCATGGCAAGTGCAAGGCCAGCCTGGGCTCCATAGTGAGCTCCAGGCCAGCCTGAGTTGCACAGAAAGACCCTGTCGAGACGAGAGAGAGAAACAAACATTCCAATTAGGAAAAGTCCAAATGATCTCATTCTAACCATTATCTGTTCTCATTTTCTTATGAAAACGAGTCCTCCGATTTTAATTTAAAAATCCACTCAAATGTAAGACATTATTATCCTCACTAAAAAAAAAAGTACCATAAGAGAAAGTACATATGAATGTTTAAGTTTGAATGTTCAAATTTAGAACTGAAGTCACCCTACAATGATTTGGTTCAACCTCTATTTACCAACAAGGAAATGCTCCACAGAATAGCCTCAGAAATCCAGAAGCTAAAACAATGCCTCCCCAAGAAATCGAAATTTACCCAACACAACAATCTATTCTTTTTTTTTTTTGGAGCCTGTCCTGGAACTAACTCTTGTAGACCAGGCTGGTCTCGAACTCACAGAGATCCGCCTGCCTCTGCCTCCCGAGTGCTGGGATTAAAGGCGTGCGCCACCACCGCCCGGCCCTACAACAATCTATTCTTACCTCATTATCTATCCTGGACTTGAGTTGGTCGATGTCATCAGAGAGCTTATCTACCTGGGTAACCAGGTCCTGTGCACTCTGCATGGTAGGCAGGAATTCACTGTACTTCTTGCTGATCAGATTGCACACCTCCCCCTATAATACAAGTACAACGATGAAATGAATCAGGAACTTCCTGAAAACATACAGCATCTCCCAATGTTAGCACTTTATCTAGTTACCAATAGCTTTCCCTCCACGCAATGGGTTTCCTTCAAAACCATTTCATTCATTCTCAAGGATCCCAGACATTATTAATATGTAGGAAGACAACAATTACCAACCCCAACAATGCCCAAGATTTCTACAGACTCTAGAAATGAGAATGACAGACAAAAGTTTCACAATGAACTGGATCCGTGTCCAAAAATTTGAATCATCTACCTAAACATATAAATCCATAAATTGAATACCTTAATTTACTAATCTCTATCTTCTGAGCTACAAAACTTTAAGACCTAATCTTAAAGCTCTTCAGATGATTAGAAGGACTGGGGAGATGGTTCAGATGGTAAAAGTGCTTGCCATCAAACCTGATGACCAGAGCTCAATTCCACATGGTAAAAAAAGAAAACTGACTCCCGGAAGGTGTCCTCTGACCTCCAGACACGCACCACAGCACACATACAACCAAACATGCACATAAATTAAAAAAATTTTTTGAAAGGAATGAGTTGCTTCATTCAAAGCAACTCAATACCTTCTTGAACACTTGACACTGAGTAAATTACGCTTGCCCATAAACTAACTCCTTCTAAGGAGAAGATACTATTTTCCAAACTAACCAAAATACAGAGCTGAAAAGTAATACTCCAGCAGAGTTAGAAAGTATTCCAGCACAATGAGAAAGACTATCTCTCAAGACAAAAAATAAATCAGCCGTTTGTTTTATGCAGGAAGCTACACTTGACATAGAAGATTATATATATACACAAATACATATATATGGTAGAAATATATTGAAAGTTATTTTAAAAAAAGATGGAAGCCGGGCGGTGGTGGCGCACGCCTTTAATCCCAGCACTCGGGAGGCAGAGGCAGGCGGATCTCTATGAGTTCGAGGCCAGCCTGGTCTACAAGAGCTAGTTCCAGGACAGGAACCAAAAGCTACGGAGAAACCCTGTCTCGAAAAATCAAAAAAATAAAAAAATAAAAAAAGATGGAGAAATGGCCAAATATAGGAGCTGGGGGAGGAGGGACTATGCTTCTTTGAGGCATTGAAAGAAGTTCTCAGTTGACTGAAGATTCAAGTTTATGTATGAAACTAATAGAAAAAGTAGGCTCTGAGAGCAATGCTCTCTTCCTAGGTTATTAAAAAGTCATTGAAAAAAAACTTAAGCCACATTATAGAGATGCCACTGACATGAATACATAAAATTAATAAAGCCACTTTTGTGTCATCAACTGTTGTGGGAAGCTTGCTCCCTGATGTTCAGACTTACTCAGGTGCACGTCATTGTAAATGAAAGCACTGAAGATGTGGCTTGTCATGTAAGACTAATGCGAAGTGAAGCTGTGGCTGTAACTCCATGCAGCCTAAGATATGGTCACCAGCAGCACTCAGCAAGCCTCAAGTTCCGTGCGTGAATTAAAACTTAGAAACATATTCAACCCGTTAAAAGAAAATCCGAGGATAATGCCGCAATTTTCCTACAATTCATCCATAAATAGAGGGGCGGGTGGAGATGAGCAGCCAGAGAAAGGGTGGGCTGTCCTGTCCTCTCTTCCAACCCTCTCTGGACATCCGGGCTTCCAGTCCCACCTCCAGCGCCGCTGGTTTCTTCAGTCTTTTCCATTCCAGCTCACTCTTGCTCAACTTAACACGACTTCCCACCACTGCACAGCCAAGGCCCCTTCCTCCTCACAGTCCCAGGCCTTGGTGACCGCTCTCCAAGCAATTCTCCACACTTCCCTCGCCTCCGACTCAGGGCTCTCCCCGGCAGCTCCGCACCCAGCTGCAGCCGGCCGCCGGCGGCCCGCCCTCACCTTGATCTCCTCCACCCGCCGGGTCAGGCGGCTGATCCGGGTGCCGAGATCCTCCTTCTCCAGGCTCCCCGAGTGAGTCAGGACTTCAGTCACGAAAGAAGCCATCGCCACGAAACGTACCACACCGACCAGGTCACTCCAGCTGCCAGCGCCGCAACTCGCGTCCGGCCCGCGGCCTCACCCGCGTGGCCTGCCGGGAAACTGAGTCCTGTGGGGGCCCGCGCTCCCGCACAGGCGGGAGGCACACTACAATTCCCAGCAGACCTCGCGCCGCCTGGATTAGCAACTGGGCGCTCCAAAACTGCGCAGCCGTGATCCGTTCCCTACTGGTTTTCAAACGTGTCTCTTCCCGCCGGTTTTTTTGTTGTTTTGTGTTTTTTGTACTAGAAGCTGCGGAATGTTTCACCTGGTAAATTCTTTTTGGTCCTCCCTATACTCCATAACGTCTTCCTGTGAAATTATCTAGCCCGATACTTACGGAGTCATCTCGATCTTTTTTGTTAAATATTCATATATTGGGCGCAGCTGCTGTGTCCACGGGAATTTTGCCCTCTGGAGTTGGGCAAGAGAGAGTGGTATCATCTCATAATTATAAGTGAAAGGCTCCCCCCCATTGCACCTTTTTTAATATTGCTTGTTTTTATTGCCTCATACTAAGTATATTCATACATGAATGTGGTAAATATCTATACTTAGTGTAATGGTCTTCTGTGTACTAAAAACATTTTTGTAGAAACTTTTTGTCTTAGGATTTATATGTATGAAGCAGGACGTAGTGACACACACCTTTAATCCCAGGACTCATGAAGCAGAGGCAGGAGAATCTGAATTCGAGGCCAGCCTGGTCTGCAGAGCAAGTTCCAGGACAGCCAAGGCTACAAAAAATAAATAAATAAATAAAAATAAATAAAAAAAATAACCTGTCTCAAAAAACCAAAACCAACCACCAAAGAAAAGATTTTTATATTTGAATGATTTAGCTATCCCCACAGAAGGAGGAAAAAGGAAGCAGATAATACCTTGAATCACCATGTGGATGGTGGAAATTGAACCCAGAGCAACCATCTCTCCAGCCCCTAAAACAAGATTCATAGCCCTTCTTATCAGAAATTACAAATAAGTTACATCAAAAGCCTTTTATTGTTGTTTAGCTTTAAAGTTTTCAGAGATTTATTGGTTTTGATTTGAGACATGGTCTCTGCAGTTCAGGAGAGCACCAAATTCACATCTATCCTCCTGCCTCAGCATCCTGCATACTGGGATTATACACTTGCTCCACTATGTCCAGCTATCTGGAGCTTTTTAAAAATTGTTTCATTATTGAGGGTCTGGAAAGATGACTCAGTAGAGTCCTAGCCTTGTGGAAGTCCCGAGTACACGTGGCTCACACCCACCTCAAAGTCCAGTTCTAGGGAATTTGATGCCTTCTTCTGCCCCCTAAGGACTCCTGTTCATATTTGATACACATATATATACTGAGATACATACACTTAAAAGAAATATTAAAAACAATAAAATTGTTTCAATATTGAAATCCATTGCATACTAGAAGATATTCACAATATATCGTCATATGATTCTTTTTTCCAAAAAAAGTAATAGAGGTATAGGCCATATATGGAGTGGCACACACCTTTAATCCCAGCACTCAGCACTCAGGAGGCAAAGACAGGCAAATATCCATGAGTTTGAGGCCAGCCTGTTCTACTGTGAGTTCCAAGCCAGAAGGGCTACGAAGTGAGATCTCAAAAACAGAATTATATGTGTATGGGGGGGGGGGGGTCTCAATGCAGTGGATTCTTGGGGTGGACTTTAGTGGCTTAGGCTGTTTATTCATGTCCTTTTCTGTTGTTCTGAAATAAACATATACTGCTTAATTAATGTATCTCTCATTCTTTAAAAGAAACCTTGTGAGACCTGACCTCAGGTAGGTGCTGATCCCCAAGGTCCATGGCAACGTTGTGTCTATAGAACAATTGGCTAATCCTAGTTCCTGCTCCATGAGGAAAGAGCCTGAGACCCTGGTTGAGAAAGCAAGTGCCCCAGGCGGCCTTGCTGTCCTTGGAAAGCTTTTTTGCTAGAAGTCTAAACCAGCCACCGTGGTAGCCCTCTTGGCTTTACTTTGAATTCCAAATGTTGCTAACAATAAATACCAGATGACAAGAAAAACATGACCTACAGATGAAATTTCTGAAGTCCTGTATTAAATACCTACTGAGGAATACTACGTGGCAAGGTCTGCACTAGGTGTGGAGACCCCAAAATGCAAATTAAATGATCCCAGGAAAACACAGTAACTATTATTTTCAAAATAAATGAAGGATGGGAAGGGCATAGTGGGGAAGCTTCTTTAAGGGAAATTACAAATACAAATTAAGTTCTGCTTCTAGAGGGGGCTTGTACAAGTAATGAGCCCTGAAGCTTAATTGCTTCTTGAGAAAATGCAAAGAACCAGGAAGTCCAGGATTGGAGCAATGGCTCAGCATTTCTGCCTGCTCTTCCAGAGGACCTACATTCCATTCCCAGCACCCACGTGACAGCTCACAACTGTCTATAACTCCAGTCACAGGGGATATGGTACCCCCTTTTTGTTCCATGAGCACTGTACCCACACACATAAAAATAAATAAGTAGCCAGGCTTGGTGGCAGGCAGAGGTCTTATCTCTACAGTTCGTATCCAGCCTGGTTTGTGTGATGAGTTTCAGGCCAGCCAAGGGCTGCAGAGTGAGATCTTGTCTGGAAAAAAAAAAAAAAAAAATTAGTTTTAATTTGCACTTCCCTGAAGATGAAGGATATTAAACATTACTTGTTTGTTTGTTTGTTTGTTTTGGTTTTATTTTTCCAAAACAGGGTTTCTCTACGTAGCTTTGGCTGTCCTGGAACTTGCTCTGTAGACCAGGTTGGCCTTGAACTCAAAGAGATCCACCTGCCTCTGCTTGGGGAGTTCTGGGATTAAAACTAAGCACCAACAACAACAACAACCACCTGGCCGAACATTTCTTTTAAGTGTTTCTCAGCCATCTGTGTTTCATTTTTAAAGAACTCTGCTTAGTTCTGTATCCCATTTTAAAATTTGTTTTTTTGGTGCCCAGTTGGTTTTTTTTTTTTAGTTATTTTTATATCTTAGATACTAACCCTCTATCGGATGTGCCTGATATAATGGTGCCCTTTATAAATAAATAAAATTTTAAATTAAATATATAAATAAATAAGAAGCACACATCAACTTCTGGCCTCTACGTACACATACACATGCACAAATGCATATGCTCTACACACGTGTACACACAAAAACATGAAAAGGAGAACACATCGGTCAGACATTTATGACCTTAATGTAATCAATTCCAGGTTTCTTCTGTGTTCTGCCACAAAGACAAGGTCTTAGCCACATGCTGTGTCACTGCTATGGCTGGGGACAAGGACATGAAGTGTCTATGGCCAAACCCCTTGGTTCAGGTGCTCCATCTGTCACTGTACCAGCCAGCCAGGAGACCCTGTTAAGTTCCCTAAAGTGCTCCGCAAAGGGTCGGGATGAAAATTCAAAGCAAAGGACCCCAGCCCAGAGCCTGACATTTTAGCGGCACCCTGAAAGCACAAATCATTTCCTTTCCCATCAACTCCTGTGGCTCGGAGGCAGCAAGGGACAGAGCTGGAAGCTGGTAGGGCTGGCACCTGTTTGCAGCCAGCTGCCTTCTCAGCAGCGACCGGGCAGCAGAGGGAGCACTTCCTTCCAGGAATGTTCTGAGTCTAGGGAAGCCATTCAGATATGCACTTGGGTTGAGGAATATTCATTTTAAATTAAGGTTCCTGGATTTTTTTTTTAGTTCACAAAAATATCAAATGACAAATTTATTAAATGTATAAAGAAACAATTGAGGAAATTGCAGCACACAACGCCTGTCTGTGCTCTATGTGCTACCGAACAGTTCCCAAGCTTCTGGCAAGGGGCTGAAGGTTGAAACACACAAAGACTCACACAGAGACAGAGACACAGACCTATAGTCACTGGTAAGAAGCCCTCTATTCAATAGCACCCTGAAGGCTTATATACCCAACAGTCAGGTGGGCCAACAGGTAAAAACCTTATCCTCTGATCCTCGAGGCCAAGGCAACACATGCTCGTGAAGCAGAGCTGGTAAACAAGTTTGACACAGCCTTTAGTAACTCAAATCAGAAGGAAAGTAAAGATCACTAGCAAGGAAGAGCAGCTGGAGGCCAGGACTCCAAATGGTCCCAACAGGAAATTTTAAAAAATACCCACAAACCTAACATTAATATAACAATGATTAACACTGTGTTAAAAAACACAGAGATGGGGGGAGTTAATATTTATTTTACATGTATGGGTGTCTTGCAAGATTGTGTGTCAGCGTGTCACCTGCATGGCTGGTGCTCAGGGCAGCCAGAAGAGGGTGTCAGATCCCCTGGAACTGGAGTTACAATAAACAGTTGTGAATTGCCGTGCGGATGGTGAGAATCAAACCCAGGTTCTCTGGAAGAGCAGCCAGTTTCATGTCCATAACTGCTAAACCATCTTCGCTGCTAGAGAAGAGTTTTTAAGGACAGTGAAACTGCATTCTCTATGCTCTGCACGATGCGGTTGTCTCCTTTCAGTTCAGGACTTCAGGCTCTGCTCTGCTTCCTGTCAGCTATGAGATGGGACAGCACTTTTCTCACCCTCGCCCACCACCATTTTATGTCATGGAAATTTCTTCTACAGGCTGAAGAGATGACTCAGCGGTTAAGAACACTGGGTCTTGCACAGGACCCAGGTTCAATTCACAGCACCCAAACGACAGCTCATAATCATCCAGTTCTAGGGGACCCAGTGATCTCTTATTGCCTCCTCAGGTGCACCTACAAACACGAGGCAAAACACTCATACACATAAAATAAATCTTTTTCTTTGTTTGTTTCTCTGTGTAGCCCTGGCTGTCCTAGAACTTGCTTTATATACCAGGCTGGCCTTGAACTCACAGAGATCTACTTGCCTCTGCCTCCTAAGTGCTGGGATTAAAGGCATGTGCTACTATCCCCTGGCTAAAATAAATCTTTTTCTTATACTTTTTAAAAATTTGTTTATTTATTAAATGTATACAATATTTATAATAGAAGAGGGAACCTGATCAAATTACAGATGGTTGTGAGCCACCATTTGGTTGCTGGGACTTGAAACTCAGGACCTCTGGAAGAGCAGCCAGTGCTCTTAACCTCTGGGCCATCTCTCCAGCCCCTATACTTTTTTTTTAAGTCAGTGTTTTAATGCGGTGAAGACTGCCCTTGAACTACTAGCCAAGATGACTTTGAACTTCTGATCCTCTTGTTGCTGCCTCCTGAATGCTAAGTTTGACCACATGTTATGTGGTGCTCGGTATGCAACCAAAGGCTTTGTTTGGTGAGGGTTTCTATGGCTGTGAAGAGACACCATGACTACGGCAACTCTTCTTTTTCTTTAACTTTCCTCCTTTTTAAGTATGTCATATTTTTATTGAAAAAGTTAGTCTATTATCCTAGCAACCATGTTCATTTACATTGTCAAGTCATATGCTGTAATGAGCCACTCTATGCAAGACCTCCCACACTGCACAGGAATTAGGGATTTACAGTGTTAAAGTCAAACATCTGAAGTTTTATAATGCTTTCTTTCAAACATAATGTGGGAATAGCTGACACTCTCCATGTCACAGAAAAAGGAAATTAAGCAAAAGATGAATATGAAAACTCTGCTTACAAAAGCCTTCCAGTGGCCCCAAACATAGGATACATAAACAACTAAGGTTTACTGTGGAAATCTCAAATTCTCATGAGATGACTATACCAGACACTAGGGCCATGCTGACGTTTATTAATCATCAATGCAAACGTTGTCTTCAGGATACCTGCAATGTTTCCACTTACGAGAACACCTGCAGGAAGAACTGTTGCTCACATCAAGCCAAGGTAGGAAGGAAACAGTGTGGTGGTATAATAAGGGTCCAAGACTACGGCAACTCTAATAAAGGAAAACATTAAACTGAGGCTGGCTTATAGTTCAGAGGTTTAGAGCATTACCATCATGGTGGGAAGCATGGTGATATATTATAGGCAGACATCATGCTGGAGAGGTAGCTGAGAGTTCTTGTAGCGTGAATTCCAATTGGTCTTAATAAAAACCCTGAGTGAGATATAGGGGTTAATGCTGAAAGACTAGAGAAACAGAGAGTAACTAAACACTAGTTCTTACCTCTACTGAATCATCAGACCAAAGCGGCAATCCTGTCCCAACACATCCTCAGACTGAATGCTGTCTCTATGAAACCTCAGACTGAATTCTGAGTTCTTTTCTCCACCCAACCATATCACTTCCCTTCTCCACCTCCCTAGTGCTAAGATTAAAGGCGTGAGCCACCACCGGGTGGCTCTGTTTCTCTTTTAGACTGATTCAATCTCGTGTAGCCCAGGCTGGCCTTGAACTCACAGAGATCCATCTGCTTCTGTCTCCCGAGTGCTGAGACTAAAGGTGTGTGGCACCACTGCCTGGCCTCTATGGCTAACTAGTGTGGCTAGTTCCACACTCTGATCTTCAGGCAAGCTTTATTTGTTAAAGCACAAACAAGTTATCAGCACAAGTTCTACATCTGGATTGGCAGGCAGCAGAAAGAGAGAGTGACAGTGGGCCTGCCTTGAGCATCTGAAACCTCAACACCCACCCCCCCAGACATACTTCCTCCAACAAGGCCACACCTCCTAATAGTGTCACTCCCTATGGGCCTATGAGGGTCATTTTCATTCAAACCACCACGCTGTACATGTGTATATGTAGTATGTGTGTGCCTGGTACCTATGGAGGCCAGAAGACAGTGTTGGGATCCCCTGGAACTTATTTACAGACAGTTGTGAACTGCCATGTGGGTGCTGGGAAGTGAACCCAGATCCTCTAGAAGAGCAGCTTGCTCTCTTAACTACCAAGTCATCTCTTCAGCCTCAACATCACTTTAAAATGACTCTTGTATTAACCAACATGTATAAGTATTAACAAGTTTCAATGGATGTTCTAAAATAAATCTTTCTATATAACCTCAAAAATAGATAAAATCTGATGAGTTCTGGGTCAAAGTCTATACATATTTTAAATTTTTAGTTATATTTATTCATATGTTTGTGCACATATATAGAGGTCAGAGGACAACTTGTGGTCATCAGTTCTCTCCTCTTACAGTGTGAGTCCTTAGGCTTGAATTCAGGTTATCACACTGGACAGCAAGCACCTTTACCCACTGAGCCATCTCACTTGCCCCGTATATTTAAAAGTATACAAATGAAGTCACCTTGTCTTTGGGAAAGATCATGTCAAGGTGTACTTCCAGAACACCATTTTTGTAATCTCAGAGTCGGGGAGTGATTTTGACTCTCTGAATGTATTTATCAAATATAGTGACAGCTTGCTCTATGGCTACTGGCCTCTCTCATGGGACCCTCCTTCAGAATTCATCCCCACATCTGATGCTGGCCACACCTCTAGCCCCAAACACTGCCAAATCCCTGACATCTGTCTCAGCTGCTGCACTGAAAACTAAGCCTGGAGTCCTCTGAAATCCTGAGACTGCCCACTCCAGCCTCCCAGGAAGTCATTCCAGCTCACCAGTCCCTGAGCTTATATCCCCTTCTGCAGAGGGCACAGCCATGGCCTGTAGTTTCCGTGGGGGAGTCCAGCTTGGAGGTCTGCTCCTGTCTGTTCTTGGCTGGGTATTCTCTTGCATCACCACCATCCTTCCCCAGTGGAAAACTCTCAATCTGGACCTGAATGAAATGGAAACCTGGATCTCGGGACTCTGGGAGGCATGTGTGAGTCAGGAGGAAGCTGGCACTGTATGCAAAGCTTTCGAGTCCTTTCTGTCTCTGCCCCAAGAGCTACAGGTAGCCCGCATCCTCATGGTGGCTTCTCATGGGCTGGGACTGTTGGGACTTCTGCTTTCTGGCTATGGACTGGAATGCCTCCAGTTTCACAGGTCCAGAGTTTTTAAGACTCGGCTGTGCCTTCTGGGAGGGGCTTTGGAGGCATCAGCTTCAGCCACTACCCTCTTTCCTGTCTCCTGGGTGGCCTATGCAACATTCCAAGACTTCTGGGATGACAGTGTCCCTGATATTGTGCCACGGTGGGAGTTTGGAGATGCCCTGTTCCTGGGCTGGGCTGCTGGGCTTCTCCTAGCTCTGGGTGGACTTCTCCTTATCATCTCTGCTTGCCTGGGAAATGAAGTAGCTTCTCCCTGGACGGCTGCAGCAACAGCTCCACCAGTCTGTGTTCCAGTAGAGGAATTTGATGGGTCCTTCCACCTCACACGAAGACCGGTGAACCAAGTCGTCTAGAACTGGAGTCTTCCCAGAAATCTCTACAATAAAGGAATGCCAGTAGGCTCGAGTGGTCACTATCTGATTTGTCAAAGGTCTCATTATCTTGGTGGTCTGGGTGCTTTACATGAGAATTAAAAGTCAGGACAGTTTCTTACAAACATATTTATCTCACTTGAAATTTTATTTACATAGAAGTGTTTTCAGCTGAGGGTACATTGCATGCTTGTGATTTCAGCACATGGGAAGCTGGGGGGAAAAAGAGAATTTAAGGTCAACCTTGGTGCATGGTGAAATCCTGTCTCAAACTTCCAGGGGGAAAAAAAGTTGATCATGGTGGCTCTCACTTGTAATGTTAACATGCAGGAAGCTGAGCCAAGAGAAATGCCCTAAGTTCAAAGTCAGTCTAGACTACTGTGTTGAAATAAAACAAAACAAACTCATAGTATTAATTATATATTTAATCACTTTGATTATTTTATTAAGGAATATACTTTTATACAAAGTCACCAGAGATAATCTGGTATGAAGAGACATTGCATGTTTAGCTAGAAATGTTGGTGATGTGTTGGCAAAAAATGAATTATTGGCCCACAATGACCTGTAGCATGGGAGTCCTCAGGTGTGTGACTTGAATCATAAATCTCTGCTGCCTATAGCTGAGCAGGGCTCCTGAAGGGCACAGCTTTGCTTTGTTTCTGATTCATCATAAGGCTGTGACGGTCCCAGGTTTCTCCCTAAAAGTGATCATCCCTGTGAGTGAGTAGCAAGCTGCCCAACCTTTCGGATTCGTCCAGGACTCAGTACATCCACAGTGAAAACTAGCAAATTCATAAGCACATTGAGACAAACTGGTCACTCTAGGATAGTTGTGCCTGAGGCAGACTTGTGTGCACAAAGAATTCTCAGTTCCACAAAATGTCTTTACCATATGCTTCAAAAGCACACTATAACTCTTTTTTCAGGGAAGGGGATTTGTTCCAATAGATAGAGTGCCTGCTTGCCTCGCATACAGGAAGTCCTGGGGTCTATTATCAGAACTACTTAAGGGCAGATGTGATGGTGCGTGCCTGTGATGCTACCTAGGAGGAGGCAAACTCAAGGCCAGCACAGGCTACTTGAGACCTTGTTAAAGACAGAGAGGAGAGAGAAGAAGGGAGAGGGAGACAGACAAAGACACAGAGTGAGAGAGAGACTTCATTGCTATTATATTATTTGGGGCTGGGGAGATAGTTTAGTTGTTGGAGCATCTGCCTAACATGTAAGACCTTGGATTTGATCTCCAGCACCATAGAATAAACACATTTGTCAAGGCAGCGTAAGTCAGCATCCTTTTTCTTTTTTCTTTTGGTTTTCTGAGACATGGTTTCTCTGTGTAACAGTCCTGGCTGTCCTGGAGCTCACTCTATAGACCAGGCTGTCCTTGAACTGAGATCCACCTGCCTCTGCCTCCCAAGCGCTGGGATTACAGGTGTGCACCACCACTGGCAGGCCACCAGAATCCTTTTTCAAAAAGCCATTTCCCCAGGCTGACAAGAGGGTTCAGTGACTAAGGCACTTGCCACCAAGCCTGATAACCTGAATTTGACCCCCCAGAATGCACATAAAGCTAAGAACTCACTCCATAAAGTTGCCCTCTGGCCTGCACCACTGCTCCAACATCAAGTGCAAAATAACAATACATAACATTAGGAAAAATGTTTACAAAAGAAATGGGTGTGGTTGTGCATGCCTTGAATCCCAACACTCAAGGAGAGGCAGGTGGTGGCTGCCAGTTCAAGGCTGAGCAGGGCTACTTACAGAGACTTTGTCTTAGAAAAGAGGGAGAGAAGGTGGGAAGGAGGGAGGGAGGGACACCCCCTCCCAGGAAATGGAGACCACAAAAGTGTAACAATGTTTCCCTTCCTGAATCCCTGGGAGTGTGAGCTCTCTGGAAAGGTCCTTTCCCTTTGATGTGTGCTTCTCTATGAACAAGCACTGACATATACAGAGGCAAACATCAGGAGGGAACTAACCCTCTGACTAGAGTGTGTACTTCACAGCTTATTCTGTCCTTAGTCAATCAGAAAACTACTTCTGATAACTGTTTTTCAGCTATTCTTTTTCTCAACAGGTTCAAAGTTTGGTGGGCCAAGCATCAGGAAGAGGTGAGGCTCAAAGATCCAAGGATTTCCTGGTCCCTAGAGTGTCTGCTTCACAGAGCCACCACTCACCTATCTGATCATTTATTCTCTCCTCTAACAAATATTTATTTTTTTTATTTATTTAACTTTATTATGTTTGTTGGTGTGAAGGTGTCAGATCTCATGGAACTGCATTTTCAGACAGTTGTGAGCTGCCATGTGGGTGCTGGGAATCGAACCCGGGTCCTCCGGAAGAGCAGTCAGTGCTCTCAACCGCTGAGCCATCTCTCCAGCCCCTCTAACAAATATTTATAAGCACTCACCATGTTCCAGGTACTGTGCTGGGAAGCAACTGAAAAATAAGACAAACCGTATCCAGGGGCCTCGTTCAAAGAACACAGACATTAAAATAAAATCACTGAAATCACCGGGTGGTGGCATACACCTCTTACCCTAGCACTTCAGAGGCAGAGGCAGGGGGATCTCTGAGTTTGAGGCAGCCTGGTCTACAGAGTGAGCTCCAGGACAGCCAGGGCTACACAGAGAAACCGTCTCAAAACCCCGGGGTTGGGGGGGTAGTAAAACCACACAAATCAATGTAACACCACACAGTTCAAGATGACACAGCAGGAGGGAAGAGAAGTCTTCAGAGCCACAGCTGGGCACCCCAAAGAAGTGGCAACTGTAGAAAGGTAGGGGTGAAATTCAACATGAAGAGGAAGAGGACAAGGCTGACAGTGCAGGAAGGCGTTAGACCTTGCAGCACCCTCGGGTTCATGATAAAGATGCTGTCACCTTTCTCAGCATCATAGGAAGCCGACCGATGGAGCACCAGGCCTGGTAGAGAACTCAGCCCTCCAACTGCAGCCTTTCAGATAGGCTTGTCCCCATCACACAATTGGCTGGGGCTTAAGAGCTTTCAAACTCTTGAAAGGCTTCTGGAAGAGCTTGAAAGGTCTTTGGACCAGAAGAGCAGCTAGAACTATCCATGTTAACAAGGGGGGAATGAGGCAGCATACCTGAGGCAGTAAGTAGCTAAGTCAAGATTTGACATTAAGGATGCCTCTCTGAACCCCATCCTGTTTCACCATTGGAAGGGCACCTATACAACCCACCACACCCAAAGACTCACATTGAAAATCCTCCTTCACACTGTTTACCCAATCAGGGTCTTTGCAGACAGCTGGTTCACCTGCGCCTGCTGGTGGCTTTCTGGTCCCTCATCTTAATCCCATGTTTGCAGGTGTTGATGACATTTATCGTCAGCATTCAATTACGGCTTTCTCTGCAGAGAAAATATCCTGTCTCCCCACTCTCCTTTTGAAGGACACAACGGCATGGGCTAAGGAGAAAGGCTGCTGCTTGACATGTAATAGCATGAACAGAGTGTCATTCCCAGGAGACTCCAGCTACCCCTGAATGGACTGTCCACCACAATGCCATGATCTTTACCCACCTGTTTTGAGGACCAAATGAGAGTTAAAAACAGAACTAATTAAATCTTTAACAAGGAATTTTCTCACAAGCTTGTAAATTGTTCTAATTTAAAACACTTCTTGGCCACTACTTGCCTGACATTGCTGAGGCCCTGGGTTCAATCCCCAGTAGGACACCTTTCCCCTTAAAAAAAAAAAAACTATGAAATTTTACATGGAAAGATTAAAAATCCATGTTTGATGTCTAAAGTCATTTTGAAAGGCTGATCTAAAACTCCCTATGTAGTTGAGAAGCCCCCTGCCACCATCTCTAGAGTGGTCTCAGGCTTTAAACCAGATGTCTGTGCTGTCATGGAAGGAACTTATTATCTCACCTAAAGCACATTAAGAATTCTGCATCAACTGTAGAGCCATGGAGGCCTTAGGACCCAGGAGGCTCGGCTTCTAGGATATTCTTCTTGTGGCCAAGAAGCTAGCAAAGGTCTGAAAGATGGTCTTTCATCCATCCTGTAGCCCTTGCTAATTGCTTCCTTGTCTGTTTAATGTATCCACCTTTCTTAAAATATGTAGGGTAAAAATGAGCTTTAATGATTCACCTTTTCCCCCCTAATTATTTGAAGTGCTAGGACTTGTACACAGGATCCTAAGCATGCAAGTTAAATCATCAAGTCTCCTGTTTTTGGTAATTTCTGTTGATTTGTTTGTTTTTGAGACAGTTTCTCTGTGTAGCTCTGGCAGTCCTGGAATTCACTCTGTAGGCCAGGTTGACCTTGAACTCACAGAGATCTGCCTGCTTCTACTTCCCAAGTGCTGGGATTAAAGGTGTGCACCACCATCACCGGCAATTAGTTCTAAAAGGAGCTAACCAATTTCCATCTCACCATGTCTTCACAGCACATACTGAGGTAAACACCATGCTCAAACACTTCCCTCTCTCACACTGGCTTTGTCCTCTTCTCATTCTTTCACCCTCAGCATTCTTATCCCCAAATCTTTAAAAATGATGAAGTAACTGAGATGTCACATCACAGCTGCTCAGGAAGCTGAAGTCAGAAGACTGGACTTCTAGGTGAACATAGAACAAAGATTCTGTCTCAAGAGTCAAGAGCCTGTGAGATGCTTTAGTGGGTGAAGACACTACACAACCTGAGTGCATTCCTGAAAACTTGCAAAACGGAAGGAAAAAAACAAATCCCACAGGTTGTCTCTGGCCCCCACAGCATATTACGGTACATATATACACACCAGCTAAATAAATACAATAAAAAAGTTTTAAAATTACATTAGAAACATTTTAAGCTAGGAGCAGTAGCTTATACTGTAACCCCAACACATGGGGGGGGGTGACAGCTGCAAGTTCAGGGCAAACCTGGGCTGCATGGTATTTTCCAGCTGGCCCGCTGCAGATAAGACCCAGTGTCAAAAAAATAAAAAAAAAAGTTAAGAGCCAATAAAAACATAGAAACATTCTAAGCCATAGCTTAAGAGCTGTTAAAAAGTTACTTGGTGTGGGTGCACCCCTCGTGGTCCTGAGTTCCTTGCTCGTGCTCTCTCTCTCCTTCTGCTCCTGATTTGGACCTTGAGATTTCAGTCCTGTGCTCCAATGTGGGTCTTTGTCTCTGTCTCCTTTCATCGCTTGCTGAAGGTTAATGTTCAGGAGGATGCCTATATGTTTTTCTTTGGGTTCTCCTTATTTAGCTTCTCTAGGATCTGAGACAATGGGGATGTTCTACTGGGAACTCACCAAGAACAGCTGGCCTGGGTCTGGAAAAGCCTGGGATAAAACCAGACTCTCTGAACATAGCGGACAATGAGGACTACTGAGAACTCAAGAACAATGGCAATGGGTTTCTGATCCTACTGCACGCACTGGCTATGTGGGAGCCTAGGCAGTTTGGATGCTCAACTTACTAGACCTGGATGGAGGTGGGGGTTCCTTGGACTTCCCACAGGACAGGGAACCCTGATTGCTTTTCGGGCGCGGGGGGGACTTAATTGGGGGAGGGGGAGGGAAATGGGAGGCGGTGGCAGGGAAGAGACAGAAATCTTTAATAAATAAATAAATTAAGCCGGGCGGTGGTGGCGCACGCCTTTAATCCCAGCACTCGGGAGGCAGAGGCAGGCGGATCTCTGTGAGTTCGAGATCAGCCTGGTCTACAGAGCTAGTTCCAGGACAAGCTCCAAAGCCACAAAGAAACCCTGTCTCGAAAAAACCAAAAACAAACAAATAAATAAATAAATAAACAAATAAATAAATAAATTAAAAAAAAAGAAAGAAAAAAAAAGTTACTTGGTGATACAAGCCTGTAGTCTCAGTACTTGGGAGGCAGACAGTAAAGATCAGAGTTTGAGAACAAACTAGGCTACATGAGTCTCTCAAAGACAAACATCAACAGCAAAATCATACTCCGTGAATCTCAGAAAGACAGGGGTATACAAAAAGGTAGCCAGCTACACAAGATTGAGAAATTGCGTGTCAGTACTCCCTCTAATGATCAGGTTGGATCTAAATAATGCAGACTACTTAGCCATTGCAGGTGTGTATTGGGGGTGGGGTGGGTAGAGACAGGGCAAAGGGTTGAGTGGCTAGGAGCACTTGCTAACCCAGCGGTTATCAATCTTCCTGATACTGAGACCCTTTAATACAGTTCCTCATGTTGTGGTGATCCCCAACCATAAAATCATTTTCATTGCTACTTCATAAGTGATTTTGATAGTTATGAATCATAATGTGAATATCTGTGCTTTCCTATGGTCTTAGGTGACCTCTGTGAAAGGATCATCCAATCCCCAGAAGGGTTGATTCACAGGCTGAGAAACATTGCGCTAGCTCGAGTTTGGTTCCCAGCATATAGCAGGTGGCTGATAACTCCAGCTCCAGGGAATCCAACACATCTTCTGGCCTCTGTGGGCTCTTGCACACATGGGATATGCATACACATAAATAAAAAACAAACTTTTGAAAAAAAGAATGAGGTGAACAGAGAATCGCTCATCACCTCTCCCATTTTTAAAAAAAAATCATAAATGCTATGGAGTCCACTCATTTCAAAATGGGAAACATAGATTTAAAAAAAAAAGGCCATACTACACACCAAAGGTAAAACAAATACTTTTATTGCACATTTATAAAATCTGCATAGTTGTGTTGTTTTCTTCCCTCCCATGATTTCTCCACTGATCCTTAAAATTTGGCTAAAACATGAGTTTCCAATTAAAAGTTCTTTAAAAATGGATTTCTCTCTACATATACATACAGATAAATGTTCTTTTCTTTATACAAATTCACATCCCTTATTTTCTAAAAAGAGAGATAAGAGAAGAGAATCAAAATGTTCTTTTAGGGCAAGGTATCTAGCCTTAAACACCTGCTTTAGACAATTTTCAAAATTTTGCTTAATTTTGGTTACTAACTATTAAAATGTTTCTTGTGCAGCTTCCCAATACCACTGGGCTGACAGTCCATGATGCTTTCACTCAGGACTGAATGTGAAGTTTCCTGATTTATCTAAAATATATACAGACCAAAAGGGGAGGTTGCTCTTCCTGGCTTTGCAGTGCAGCCTCAGGTTCCACCCACGTGTGGAAGGAAGGATTCATCAGTGCCCCCTCCATCACTGTCAAGAGCCACGCAAGAATTCTATTACCAATCTCTGATAGGTAGGGATTTTAAATGTCACCTGAACTTGACAAAATAAGTAATAACTGCTCCTCCAGTTCAGTTCTGATGAGTCACCCTTCTGCTGCCAGAAATACTGGTGACTCAAGGGCAATTTAAAAAGTGACATGAGGCCGGGCGGTGGTGGCGCACGCCTTTAATCCCAGCACTCGGGAGGCAGAGGCAGGCGGATCTCTGTGAGTTCGAGACCAGCCTGGTCTACAGAGCTAGTTCCAGGACAGGCTCCAAAGCCACAGAGAAACCCTGTCTCGAAAAACCAAAAAAAAAAAAAAAAAGTGACATGAGGCTTATAGAAACCCAAGTATTATGGGAGATTAAAAAGGCAATTCAGGTCTTCTGGGATAATTCAAAACTATAATGCACTGGCCTTCTTCAGTGAAGTAGCTCTCATGATTCTGTACCTAAATGTGCACTTTATCCTTAATCCCTTTAAACACACACCATGACAGGGGTGAGGGTCTGAACCTTGCTCAGCCACCCAGTCCCCGTCTCCAGCAGAATCTGCAACAACAGACTGCTGTGTAACAGGAGGTGACCAGAGACCAGGCTGAGTCTGGGCCGAGGGACTATTTCACTGTCACTGTTGAAACTCCTTGAATGGACTCCATGACAGCTGCAAACCGGCTGCAAAGGTCATAGGGGGAATTCGGTCTAATAGTTGGAGGCTCTTTCAAGATGATGATTTCCGCAGAAGGATCTAGAAGTCTGGGTAGAAACTCCCCTAAGCACAGCTGCAGATTTTCTGTAGAGAAAAAATGGATGGTTATGTACAAAGCTAAAGAGATCTTAGTGGAAACTAAGAAGCCTGCAGCTATACAGGAGGGCCTTCAAGCAGCCAACCTCTAGCTCCCACAGCATGCATCCTGCTGCAGCTAACAGAGAGGATGCCTTTGAGACTCTGCCTCTCACTGTAGCTGAAAGCCCACATAGGGCTGCATAACTGAGTGTATGTCCATGCCTGTTTATATGGGGGAGAGGCTGTCATGAAAACTTTGGCAGCACTAAGAGCAAACATGTGATGGTGACTCCACTGAGGACTTGGTTCTAAACACACAATGTGCATTCAATCCAGTCAATGCCAACACATGCTGCCAAACTTGCCCTTTATAGAAACATTAAAATTTAATCACAGAAAATACTTTTTAAACATTTTCCTACCATCATTTGATGTATGTAGTATCAAATTAGGTTACCTCTGGATTGGATTGGATGTAGTAAGGTGCTTGATTTTAAAAAATTGCTTTGAGTTGCTGACTTGTTTCATTTAAAAAAAAAAAAGCATATGTGACCTTTGGCTTAGGATTAGATCAGAATTTCTATCATTTCTGAAACATCCCTCAAGTACCTCTACCATTTTATACTACATATTTATGTAAAGTGGTATACTCAGTATTGATATTCATAGAATTAAAATACCAATAAACTTTGAAAACCAGTGTTTTTCAGATGTTCTAAATCCTGAAGTATCAAATATTCAATCCAGATTTAATCCTTTATAGAAAAAGAAAGCAATGCATCTCACGAGCATGAAAATTTGTTATTGTCTTTAACAAATGCTACGGTTGATTTGCATACCTATTTGATATGCCTACATACCTGGGGTGTGTAAAATGAGACCAGTGAGATGGCTCAAAGAGTAAAGGGCTTGCTGCACAAGCCGAGACTTGAGTTCAATACCCAGACCCCAGGTAAAGATGAGAAGAGAAGACAAACTCCACAAAGTTGTCTTCTGAATTACACACACACTATGGCACCTGCATCCCCCGACACATCATCATCATCATCATCATCATCATCATCATCATCATCATAATAATAAACAATATTTTTTTAAGTAGCTTGGTTTGGTAGGGCATGCCTTTAATCCCAGGTTTCAGGAAACAGAGGTAAGCAGATCTCTTTTGAATTTGAGGCCAGTCTGGTTTACAGAGTGAGTTTTAGGCCAGCCAGAACATAGTGAGACGCTGACTAAAAACAAACAAACAAATAGTTCCATGGGTGAAAAGGAGGTACAAGCAGGAAAAAATTGAAAAGCCCTACTTTAGGTCAGATCAGTAAGAAGCAAAGCCCTGCTGGCCAAGTAGCAAAAGCTATTTTGCCATCATGGTTATTCTTATTAACAATCATTCCCTTAAAACTTGAGAAATTGGATGTGATGTTCTGAACCACAGATACAATGGTGCTATTGTCTTTCAAAGGCTTAAATACACAGTGCACAGAGAATTAATAAACTATAGAGCACACGTGGCCTAAAGAAAAGCAGATAAAAGGAAGCACCACCAATTGCTTATTACAAGATTTAGCAATAAATCCTGCATACCAGAACAAATCATTAGATTATCTTTACATGAGTAGACAATGAACAAGCAGGATTCCTATCAGAATATACTCCTTTCAAGCTAACTGAACCCACCTACAAAATACTAGCCTCAGTATCTCTTAAGATATTCCATTTACTCAGTATGTTTTCTAGATCCATCCACTTGCTTCCAAATTTCAAGATGTCATTATTTTTTTCTGCGGTTTAGTACTCCATAGTGTAAATGTACCTCATTTTTTCTTATTCATTCTCTAGTTGAGGGGCATTTAGGTTGTTTCCGGGTTCTGACTATGACAAATAATGCTGCTGTAAACATAGTTGAGCACATGTCCTTGTGGCAGGACTGAGTGAGGTAACCCAGACCCAGAAAGACAAACATCATATGTACTCACTCATAAGGGGCTTTTAGACATAAAGTAAAGAAAAACCAGCCTACAATTCACAATCCTAGAGAACCTAGATAGCAAGAGGACCCTAAGAAAGACATACATGGATCTAATGTACATAGGAAGAAGAAAAAGACAAGATCTCCTGAGTAAACTGCGAGTAAATAGGGACCATGGAAGAGTGTAGAAGGGGAGAGGAGAAAAAAGGAGGGGAATGGAGAAAATATATAGCTCAATAAAAACAATTAAAAAATGAAAAAAAAAAAAGGGCTGGAGAGATGTGGTTAAGAGCACTGACTGCTCTTCCAGAGGTCCTGAGTTCAATTCCCAGTAACCATATGGTGGCTCACAGCCACCTATAATGAGACCTGGCGCCCCCTTCTGGCTTGTGGGCATACATGGAAGGAATGCTGTACACATAATAAATAAATAAATATTAAAAAAAAATGAAAAAAAAAAGATATTCCATTTACTAATTCACTGAAGTAATTAGTTAATAATATTTTTATACACAGTAACTTCAAACCTTAGGAAATTTAGAGAGCCATCAGCTAATCACACTCTGCATAAACATATTTTGATGTTTAAACCATTAAAACCCAGAATTTAGTAGTTGGAGAAATAACAGAAGGCTAACGTTCCTACAGAGTACTGACTGTTTTCACACAGGGATTGCTGAGGCAGAGGAGTAGCAAGGGCTGTAGGGTACTTGCTCAGCATGGCCCTAGGTTTAGTTCCAAGTATTGGAAAAAATTAAAAAGTGACAAACTAAGTCACAGCTCTATAGAAATTGCTGACCCGAGTGGTTTCAGGACTGGCTGAGACAAGGAGGTGGAAAGGAGTAAAAGCCAAGCTCCCAGACTCTCTTTCCATGGAGCATACCCATGTATCTTACTGAAGATATTAGGGGTTCCCAGCGACACTAAGGAGTGAGACCACTATGAATTCCCAGATACTCTATAAGCAGTACTACTGACATACCTGCGATATCCTTCCCCAGGTAAGAGCACCAATGGTTCCTCATGACTTCAATGGCATCCAAGTCATCCTTGGAGATGTCGTTATTAATGATCAGGTGGATACAGGGAATGATCAACTCATTCATCACATTAATGCCCTCTGTTACAGAGTGGTCCTCATTTGTTTCAAACAGAGAAGCAGCCTTGGCATTGAGCTCCTACAGATAAAAGGCAGAGAGGCGGAGAACGTTTGGGGAAAAAGTATCAACTTAGTAGGAATCTAAGCCAACAGTCACACCAAAATCACCTAACTGGGGGCAGAGGGAGCACAGGTTCCTTCCCCAGATGTGCTGACATAATTATGATTAGGATGTAGGTGACCTGGGCCCTGTGATTTTAGAGCAACTACCATGATGATCTGAATGCACCCAAACTTGTGACTCGGTGGCCAAAACTTAAAAGTCAAGGTCATATTTGAGATCTGTTTCTACCCAAAGACCTATTTAGTGATTCTCAAACTTCACTGACTGATGGGGGAGTCTTCTGTTTTGTGTTAATTTAATTGGTTAAATAAAGAGACTGCCTTGGCCCTTTAATAGGATATAAAATTAGGTAGGCGGAGTAAACAGAACAGAATGCTGGGAGAAAGAAGCTGAGTCAAGGAGTCGCCATGATTCACCTACCGGACACAGAAGCAGGTTAAG
Organism: Microtus oregoni; assembly: GCF_018167655.1. NCBI lineage: Eukaryota > Metazoa > Chordata > Mammalia > Rodentia > Cricetidae > Microtus > Microtus oregoni. Next base: position 5,987,768 of record NW_024543831.1, on the reverse strand, counting down.
ATCGTCCCTGGTAAGTCACCTCGTGTTGTTACAGGGATATTAGAAATGGGTTAGATCGATATGTAAGAGCTAGCCAATAAGAGGCTGTGTCTAAAAGAATACAGTTTCTGTATAAATTATTTCGGGTGTAAAGCTAGCCGGGTGGCCGGCAGGGTGGCGGGACACAGCCCGCCAATCGTATTTCAACAACTGACTACTAGACACCCATGCAGAAGACACTGAAACCCAGGCTGCTCCCCAGACTGGTCAGCTGTCACCAATGTCTGAAGGTCCCCTATGGGACTCTAATACACACTAGAGAATGAGAGCAGGGATGGAAAGCCTAAACCATCCCTAATATAGCAGCAGCAAGAAAGGGGTGAGAACTCAAGGTGACGATCCGTATCTGGTGACTTAGAAGCCAACAGCACAAAGCCTTTTAGTGCTCCTCTTCTTAGCAAAGTAGCCAGCCCTGCCACACCTGACATAGCAATCCAAGAATTATCAGAAAATGAGGATGTTGAGGGGAGGGAAATGAACACATATAGACATCTGTACACCAGCCATCTCTTGACACTTCATGAAGAACTAGCAGGGCCTACACTCCTGGGCAGGCTGACAGGATTACACCTGCCTTTCCCTATGGCTTCCCAATGCACAGGAGGGAAGGTGACAAGGTTAGCAAGACCAACTCTTACATTCTGTAACCCTCTATAGACTGGACTTCAAGTCCTGAAAACTGTCACCTGATAGGTGACCTCGGAAAACATCACATTCTCTCCATGTATTCATTGTGGCTCAGAGGAAACAGCTGACCAGAAGGCGGCTCTGTGCTTAACAAACTCATACATAGTGGGGCAATATACTAAAAGCTTTAATGCAGGCACATGTAAGGGCAGAGATAGGCATGGCTTGCTTAACTTGTCAAGGGTTGGAAAGAACAACACAGCAAGAGAGGGAGAAGAGATTAAGGTTTTGTAGGCAGTACAAACCAGAAGGCATTTTCTGCGGTATAATGCGATCACAGACTCCTTCACACCCCTGCGGGGCCCCTTCATCAGCAGGGCGGCATTGCTCTGGTAGGCATATACTAGATAGGACAGTGCTTCCTGGTACCTACAAGGTGGGAGAAAAACCACAGCTGATCTCTCTTTCATCAAAACCTAGGGCTTAGCTCTCAATTCTCTGCAATGAGAATATATTCAGTTACAATATGGTGTGTACTAGGAAAAGCTTAGGGGCCAACGACCACAACCAGTCTCAGCAATTCTGCACAATGGCCAAGAAAGGGAAGGCAAATTAGGAAACATCTTCAGGCCTTAGGTTTTCTCCACCTCTAAGACAAAGAAAGGGACTAGCTATTCACTATGGCCCAGGCCAATCAAAACTTCATTTTCTCGTCACTAAGGGAACCCAGCATAACATTATCTCTTCAAAAATAAGTCCATTATTATTATGTGAAGGACACCCCCCCTCCCAAAAAAAGTGTGACAGATGTGTAGAACAAGGCTAAGCCAGACATAGGTGGTGTAGAGGCCACAGAGTACACGACAAAGCAGGGGGACTTATGGTTCTGACATCTGAGTATCCCTGAGTGGGTGTCAGAGTTCTCGGTAGCAATGTCAGCGAAAGAAAAGGCCCACATACTTTCCTTTTTGAAAGAGTTCCAGGCCTGTTAGGAGGTACACAGACACCTTTCGGAACAAACTGTAATCTTCATGCCACCTCTGGAAAAGAAGGACCACCATTAATGACTTGTCTCAGGAAACCAGTACTTCATTTCCACTGCCATACTCTCAGTACAAGCATTTACTGAGCAAATCTGGCCAACTACAAAAACATGTAAACTTTTGGATAAAAAAAAAAAGATTTAAAGCTGAGCATGGAGGTGCATGCCTGTACCCAACACAGGAAAGGTGGAGGCAGAAGGATCAAGAAGCCAGAGTCTCAGCTCCATGACAAATCCGAGCCTCACCTAGGCTGTAGAATATAACGTTTATATCACTGACCCTAACTCGCAGTGTTCTATTTCTTCTGCTAAGGGTCAGAAAATCATTTTACTTCACCTAACAAGTTTAGAAACCCTCCTAATCCTAACACAACACTCAAAGTTATTCAGCTATGGCTTACACAAATGACACTTGAGACATCAACAGTCAGACACAGGGAAGAAGAGAGCACAAGACTACTCAAGCCATACAAACCACTGCCAGTTAAGCAAGTGTAGATAACACACAAGTGTAGACAATACACACATGCAGACAGCACAACTCAGTACTTCTGTCCACAGAAGAGGTCTTTTGCTTCTGTTTTTAAATCTGTAGTTCCACATATTTTACTGCATACTAGAAGATGACACCCTTACTCACCCACTAACACACAGACACTGCCTAGGACAAGGCTCCAAAAGGCCCTTGGGAGATAAGCACAGACACAGTCTAGCATAAGACCAACAAGAAAGAGATCTGTGATTCTGAGGCTAAGACAAGATCTTTATTCATATTCTATGCCTCAATCTGTAGCCCTGGCTGTCCCAGAACTCCCTATGTAGACCAGGCTGGCCTCAAACTCAGAGGCCTCTGCCTCCTGAGTGCTGGGATTAAAGGTGTGCCAAACCACATTCAGCTTCTTTTCCCCCCTTTCAAATTTTAATTGTTATTAGGAAACTAGTCAGTTTGGTAACATAAAATTGTTCATTTTGTCTCCAGTACCACCTGCCTCCAAAATTAATATTTTGGGAAGAATTAAATATACAAAACAACCAAACTTACCTTATACTCTTCCATGTTCATATCATCTGGACCAATTTCCATCAGTTTGGCCTGAGCCACCTTCATGATACTGATAGATCTGTGTGGGACAGAGTTCAGAAAGCAATGGCAGGGTGCAGGGCAGCACCTCCGCAATAGAGGAACTTGCCGAAAGAGAACCCCCCCCCCCCCCCCCCGCAGGAACAGGTCTGGCATTCTCACCTCTCATCATAGCTAAGGTTTCTATCAGCAAACTGTTCCAGAAGGGTTCGTTCTACTACCCTTTTGGGTGCTTCATTTTGGAAAAAGTAGACAAGGACATGCTGAAGGCGAGGGTCACTGTGAGAGGTGGGGGTCTCTTTGGCAAGCTGATAGAGCCTGGAGTATTCTTCATGAAATGCCTGTTAAAAACAGAATTGGGGAGCAGAGAAGGGAACACTGTGGACTTGAGCACATACACAGAAACTGACACCAAAATGCCAGAGGACCTCTCATTAATCCACGCTAGGTTAAGGACTACTTGTCAAGAAATTGCAATGTGAATAGTAGGCATATCATCACTCCCTCCAATCCTAGCACTAGAGAAATACTTCACTCAAAAAATAAACACATTTTCCTCATCAAGTTTTGGTTGTTTTTGTGGAGAGGGTCTAGACTTCACTATATAGATCAGGCTGGCCTTAGACTTGTGGTCATCCTCTTGGTTGTGCCTCCCAAGTGCTAGAATTATAGGTATGTGCCACTATGCCTGGCTCTCGTGGAGTTCTTAAAAACACAAGAATTTAGTTTAAATTGTTTAAAAATCCACCCAATGTGATTTAATTCAAACATCTTACGCTTAAAATACTTTAAATAGTATAACCTTTCTCTTTTTAATGAAGATTCCCAAGATACAAAGGCACAGTCAATCAGTTTGTGACATAAATCAACATTTAACCACCTCTTCATCTCTGAAGGCTGAATGCAATGCACAGTGGCACAACTGTTAGGCTAGTACCAGGTGAAGATTAGTCAATAGCTTTGTGGGACCGTTTGCTCACCAGTTGGACTTCCTAGGAAAGATGGTGTCGTATTTCACTTTAACACAGTATATTTTATGTCTCTGTGTGAGGCTGCCAAAGGGCAATCTTGAGTATCATTCTTCAGATTCTATCCAACACACATTTATTGGCGGGAGGTGGAAGGTTGAAATAGTCTCACGTGTAGCCCTAGCTGGCTGGTAACTCACTATGTAGTCCAGGTGAGTCTTGAACTCAGAGATCCCCCTGCCTCTGCCTCCAAATGCTGGGATTGAAGGAACATGACACTATGCGCTGTCCCACCATAATTTTTGGTACAAGGTCTCTTACTGGCCTCAGACTGACCAAGTAGGCTACTATGTTGGCTGGCCAGCAAGCCTCGGGGATCCTATCTCTGTCTCTGCAGCACTGGGATTACAAATATGCACTGTACCATGTCTACTTACATGCGTGTATGTATGGGGCAAGGAGCATATGTGTCTAGTACCCATAGAAGTCAGGAGAATGTCAGACCCTCTGAAGCAGGGCGATGAGCTGGGCTGTTCAGTGTGGGATATTAAAACCAAACGGGTTTTCTGCAAGAACAGAATGTGCTGGGATATCTCTCCAGCCCTGTATAATTTTTTATTATAGGTTCTGGAAATCTAACTTAGATCTTCCAACCGAACTACCTTCCCAGCACAGGCCATCTTAACACCATTTCCCACCGTCTCGTGGAACTATCCCTGGGTCATGAGGATTAAAACGTTAAAACAAGAGTACCTTAATAAGCCCTGCTTCAGACCCGTCTCGGTCAAAGGTCTGGCGTGCTTTAGCTATGGCCAGGATGACCCCTTGCATGGCAGGGCTCAGCATCACCTACCATAGAGGACACAAACAGGGAGAAAAAGGAGAGCAGACAGGTTCAAAAGGAGACTGGATGAAGACAGGTGATCAGGGTGCTGATGAGAAACAGAGCACTGTCTCCTCGGCCAGCACAGGCTGTGGGTCAAACTGCACAGCCTATTCTAGACACATGCACAAACTTGGCTGTCCTTGTAATGATGCCTATGACAAGCTGTCCCTCTGCATGCACATTCTAATTCTGTAAGACAAAGAAAGATGTCCAAAACCATTTCCACTGGGCACTGCTGAAGAATAAGCTCAACTATCTGGTCAGCACTTCAACTTAGCTCCCTAAATGAAGGCATAAAGGCACAGACCTACCTATGAATAACTGCAAATTTCCAATAAATAAAAAAATATGTACCCACAGCAAAAGACAGAAACCTGAGTCAGGATTAATGACTATTTGTGTGTAGTATAACAGAAAAGGAGACAGGCAGACCATGAGAAGCAGCTGCATCCTGAACTTTAGAACTTCAATCTACATTTGTTTTACTTACTGAGCAATTGGAAAACTTCTACTTGGAAGACAAAATAATGAACTACCATCAAAAGCAAACTGTCTCTAGAAGGTAAACATATCCTGCCTTCTCCAGGCCAAGCTTTGATGAACACACACATGCACACACACATGCCAACAGTACACAGCAGGAATGGGTCTCCAGTGCTTTTCCAAAAATGGCAGCTAAGGTCAAAAGCAGACAGGCCTCCATGGCTGTTACCTGTTTCAGTGAGAAAACATTAGCTCATGACAGACACCTTCTGAAAGACAACATATAGCTAGCCTGCACTCTTCTCTGTACCTCCTCATCATATCCATCTGCATCAGATCTAACCAGAATCCTTCCCACACTGGGAATCTCGACTTCAGAGACCTCAGAGTTAGGCGGGGCAGCAGCCTCTGTGTCACTGGCCTCTGGGGTCTGCTCTGACTGCTCTGCAAGGTTTGTTTCCTGGGGTTTGGGCTTCTCAGGTTCAGCTTCCTTACGCTGTGGCAGCAGAATGGAGAGAAAGAGTAAGAACAACAATAATGGGGGAAAACAAGAAGAAATAAAGAGGGGTGGTTAAATTCAACAGACACATGAACAATAAAAACGACAGACAGCTGGCAGTCGGTGTCAAAAGTCAGACCCTCTTGCAGGAGGGCCACTCATTGTCTCCCCCCTATGCAGTCTCACCTCACTCAAGGCTGCTTCTACTCCGCTCTTCTCATAGGCATGGGCTGTGTTTGCAATAGCTTGGGCAGTCTGCTCCTTTGCAATCACAGCATGTTCAGAGGACAAGCATCGAACGCCATGAGAGGAGGTTGCTGAAGACTCTGACCAAACAAAAAGAAAGTCAAATAGGTGTCACAGCTGATGAATAACATTCTCAACACTCTGAAAATAGGCAAGCAGGAGGAACACACAGTTAAATACAGTCCTGGCACACCGTTTGCAAAGCCCATGTAAACGTCCTTAGAAATTTTGACAAGCAACAGCTATTCCATACAAGGACTCTTGAAGGTCTGTTAAAATTACTGTGCTCGGTTCTTCCTATTTTTGCACACTACAGATTTTTCCTTCTATCAACCATTTCTTAGGAAGATCTCCTATGGAGAAGAGTTTTCATCAAGTCAGCTTTTAATCTTGTCATAATTTCTCCTACAACTTGTGGGATAAGCCTTTCTTGCATTATTTCTGCTCATCAGAAAGCACCTTCTAAAGATACAATGATTCTATCATATTGTGTGATAGCAACTATAAATGAAACCCACTGTTGGGCCAGAAATGGTGCCAAGCCTGCTGACCTGCATTTGACCCTGCGAACTGTGGTAGGAGAAGAGAGCTGGCTTCCACACATCATCCTCTTGTGCTACTGCATGTGTTCTCCCACCCATTCCATTACGGAAAAATGAGAAATTGACAAAAACAGAAGCCCACAGTGAAGAGAGGCATCACCACGCCCCCCGGCACCTGGGGGCGGCTGCGGAGTGCAGCAATACCTGACTAGACCGGCATGGCACCTTCCTTGGGTACCTTGAGATGTGGAGAAATCCTGTGAGGAGGAGTTTGGGGAGGACTCCATTTGTGGGATCTTACAGGACTGCTCTTCTTCCCATTCCTCCACCTCTTGCTCAAACCTCCAGTTATCTTCCTGAATGTACTGCCTGAGTTCCACAGACAGTGCTTCCACTTCTCCCACCATTTGATCAGACTCGTTAGGAGCTGCCTCTGAGGAAAGCAGTTAAAATGGAGAGCCATCAAGAAAAAGGTAAACCAAAAATAAATCAGACAGACCTTCCCAGAAGGAAGCGCGGCACATTTCATCTTTTCTCTTGTCCCTACATGGACACATGCACAGACGTGTATACTTACACATATGCAATTCTATCAGAAACTCTGATGACATATCAGGAGCCATGCCAAGAAGCACCAGCAGGTGCTTCTGTATGTGTCTGCTGGGGCAACAGAGACAGCTCAGCAGCTAACAGTACTGGCTGCTCCTGCACAGGTCCCAGGTCTGGTTCCCAGTACCTACATGGTAGCTCATAGCCATCCATACCTCTAGTTCCAGGAGATCTGACACTCTCTTCTGGCCTCTGCAGGCATCAGGCATGAATATTGTACACACACATATATGCAGTCAATATTCATCAGCATAAAATAAAAATAAACCCTTAAAGTCACTATCTATTGGATGAGTGAATGAATGAATACATGACAGAAAAATGATTTAATCATAGGCAGTCACTAGGTGAAGTCAGTGTTTCTTTAAAATGTAAACAATATATGTGGCAGAATCTTAAGCTAGGGGATTGGAGAGATGGTTCAGTGGTTACAGTGCATGCTGCTCTTGAGGAAGAACCAAGTTCAGTTCTCAGCATCCATGTAGGATGGCTCATAACTACATGTAACTTCAGCTCCAGGGTATCCTACATCTTTTGGCTTCTGTAGGTACCTGCATGCACAAATGCACATAAGCACAGGCACATGCAAAGAAATATTTTTTAACCTTAAAAAAAAAAAAAAAGAAAAAAAGAAAAGAAAATTTAAAGTAAAAGTTGTATCAATCTAAGACTGGTGAGAATGTCCTAGCAGGGCATGGTGGCACCCAGCTACAATCTCAGTACAGCAACAGAGAGGGAAGGCAGGAGGATCAGGAGCCAGAGAGGTAGAATAGACTAGATGACATACTATCTCAGAAAGACAAAAGAATGTTCACTTATTTTAATATAGTTGAGTAAGAGTTTCAATCAAGGCATTGATCTGAGTGCACTTTGGAGGCATAGGCAGGCAGATACTCTATAGTGAGACTCTGTCTCAGTAAGAAAAATAAAAAGGAATGGGAGGGGGGGAAGAGCTAAGTACTTATACTTCTTCAAATTCCACACAGGTATGTGCTATCAAAAATCAAGATGAAATATTGGGTAAATGGTGCATAATCAAGAACATTAAGAACTTTAGTAAAAAAAATGGCAAAAACATCAAGGGCATTATTAAATTCTAATTACGTTATCAAAACCAAAGAGTCTACAACAGAAGAGCAGATCCTTGTTAGCTGTCACTAAGCAGCCTTTTCATGAACAAGAACAAAGTCTACTTTTCCTTCTGAGTCAAGGTATTATATAGCCCAGGTTGCCCTTGAACACCTGATCCTGTCCCACCTCTGAGTGCTAGAAATCCAAGCATGCACAACCACACTGAGTTTTCAGAGTGCTGAGAATCAAACCCAGGGCTCCATGCACACCAGGCAAGCATTCTACAAACAAATCTAAATTCCCAGCCTGCCATGTACTCCATAAAACAGAAATGTAAGCAGTGTAACAAGGAACTCACAGGCAACCAAGAGCCACTACAGCCCTCTGTAATTCCCCAGCCACCACTATTGGCTTTACTCTATAAATATAGGGCGGCTGCTTTCTAACTTTCTGAGACAGGCTCTGCTTTAGCCCTGCCTTACCTCTTAGATGCTAAGATTACAGGTTCAAGCCAGTACACCCACTTAAGGAAGTTCTATTTATGAAAAATTAAGTTTGCTGAATTCTCAATTAGTAAAAAGTGGATAGAAATGAACAGAAAAAATACCTCCATGAGGAAAAACAGGGAAGGGAAGTAGATCCTAAAATCTACGTACACACAGAACATGTCTCTATGACAGAGGCATCACAGTGTAGACCTGCTGGGGAGTGGGGCTGATGGTGTCAAAGACAGAAGTAGAGAAAAGTAAACCTATTTTCTCTTTTTATTCTCTTACAGTTTTTATGTTTTAAAAGTATTTTACATAATAAATTGTAGTTTAAATGTTTTCAACATAAGGAAAAGACTGTTCTTCTCCCAGGGACTATATTTCCCCCCAACTCTGGATTCCATTCAGCCATTTTTACCTGCATTGAAGTGGGGTAGCTTGTCATTGATATACATCAAGCAATACGCACTGACATTTCTCAGACCCCCATAAGAATCTCTTTCAAGTTCCTCCCAAGAAGACTCAGTGACAGAGATATCATTATATTTGAGCCAGATTTGCCGAGGTTGGTTGTAGATGTAAGCCCAGTAGTGTCCAGCATTGGCTTGTCCTTCATGAACAAGAACGGCATGTAAACGGTAAGGCACCTGCAAAGCAGAAAGGAAGGTTCTCAGACGAAGCAAAGAAATCTGATGACGTTTACATTACTAGAACTCAAAACATTCCCAACAACCAGGAAGAAGGGAAATGACAACACACACTAGATAACAGAGAGAGTTCACATTGAGCATTTTACTACTTCAGGATAGACTAATGAAAATACAACCTTGGAAGATATCAATCCCGGGGCTCTTAAAATCAGAGAGTTAAAGCAGTCCCTTCTGGGTGCTCTTTTATTTCAGCCTTAAGTTCTGCTCAGTACCTTACTATGCTTTCATTTAGGTGCAGATTTTTTTGAAACAGCATAAGAGAAAAGAGAGAAAGCCAAGTCACATGGTCTATTCCTATTCCGTACCACAACCATGCTTACTGCCCTGCTTGGGAGCAGAGATGTGTTCCAGAGGCACTGTGCCATGGGTCAGTCACAGAGGAGTCTCTGCACTACTGTGTCCACGAAACGAATGTGGACAGTAAGGATTTCTGCTTAGACTGGCTTCCTTCTAGAGTCTCTCATCACCAGAGAAATGAAGCATCAGGACATTGCTAAGGGGTTTCTCAGAAGACTATGGAGATGGAGAACTGGTCTCTAATTGGTTTCCCCATGGCACTGTTTCAGTTACCATTTGCAGAGAACTTTTTTATTAATATTTAATAGCAAACCTGCTTTTAAGATGTCTTTTTTTTTTTAAATTATGTGTGTGCGCGTGCATGTGGGTATGTAGATGTGAATTCAGGTGCCCATAGAAATCAGAGGTATTGGATCTCCCTAGAATTGGCAGGTATAGGTAGTTTGGGAACTGAACCTGGGTCCTCTGTAAGAACAGCATGCACTCCTAATCACCGAGCCGTTTCTCCAGCCACTCACAGCAAATCTTTCCATTATATGGAAAAACACCACATGGTAGAATCCAAAAGAGGATGTTTTACGTGTCAACACACATAGAAGACGCTCTGAATCTTTCCACTTGAGGTAAGAGAACAATATAGGAGCTCTTTCCTTGTGGTGTTGCATTCTCTACCATTTGTATCAGCCTACTTTCCATGACTTTTAATTCTACCTGATGAAGAAGAGGATCACAGTACATCTGCTCGATAGCCTGGGTGGTGCTCGCGATACAATTCTTTAAATCTGTTAAGAAAGAAAAACTCTGTGAGTGCATCTATATGCTGGGCCTGCTAACCATGATGGCCACACACACACAAACTACACTGCTTCTCTGCACCCCATCCTAACAACAGCACTGCTTCTCTGCACCCCATCCTAACAACGGCACTGCTTCTCTGCACCCCATCCTAACAACGGCACTGCTTCTCTGCACCCCATCCTAACGCTCTCTACATCCAGCTAGGAAGCACAAAGCAGCACGTGGTACTGAAGGGCAAGTGCTCCAGGTTATAAAGGCTTTTAGTTCAACGGAATTACATTGAGGTCTGGCACTGAAATTTCCTAAAAAAAATTGTCTCAGTTTAGGAAAAAGTTGCATGAACTGAAGCAAGAGCTGAGAAAAAGTACAACGGTAACCAGGAGAAACCTGGGCTCAGTGGCAGTGGGCACGCTTATCCTGTATGAGAGCCTTGGAGGGCGGCAATCAGAGCGGAGCACGGGTAGCTATTGTTTAAGAAGCAATCATTTTGTCAAGATGCTCACAGCTGTGGGCACTATCCCCACAATGGGGAAGCAGAGGCAAAAAGATCATGAGTTTGAGACTAGCCTGAGCAATAGAGACCTTATCTTTAAAAAAAAGCAAGAAAAATATTAAACCATACTTACATTTAACAGCACCTGGTTATGAGGAAAACACTGTTGCTATCCCTTTTACTATCAATTACAAACTTCACATTTAAACAACATCAATTATTAATTCCAACATTCCAGAGTTGGAAGTAGAAGGAGCATATGAAGTCAAGGTCATTTCTGAGACCTCAAAGGGGCAGGACAAGAGCAGGAGGAGAGAAAGGGAGGAATATTCACTGCTTGATTTCACCAAAGGTTCCCATAATTGCAAAACTTCTAGAATTGCCAGAAATTGGGGGGGGGGGGGGGGATGAATTTGAGAGGGATAACTTCACAGGACCAAGCTTACAAAGCAGGAGAAGGACAAATGTCACAGGCCTGACCACACTGTGTGAGTGACAATGACAGCCTGAATTCCCAGGGTGACTAGCTTCCAAACAGTCAAACAAACAGGAAAGGCAGGGAGCAGCTGACATGTTTTCAGAGCACCAACCTTGTATATCCTGTTCAATCTCACTCCGCCACCTCTGAAGGCAGGTTTTAACAAAGTTCATCTCCTCATCAGTGACTGTCCGAGGAGCTGGGGACGCAGGCATCCCCAGGGAGGAGTGGGGGGAGGTAAACGGTCCATTCATTATATCAGACCTGGGCAGAGTATTTTCAGGAGAAGAAAAGGTGCCTTCAGCATCCTGAGAACAGCCTTCTGGACTTGAACTAGAGGAAAACAAAAGATGATACTCATTTTGTAATATCTAAAATGCAAGTTGGGCTGGGCATGGTGGCAGAAACCTGTAATCTCATCCCTTGGGAGGCTAATACAGGACTGCTGTGACACTGAGGCCACCCTGGTACAGTTGAGAGCCTTTCTCAAAAAGGAAGAAAATTCAACTGTACCTAAGCTAATGCACTTCAAAAAACCAACCACTATATGAAAAGGTACAGTTACAAAGATGTGATGTCTAGCAACGGTGAGGCTGAGGCAGGAGGGTCTCAATTGCAAGGCCAACTATGTGGTGAGGTCTTATCTAAAATCTACATATAGAAAAGGTAACTTTTTCTTATATGAACCACCTCATTTAACTCAGCTTGTTATGAGGCTGACATTAGTGCTATCCCCATTGGACCAATGGCAAGAGTAGCATTTAACAGAACTAAGTTGGAATATGCCTATAACCCCAGCACCCAAGAAATGAAATGGGGGCAGGAAAACCTCAAACTCAGTGGTTCTCAGCCTTCCTAATGCTGAGACCCTTTAATACAATTTCTCTTGTTGCTTGACCTACAACAATAAAACTATTTTCACTGCTACTTCATAAGTGTAATTTTGCCATTGTTATGAATCATAATGTAAATCTGTATTTTCCTATGGCCTTTGGCAACTCCTGAGAAAGGGTCATTTGAGCCCAAGAAGGGTCACAACCCACAGGTTGAGAACCACTGCTCAAGTTTAAAACCTATAAGTGCTATAAAGTAAGATCTTGTTCTCAAAACAAAGAAACAACAAAACCCATAAAAGCACTATGCTCAGCTGGCATAATGCTTGCCTAACATGTATAAGACACTGGATTTGACTCCCTACACCGAATAAGCCAGGCCCAATAGCAAGAAAAGAGAAGTAAATGCAAATTTATCTACTAACATTACCAAAGTAATGCTGCCTGACATGGGTGCTGTTAACTAGAGTCCTCTGCAAAAGCAGTATGCATTCTCTCTAGCCTCAACAAATCAGTTTTTTTTCTCCTTTTTTTATTGTTGTTTTTGAGACAGGGTTTCTCTGTGTGACTCTGGCTGTCCTGGAACTCAATGTAGACCAGGTTGGCCACAAATTCATAGATCTGCCTGCCTCTGCTTCCCAAGTGCTAAGATTAAAGCTGTCACCTCCTGGCTAGCAACTGGGTTTTTTTTTTTTTAATATTTATATCTTATTATGTATATAATATTCTGTCTGTGTGTATGACTGCAGGCCAGAAGAGGGCACCAGACCTCATTACAGATGGTTGTGAGCCACCATGTGGTTGCTGGGAATTTAACTCAGGACCTTTGGAAGAGCAGGCAATGCTCTTAACCTCTGAGCCATCTCTCCAGCCCTAGCAACTGGGTTTTTAACATAAGCTTTTCTCTGTGGGGGACAAATGTGCCCTAGTATTTTTATTACCAAGGCACACATACATGCTGAACCTGTTGGCACTTTCAGGCTATAGAGACTGTTGGCTGAATGAGCATAGTCAGAGGATCCTGGCTTGGCCTCCCTATGTCTTCATGAGCCCAGTCTTCTTGTCCTGAGAATTCTAGCCAGTCCCTCCCTTGGGTAACTCTGCTCATGAGTAGGTTTTTTCCTTGTTGTTTACTTAAGACACTCTTCCTTTACCACAGATGAAGCACAGAACCTGGAAAACCTGAAAAAGAGAGACACTTAGAAAACCACAGCCTATCTGAACTCTGAGAAAGGAGTTCCAGGACAGTTAGCTCAGAGCAAAGCAGTCCTGAAGAGTCTGATCCAGGAAATGGACAGTGACAAGTACTAAGGACACAGCCAGAAGGGGTGGGGATAAAACTATTCCCTGAGGACAAAGCTCACCCCTTGAGCTATCTGGGGTGAGAGCTCAGCAGTGGAAAAAGATGGGAAATAGTTCAAATAAGAATGGAAAAACAATACAACGCAATTAAGAAGTCTGCTTCCATTACCTTTCCTTGGATGTGAGATCAGAAACTGGGCAGTGCACTGAAGGAGGTGGTGATGTCATGTGCTCAGCGCTTCCAGACAGACAGCTTTCAAAGGCAGGTTTTGTACTGGCAAATTCAATAACGTATTTCAACATGTCGGGGAGCGGAAACCGAGCTGGGCCGGAGCCGTACTTCACATACCTAAGAGACAAAGACACTGGAACACTCCTGCCCAAGTCTGCTGGACAGAACTGCTAACAAAAACCTTATCATGCAGAGCCAATGAGAAGCCTCAGGTGTGCTAATATCCACCTATAACACTAGCACTCAGGAGGCTGAGGCAGAAGGATCGCCAGAGTTTAAGAACCACCTAGGTTACAGAGTAAGTTTGGGGAAGCCTAGTGAGAGTGTTATCTCAATATTACATCAAGAAAATCTACATATAGTAGCTAATTGGTTGCTCGATCTAAAAGGCTCTAACAATAAAACTGCTACAAGTCTGACCCTGACGCCAAATGGGACCATTCCAGACAGCTCCTGCTCTGCTTTGCTGTCAGTCACAGTCAGGCTCTGCTCATCAACTTAGTTCTTCTTAAAGGAACATACGTGCTCCACACTACAACTGGAAAACCATCTGGTGATGCAAAGAAAATACTCAAGGGCATTTTCTTTGCCCTTTTAGGCCAACTGCTTCATAACTGATTGAGAGAAACCCAGAAATCGAAATTAGACATTTCACATACTCTATTATTCGTGAATGTGATTGATGGCATAGGCCAGACATAAATTATTTGCAATTTCTTCAGGAAGAGTAAATAATAGTCACAAATATATGACTGAAATAGCAAAGTAGTACTTAAAGTTATTTTTAAAGATGTATTTCTATTTTATATATGTGAGTGTTCTGCTTACATGTATGTCTGTACACATGAATGCCCTAGATGGTCATGAAGAGGTGTAGGATCCCCAGAACTGGAGTTATGAGCTGCTATGTGAATCTGGGGGAACTGAACTTGGATCCTTTGCAAGAGCAGCAAGTGCTCTTAACTGTTGAGCCATCTCTCCAGCTCCTTAAGGTTTTATTTTTAATTTAATTTTCGTGTGTGTGTATCTGTGTTTGTGCACACACATGTGCACGCAGGTGCTCAGAGTCCAGAAGTGGACACTGGATTCCCTGGATCTTGAGTTATAGGTGGTTGTGAGTCACAATGACCTGAGTGCCAGGAACTGAACTCTGCTCTTTTGCAAGCACAGCATACATTGTTGACTCCTGAGCCATCTCTTCAGCCTATAAACAAACTACTTTAATAATACCTTATATTCTGCCATTACTTTAAACTCACTATGGAGATTTAGTTCAATGGAGTCTATAGTTCACTAAAGTAGAATTTAAAGGTAGGATAATCAACCTAACTGGTTCACACAGGAAACTTCATTATTCTAGATTTCCACCTTACAAAAGAAAACAGCCACTTCACCATTTTTCTTCCCTAAATACAGTAGAAAGAAATGCATTTAAACATGGAACTAAGAAAAGCATCTATTTCTGTAGCAAAAAGGACACCACAAAATAAAAATCCTAGAGCTTGAGCTGCAGCTGTGGGTAGACTGCTTGCATTGCATCTGTGAAATCCTAGTTTGCTTCATAGCACTACACAAAACAGGCATGGTAACGCTCAACCCAGCACTCACAAGGTATAGGCAGGAGGACAGAAAATCAAGGTCCTCTTCAGCTACACACTGTTTGAGGACACCCTGGGGTATAGAAGACCCATCTCAACAACAACAACAGCACCACTGTTAAATGAGCAGGGTTTGGTAGCGTGCACCTGTAATTCCAGTACTTAAGAGGTAGAGGCAGGCGAATCGTTATGATTTTATGACCAGCCTGGTCTACATAGCAAGTTCAAGCTTCTATAGTGATATGTTGTCTCAACCCAAACTAACAACAACAAAAGAGAATAAAATAAAAACATGAGTGAAAACTAAAGGGCACTGCAACTCAGCATCAAACAAATGACAGAGGCGTATAGCAAAGGCTGCTTTAGGCAAGGCAAAGGCTTGGCTACCAACCACTGTGTCCCCTTCAAGGTCACTAATGGAGGAACAGTGTGTGCCTGTCAGGGTGGAAGAACCCTACCATTCAATCACTGCCATGCACTTCAATGTGCTCTTCCATTACAAGCTTATCAAACTCCACGCAATCTAAAATAGAGAGCAGAACTGATAACCCGGCACAGGAACATAGCGTACCAGCTTCCAGCTAACTTTCCCAGGCTTGTTACATTTTAATAGAATACTTATATAAAATCCCAGAGAAGTTTATCATCTAAGAGATTTGTGTTTATTTGTGGCAATCACATCTAAGTTTCAGATCTTAGGACAACTACTTCATACAAGGTAGCACCTGTTTTGAAAAATAGGATCAGACCAAGAGACGGGCTGGGAATCAGTCTAGGACAGAGCATTTGCCTACTGGGCACAAGGCGCTCAAATCTCAACACAGAGAAAAAAAATAGCAAAGTGTTTTCAAAAGTACTGTCTGTCTATTCTATATAAAAGAAATCTTACTTTCAATACCTACCACAGCTATTTAGTGAAGAAATAACGAATACTTGGTTTGTTCTCTGAGACAAGGTCACTTATAATTCAAAATCTAGAGTAGTATTATACTAAGGACAATATTCCCGTAATCTCGCTGAGTATTTTTTTTTTTCCCAAGACAGGGTTTCTCTGTGACTTTGGAACCTGACCTAGAACTAGCTCTTGTAGACCAGGCTGGCCTCGAACTCACAGAGATCCACCTGCCTATGCCTCCATAAGACCTCACCACATAGTTCACGTTGGCCTTGCAATTGAGACCCTCCTGCCTCAGCCTCACCATTGCCGGGATTAAAGGCGTGCACCACCACCACCCGGCTCACTGAGTCTTTAAGTTCTCTAAAACACTCGGGCCAGTGACATGGCTCAGCAGATAAAGGCACTTGTCATGCAAGCCTGGTGACCTGAGTTTGATGCCCAGAATCCACATAATAGTGGAAGGAGAGAATTCTCTCACCCCTTATCCCACATATAGAGTAAAAAATGTTAATCTTGGATCTGGGTGGAACATGTGTCCCTTGGAGAAATAAATGACCCAATAGCAAGTTGGGTAAGATGGGATGGTAGTAGAAGGGAGACTGTTATTAGATGGAGTTGGGGAGGGGAAGCCACCAACGGTGTATGGATTTCCTTTGTAAAGGTTAAACCAATGGATCTACCTAGACTATGAAGAAATCAAGCTGAGATAAGTGGGATTGGGACGCATGATGTGAAATCTGCAAAGAATCAATAAAGGTTGCTTACCGAGAAAACAGAAAAAAGGAAAAAAGAAATCAAGCTGACCTTGCCTAAGGAGATCTGGATGGCACTGCAAAAAAGAAAGCAGAGTCCCCCAGAAGAACTCAGCACATGTACTCAGCCCGCAAACACCATCTCAACACTTCCAAGCCCACTTTCCACAAGTGAAATCACCAGGCACAGTGGCCATTGCAATCCCAACCCTGGGGAGGTAGAGGCAGGAGAATCAAAAGTTCAAAGTCATTCTCGTTGAGTTTAGACTGTCTCAAAAACAAAAGCACCAAAACCAAAACAAATCAAAAAACCCAAACAACAACAAAAACAATGAGGACAAGTGATTGGACTACAAAGAAAACTGCCTCTCAAGTTTGTTCAGTCAGAGAGCAGGAGGAACAGACATTGTAAAGCTGGGGTTCCCCTCACTTACTTATTAGTCACAGTATGCCTGAGTCCCTGAAGTCCTCGGGACCACCTACCCACAGATCTTATTAGCTGGCCTTGAAGACTCCTTTACACTTAAAATGAAGATCTTGGCTATTTTATGAAACACCAGTTATTAGCTCTGAACTTTTAAATATAAACATAATCGCTGATCTTATTATTTTATTTGTTTTATGTTGCTAAGCATAAAAATGCCCATAGACTCACCTTTCCAATTTTTGCTGCAGAACCTGTATTTCCTCCTTCAACTTTCGAACACTCTCTCTCTTACTTCGAATAAGCTCTTTGCTCTTGTACATGTACCTAAGCAAACGATAACCCATGGATAGAAATATTAGCAAATACTAATGACAAAATCTCAGTGAAGATGACTTACTTCCTCAAAACATGCAGTTATAGAATAACCAATAATATATATTGTTTTTACTTTGGTTTTTGGCTTGAGACAGAATCTCATAGCTCAGACTGACCTCCAACTCCTTCTGTAGCTAAGGATGACCTTCAATTTCTGGTCTTTCATGGTCTAGTGCTAAGTTACAGTGATATGCCACCAAACCTAGCTTAACACATTGTTGTTAATCAAACCCAGTGCTACACTACCAGTTCCAAGGACAGCAATGAGGCAAGGATGCCCACTCTTACCACTGTTACGAAATGCTTTACTAAAGGTGAAGCCAGTGTAGTAAGGTAAGACAAGAGGTACAGAGATAGTACAGGAAGCAGAGCTGTTCTCCAGCTGTGGATCACAGCAGAATCACTGAGCGTTAGCACAGCCAGAAGATATGGTGTCACTTCAGTAACCAATACAACCAACTTTATTTCTATATGCTCAGAGAGAACAGAGTAAAATTTCAAAAACTCATAATATCAAAGGGATGATTTACTTAATGATGAATTTAATCATACATATCGAAGGGCTGCACGCCATTAAGAAACCACTGACTTACATGTGCAACACAATCCAACCAATGAGAATCCCTTAGCTGTCAGAAACTGGCAAGTCAGTAAAATTTCTATGGAAATGGAAGAAGCCAAAAAGCCAAAACAATTTTGAGGCTGAAACCACTGACAGTGTACGGATTCTTTTTCATACTAAACCAATAAAAAATGCCTAAAGTTCCAGGGTGTGTGGGATGAGATCTGAGATCAATCTGTTCCATGCTAATAATGGGTTTGTATTCATTCTCTTTCTCTACCCACAAGTGGGTCCTTATTAGAAAAGCTTCAAAAAAATCCATTTTCCACATGGTGGCTGGAGAGTGATGGCGACATTTTATGTCAAAGCTAAAGGATGTTATGCTCCCCAATTTGGCTGTAAAACAGAAACCTAAGCATAATTAGAAACTTAGTTGAGTTGGGCTGTGGTAGCATAAGCATTTAATCTCTATGGGTTCAAGGCCAGCCTGGTTTACAGAAAGAGTTTCAGGATAGCCAGAGCTACACAGAGAGACTCTGTCTCAAAAAAAAAAAAAAAAAAAAAAAATAACCAACCCTTTAGCTGATATTCCTGTGGGTTTGTCTAACCTTGATAATGTAAGCAAGCACCTGCTTTGCATTCTTTACTCATATTGGTTTACAGCATCCATGGAAACAAGATATATGTTTTGAGCCCAGACTTATGCCTAGCTATTCAGTCACATTACCCTAGAAGATTCTCGGAAATACAAACTCAAATGCAGATTCATAGTCTAAATGTGTACATTATCCAGATGTCCAGGAGATCTCCATACACAAATACATAGCCCACAGCCATTTCTACTTTTGCAATTAACATCACAAAGTCAATTGAACCAAGACTCACCTATCCATATAAATAATCTGAGGAAATTCCAGCTTATTATGAATTTTCTCTGGCTGCCCAAGAGATTGATTAAACTCAAATCTGGAGAGTTCAAATGTCAACACTGGAGGTAGTTTGGTAAACCAACGCTATGTTCAAGGTAGAAACATGGGAAAAGGGAAAATTAATTTCAGGAAATAACAGCCATATTTAAAATATCCTTCACCAAACTTTTGATACAGAATTTAATTAATAATATATAGCATTTTATCTCACATACTAACCTTAAATACTTAAAATCATACTTGGAGAATATGGTTAAGCATTCCTTGGCCTCCAAATTTACTACCTAGCCACGAGTATTGCATTCAACCATTATCCTTAGAAATAACCACTGTGGAATAGAAGAACTGACCAAGCACCAACACAAATCATTCTATAAACATTCAAGACATTCAGATCTGACAGGAAACAGACAGCCTAACCAAAGAGCTGGAAACTACAATCCCAACAGCACATAATTAAGAGATAACTGCATCCAATAATCATCTAAATAAAACAAATACTGAAATATATCATATACTATTTATTTACAGCTAACTACAGTTTAAATCCTGTTTATGTATAAAAGGGAAATTTGAATTAGTCTCAGGATGTTGTAATTCCTTGTATTTCTAAGGAAAACAATCTGATCTCCAGTATACAGATCTCTGAGAAGAAAGTCAAGTGAGCCTACAATAATACCCAGAGTTTCAGATTAGCAAACAACTGGCTTCCTAAAATGAAAAGAACCCATTTCAACACACTGACCACAGCTGAGAAGAACTGCTCCAGTCTACCCACATGCCAGAGGTTCCTAGGGGGCTTTAAGCACTCTTCTACCAGGGTTCAGGGGTCCCTCCAGGGACCCTGCTGGCACCAGGTGAATAGATTGAAAACCTCACAGCTCAATCTTTCATCTTCTTTCTTTATTCTTGAGACAGAGTCTCACTCTGTAGCTTGGGTAACCTTTAACTCACTAAGCAGCCAAGGCTGGTCTTGAACTTGCAACAATCCTCCTGATTAATCAGTCTCTTAAGTGATAAAATTATAAGCACAAACCACCTTGACTGGCTCTTCAGAATTAAATCTAATTAAGCATAATGATTTCTGCTAAGGTTTTATTTTTGCAGAATTTTCATCCTTGGATACTGCACAAGTAGTAAATATTAACTCGTAAGAGAACACAAAAACTGGCACACATGGTACGGCTCTTGCTAGGAACTGCCAAGAATCCATTCTTTCCTGGAGAAGCCGAGGAGAAACCTCTCCAGATCCCAGCACCTTCTAGAACTAACACACCTCCACAAGTCCGTGTCACGTACCCTACTTTAGTTCAAGCCAATTTCTCCTTTTGTAATTGCGTTGGACAGTTCCACAGGCCACAATTTTGCCTCAAAATATAAGAGAGGGGAGTAAACCAAATGAGGCAATACTGACAATTATGCTACAATGCTGTTCACTACTTCCTGCCTAACTGGATGAATTACTAACTATCCTACCTGGGTATTAGTTACCCATGTGTTAACCACTTCCAACCCATCAAAAAACAAGAATCCCGCATAAATAAATGAAAATTATATTTTAAAAATGTAAAAGCAAAAGAATTTACAACTGAGAACAATAAATACTGTAATAGGGAAAATATTCTAAATGGCATACCATAGGAGTTAATCACTTTTACCCTCCGAAAATATGGAGGCATTGCGTTCTCCCTACTCAGGTACAGGTAGGCTTCAACAGAAAGAGAGAAACTTGATCATACTGAAATATCAGAAGCAGCATAAACCTTTACATGAGTAACTCAAATTCAGTTTTAGCAAAGAACTTTATCACTGATTCAAATCAACTGATGAGAGAGAGAAGACAGATTCAAGTTCTGTTCAGTGTGTGATTATCTAACTTGTAATTCGAACCTCTTTCCCTAAAAGTTCAATCCTACTTTAGTGGCTTTGTCACTGGCAGAACAAGCAAAGATATACACCTTACCTCTTGTCCATACTTCACTGAATGATCGGAAGGAAGCAGCGCAATGTCACCTTCCACCATGGCCCCTTCCAAGCATTCGTCTAAGTTGTGATAACCGTTTACCTGGAGAGGATACTGGCCGAAGGTCTCGTTGTTACAAAAGGGCTTTCCTAGGCAAAGAAGGGGAATGTTAAAGCGTCACCACACCATTTCAAGTCTACTTCTTTGGCTCCACTGAGACAGCACCTTCTATAATTCAGCAGTCTCCTGAGAACTGGTTAGAAAAAAAAAGTATTGAATGTTATAGGTAGAGCTTAAATTAAAGGACTGTTCTAGTAGGAGCCTAGAAGACAATAGTGCTGAGGGAGAGCAATAGGGACTATGGAGGCCTGGCTTGAGAGGCTTCAGAGGGAAGCCAGGACTGACAGCACCCTGAGGGGAAGCCAAGACTAACAGTTTCTTATTTTGTTTTCACAGAGGATGAGACCCTGTTCATTTCTTCTATTCCGATTTGGTATGATGGACCACGCCCCCCTGAAGGGTTGGTGTGAACACCTTCAGAATATTGCTTTGCTCAACTGCCAACTGAGATGAAACTAACACACAGGTTATACCATGAAAGACCTAATTAACGATGCCCCCATTCAGCAGGAAGCAGTTTGGAGAGAAAAAACTGCACCCATGCCGGGCGATGGTGGCACACGCCTTTAATCCCAGCACTTGGGAGGCAGAGGCAGGCGGATCTCTGTGAGTTCGAGGCCAGCCTGGTGACAAGAGCTAGTTCCAGGACAGGAACCAAAAGCTACGGAGAAACCCTGTCTCGAAAAATCAAAAAAAAAAAAAAAAAAAAAAAAAAAAAAAAAACTGCACCCATGTTCCCAAAATATTGTTTATAAATGTTCTTTTACATTTAAAGGGGGATATGATATAGGTATGAATAATTTGCATTGGTATGATTTTAAGGTCAATTTTGTTATATGTATATGTATTTTTGATCTTGAGTAAGGTGTGATTGTGTAGTTCATTTTTAAAATGTAATGTATAGTTAGGAAATATAGGTTGTTGATGGATAATCATCGATAATAGTAAAGCTTGTAGTCATGTTAGATTTTCTAGATATATAGAGATATATTTTAGATAGACATTCTTCATGTCTTTCAAAGATTACAGAATAGGATATTTAAAATATTTTAATAACTTAGGACTTTTCATGACAATGAGACACTCTGCTCCTGGCAGCACCAATCTACTTCAAGAGGAAGATGGGCATCAAAGAGGCTCGTCATGGAGTTTGATAGCCATTTGGGCAAGAAACTGCTCTTGCCTGGACTATTGCATAAACTGGAAACAGAGAACCCACAGAAAGAGGACTACTGAACTTGCCTAAGGTGAGATGATCTTTCGGGGTTCCTGATTCATGAAAGAGTCTGCGAGACATTCTGCAGGACACAACAGATAGTGACTGAATTGACTTTGAATTTTCCTGCTTTATGGAAATGTCTGCTGGATACCATGGGCCTGAAGGCTGAAGATGGATGCCCCAACGGTACAGAGGAACTTTGGGTGACTGTCCAGGTAGCGAGATGTCTCTGTCATTTCTAGAGTTTTAAAAGTTGCTTTTTTCTTGTTTGCTTAGGTAGTATTGTATCTTTCTGGAGTCTTTGATGGAGTTAAGAATAGTTAGTTATAGTTTTCCTTAGTCATGATAAAGATCATTGTAACTTTTACTTGATAACTGTTTTGTTATATGTAATTTTGCTATGTTAAAGTTAAAGCCTTTTTTTTGTTTAAACCGAAAAAGGGGAAATGATGGAGGAAGGTCATTGGCTAATAAAGGCACTGCCCTGGCCCATTTTATTGGTTAGAGGATAGGTGGGAGGAGTAAACAGTACAGAACGCTGGGAGGAAGAGGAAGTGAGGTCAGAGACACCACAGCTCTCCTCTCTGGAGCAGACGCCTGAGAGAGACGCCATGCCCCGCTCCCGGGATGAAGCTCCGACCCAGGATGGACATAGGCTAGAATCTCCCCGGTAAGCGCACCTTGGGGTGCTACACACAGATGATTAGAAATGGGCTAAATTAATATGTGAGAATTAGCCTAGAAGAGATTGGGCCAAGCAGTGTTTAAAAGAATACAGTTTGTGTGTTGTTATTTTGGGGCATAAGCTAGCCGAGCAGGCGGCCGGGGTGTTGGGGACGCAGCCCCACCGCTCTTATTACTTCATAATGGAATGATTTCTTTGGCAGAGGAAATTTCAAGACTGCAAAATGTTGAATTTATGGCATGTTTATTGTTAATGCTCGCATAGATCTACTGTCAAAAAGAACAAGCGGGGTAAAAAGAAAAACAAAATGTATAGTTTGGATAGTTATAGCCAAGGCACATACTGAAAGAAAGGCTGTAATTGTTAGATCATCAGTCTTTAAAGAGAGGCCTCTTCTGTGCTAGAACAAAGGGAGGGCAAGACCCTGCCCAGCAAGCTTCCAATTTGTAACAGAGAGCTCCCAGAAAGCAGCAAGAACAAACGCTGCTGCTACGGTGATTCAAGGAGTGAAGGGTCCATCCCAAGCCAGCAGCTGAACTAGGCGCTATCTGTATCCCAATGGTGCTGACTTGAGAGACACGAAGCCCTATAAAGCTGAAGTCCCAGGTACCAGACATTGAACTATAGGATTTGGGATTTGTCCTGATGGGTTTTGGTCTTGCTTTGATTTAGCATTTTCTCACTATGCCCCCATTCCTCCCTTCAGGTAAGAGAACATATATTCTGTACCATTATATGTTGAAAGTATATAATCTATCCTTTGATTTTATAAAGGGTTACAATTAAGAGATTCTCTGGAGTGTCAGAAGAGACCTTGGACTTTTAAATAGTGTTGAAGACTATGAAAGACCATAGAAGACTTTTGAAGTTACACTAAATTCATTTTGCATTATGATATGGCCAGGAGCCCTTGGGGTCCAGGGAGCAGAATATAGTTCGAATTAAAAATGTCTCCCATAGGTTAAGTCATTTGGACACTTGGTCTCTAGTTAGTAGTGCTGTTTGGGGAGTCTGAGGAGGTAGCCTTGTTAAAGGAAGGATGTTGCTAGAGGTTGACTTTAAGAGTTCATAGCCTTTTCCCTGCTTCCAGTTTGCTTTGGCTGTTTCATACTTGCAGTTAAAGATGTAATCTCTTAGCTTCCTGCTGTCATGCTGCCCCCACTATTATGGAGTCTAATCCTCTATAACTATAAGCCAAACCAGAGTAATGCTAATCCATGGAGTACTAGGCTATATTTCTAATACTATCAGGAGCCAGGGGTATAGCAGTAAGAATGCAGCATGAATTCTGGGTTCAAGTCCCAGTACCAAACATAAACACAAACAATACATTTAAAAATAGCCCCAGTGGTGGTGCATGCTGGTAATCATATGGGAGGCTGATGCAGGAGGACTGGTGAGGATTTGAAGTCTCACCCTAGGCAAATGCAAATTTTAGGCTAGCCTACATTATGTGTGAGATTTCGTCTCAAGAAACAAAAAACAACAATCAAAAAACCCTCACAAGCTCTTAACAAACGACACCAAAACATCAAATAATAAAAATGCATAAAACGAGGGAGAAGAGCAGACAGAGGCTATACATAGAACAACTGGCTGTGGGTTCACAAGCTGTTGAGTTCACAGAGGTTTTGATATCATTCTATTTGTACAAAGTCAAAATCCTAAAACAAACAAACAAAAAAGTAGCACCCCTGCCATCTACACAGAGGTCACACAATTTAATATAAAGTCTAGGACAAAGACTGTGCCCGCTGCACAGATGAGACTAAGGATGCTGGAGCTCACAGACTATGTGCTCAAAGTCACACAGACAAAAGCCAGAGTCAGTGCCAGTCCAGGATTTGTTGGACTTTTAAGGCTACTATGTCTGCCTGAAAGTTCACAGCAGTGAGGAACAGTAACAGCTAGGAACCAACACACAGGACAGACTTTACCTTCTCGAACCCCTTCCGTCAGGAAAGTACCATAGAACAGCTGCACCATGGGATTTTCAGGCTTATTCCTGGGATTGCTGCTATTTTAAAAGAGAGATAGACAATTCTGTGTCAGTTGGATCAAATACGTTCTCATAAAACCCAAGTGCATTCAAAACCAACAGTAGTCCATTTTCATTAACCACAGACTGCCATACGGCATTTAAGGAAGCAAGGACTGACTTAGTTCAGCACAGACACTGACTGAAACAAAGATACCTGGCATTGTGCTGGAGATGCAAAGTGTGAACCCTGACCTCGGGGATATTAGTCTTTAGGATGTTAGGGAGTCACACACGGTGACAAATGTATTCATATGTATGTGTGTGTGTGTATACATTTGTTATAGACACCTATGTCTGTTGACAGGTATATACAAAAGGTAGAGAATAGCAGAACAGTAAGAATGAACCACACCCCCCCACACCAAGAGTTTTACAAATAAAGTTTTCTCAGTGGCACAACAGAATTAGGGTGCAAATTTTCTTTTCCTAAAGCCTGTTTTACATTGTAGTTAACTCTGTAAGTTCCCAGTTGCAAACTATTTCATGGTACTTTACTCTCCAACCTCAGATTTAAACCTACATAGAAAAGCAGGTTCCTGGCAGCCACAATAGGATGATACATGCATGTCCTTGTGGCCCTGGCTGGGGTGATTGATCCCTATCCTTCGTGAATGCTAAGCAGATGCCACAGGTGAGTGACATCAAATATAATGGTTTCATATCATACACCACATCCACATCTAGGACTCATTTACCAGCTTTTAATCACATCTTACAACCAAGCAGTTAGTTGGGGCTTATTCTTTCACAAGAGAAAAAAAAAGGCTGCAGGTTAAGGGGACAATCTAGCTCTCTAAAGGGAAAGCTAAAACAGGGCTACACAATGAGGAATAGTCCAGTGGCCACCAAGAGGTTTGGCAAACACCAATTTCTACTTGAGAAGAGTGACTTTCCCCCACCATAATTCTCAGTGGTAACTGTGAGTTGGAAGGATGTGCAGACAAACCCTCAACACTCACTTAACATTAACAGCTAGCTGGAACGCATCCTCCAGCCAATCCAGGAGCTTGTGTGTGAATTCACTCACATCTTGCTATAAGAGAGGCACAAATTGCAGTAAGTTAGATGCAATACTGTACTCAGGGAAACAAAGGTTTGCCCTTAAGCCCACAATTAAAGACTCTACTATGACACAATCTCCTTTTTGGGAACCAAACTTGCATAGACACAGGAATGGGAGCCAGCAACTAGAGACAAACTGCAGGGCATTGATGAGATCTGACCATGCTAGGCCAGGAAGGAGTGGAGCTCTGCAGAGCTGGCCACATCTCTGTGTGACAGAGACACAAGCACCAGCTCCAATTAGGCATTTTTAAAAAGGCCCAAAGAACAGACTAGAGTCCACAAGAATTCTATAAGAACTGATGGAGAAAGGCAATTTTACAAACTATTTTGAGAATGCTGGTTAGCTATGTAATGAAGAGCAGGTTTAACACTGCATGCAGAAAGAAGCTGGTGCAACAGCAACAGCTTTGAGTTTAATGGCAGGTGGAGAAAGGAAAGATCGCTCAGAAAAGCTGCTGAATTTAGGTGGTTTGAAAAAGAGGATTTCTATCCTGGAATGATGCTGCAAGCCTGTAATCCCACATTCAGGAGGCTGAGGCTGTAGGATGAGAAGTTCAAAGTTCAAAGTCCACCTGGGTTTAATATTGAGATTTGTCTCAAACTCCAAACCATATTAAGATTTCTACTAGGCAAAGGACTTGACTTTTCTCAATTATCCTTTGCTACAGCTCACTGAATTACTTTTCAAATTCCTTACTGCTTCAACAGCCTCTGTTAACTCTTTTTTTTTTTTTTTAAATCCTCCTGGTTATTGGAGACATCTTGTTAAGTAGCCCTAGATGGCTTGGCGTTCACTGTGTAGACCAAGTTAGCTGTCAATGTGCAGTAATCTCCTCCTGCCTTTGATGCCTGTATACGGGATTAAGGCATGAGCTATCATGCCGGGTGAGGCTGCTACTCTGTCTACCACCACATCTTCTTCCTTTGGTAGTACAAGCACCTTGTATAATTCTCATTCGTGCACATGGACTGCCAGAACCCCGTGTGACCTCTCACTCATGCACACAGACACATAGCATGTACTCTCCCTCACTACACCTCTGAAAGTAAAATAAAGGGTAAATGAAGGTACTCAGCATCCTGTCTAGCTTTGTTCAGAGCTTGTCAAACAATAGCAATGAAAACAGCAGTATCACATTAACAAAGGTGATTTCATATACTCAATCCTGAAATAAAACAAGAGAAGAAACAAAGCCCCCAAGTACCTGCTGCTCCTCTGATGACCGGAAGGCTCCCTTCAGTAGATCCAGGGCTGCAGAAGGATCTACAAATTTTCGATTTGATCCCAACAGTAAAGCAAATAAATACTGAAGCTCTTGCATAAACATGATATTTCTCTTTTCCTATAAAAAACACAGCCAACTTATAAGATCTTATTTAGAAAGTTTGAACAGATAAAGAGAAAAGTTATCAGTAACTATTCTCTAATTCACATTTACCAAGCTCTACAATCAGTCAGAATAACCTAGCAAATAGGAGCCAGATAAAAACAGCAAGGTGTTATTCTAGAACAAAGAGTAAGAATCTAGGGGCCAGGGGCCATGCTATGGAAAAGACAGATGCTCTCTTACTGGAGCTGCCCACGCCGTAGGAGAATGCACTACAGCACGGTGACGAGAGTATGCAGTCAGAGTGCACCCTGATGTCTCTAAGAAGGTCCAGGCTTCTTCCCCAGGATGCTCTGCATCCCTTGACCTCAGCAACCAATGGCATAAGAGAGGACACCAACTGAATCAGAGGTTCTGAGTGTGCCCACGCAGCACAGCACTCAGGTCAGAATGGTGTCTCACTGCTGTTGAGACTGTTTTCCTAATTTTATTCCTACTTAACTGGACATCTCCATAAGTCCTTACTTCTTATCCAAAAGAGGGAGGAGAGTGCCTAACAATGTAACAAGTATCAGCACAAGCCAAAGCCCATCCCAGCACATCTGATCCAGCAACATACAAACTTTGCCTCCGTGCCAACTTACGGTGTGACTTCGACAGTTTTCAAGTACGTTCTGTGGTAGACTATAGCTGAGAACAAGTCTTCGGAACTCAGGCAACTGAAAGAGAGACTGAGAGAAAGAAATTCATTCTCAGCCACTTTCATTTTTAAAGATTTATTAATTATGTATACATATTCTGTCTACATAAACACAAATAATATCAGAAATATACTCTTTGTGTGTGATAGACGCTGGGCATGGAAACTTGGGCCTATAATCTCAGCATCCAGGACTCTAAATCAGAAGGCCTGCCTCATGTTCAAAGCTAGCTACAGTGAGTTTCAGGGACAGCCTTGGCTGCTTAGCAAAATTCTGCCTCAATCAATCAATGTAGCTAGAAGTATTCTCCATCCCACTGGTCCCTCTGGATCAGTTTTTCTCTGCTTGCCTGTTCCCGAAGTCCCCTATGAAATAACTACTCTGAGGCCTATTATCAGTTACAATTATTTGGCAATGTCTTCTTACTGGCGAGCTCTAATGCCTAAATCAACCCATTTCTATTAATCTGTGTATTGCCACAAGGCTGTGGCTTACCAGCGTGGCACTAAGTGACTCCACCTATTCTTCCTCTTTATTTCTGTTCAGATTCCTGCCTGGCTTTACTCTGCTAAGCCATTAGCCAAAACAGCTTCATTCAGTAACTAATAAAAACAAATACAGAAGGACATCCCACATCCTCTCCCTTTTTGTTACAGAGGTGTATAGTTCCATTTGTTAAATTAAAAAAAATAAAACAAATACCTTGCTTAAGGTATACACATGTATGATTAGGTCTGTGGGGGCACAGGTAATGGCAGACAGGACTCAACAGCACAAGGATTTTATAATATTCATTATAAAAAAGACCTGCACATGTGTTGTGTGTCCCAGTGCACACTCAGGGGCCATTAAAAGTATTAGATGTCCTTTTCCATTATCCTCTACATATTCCCTAGACTCAGGGGCTCTCCTGGAACCTCACATGGTTTCTAAGCCCCATGATCTACAATCTCCACCCACTTGAAGCTGGGGTTATAGGCATGTGCTGGATGTCTTGTCTTGCCTGTTACAAGGAATCCAAACTTTGGTGCTCGTAATTGTACAGTAAGGTGTATTTAACTGCTGAGTCCCTGTAATACTCACTTATTATCTGAGTTGTAAACACAGCAGTTTTATTCTGTCGTGTGTGTGTGTGTTCATTTTAAAAAGGATCATTACTGTTGTAATAGGAGCGGCGGGGCTGCGTCCCCAGCATCCTGGCCGCCTGGCTAGCTTATGCCCCGAAATAATTACACACAAACTGTATTCTTTTAAACACTGCTTGGCCCATTATATCTATCCTCTTCTCGGCTAACTCTTGCACCTGGACTAGCCCATTTCTAATAATCTGTGTAGCATCAGTCTTACCGGGAAAGATTTTAGCCTACGTCCATCCTGGGTCGGAGCTTCATCGCGTGTGCCTCAGAGAGCAGAGCTCTCGTGTCCGCCCTGGAGAGGGGAGCATGGCGTCCCTCTGAGCTCACTTCCTCTTCCTCCCAGCATTCTGTTCTGTTTACTCCTCCCACCTATGTTTTAACCTATCAGGGCCAAGCAGTTTCTTTATTGCTTAACCAATGAAATCAACAGATTGATATATGACACTCCCACATCACTTCCCCTTTTTCTGTTTAAACAAAAAAAAAAGGAATGCTTTACCTTTAACATAGCAAAATTACATATAACAAAACAGTTATCAAGTAAAAATTACAATATTTACATCTATTTTATCTTTATCATAACTAAGGAAAACTACAACTATAACTAACTATTCTTCAACTCCATCAAAGACTCCAGAAGGATACACTATTACCTAAGCAAACAAGAAATAAGCAACTTTCAAACTCTAGAAATGACAGAGACATCTCGCTGCCTGGACAGTCACCCAAAGTCTCTCTTTACCGTTGGGGCATCCATCTTCAGCCTACAGGCCCATAGTTTCCAGCAGACATTTCCATGAAGCAGGAAATTTCAAAGGCAGTCACTATCTGCTTGTCCTGAAGAATGTCTTGCAGACTCTTTCATGAATCAGGAACCCCGAAAGATCATCTCACCTTTAGGCAAGTTCAGTAGTCCTCTCTATGCAGGTTCTCTGTGTCCAGTTTAGGCAATAGTCCAGGCAAGAGCAGTTTTCTTGCCCGAATGGCTATTAAACTCCATAAGGATCCTCTTCGATGCCCATCTTCTTCTTGAAGTAGATTAGTGCTGCCAGGAGCAGAGTGTCTCATTGTCATGGAAAAACCCTAAGTTATTAAAACATTTAAAATGCCATATTCTATAATCTTTGAAAGATATGAAGAATGCCTATCTAAAATATATCTATGCACATCTATAAAATCTTAACTAACATGACTACAAACTTGACTATTATGATTATCTATTAACAATCTATATACATTACATTTTTAAGTGAACTACACAATCACAATACCTTAATCAATATCAGAAATACATATACATATAACAAAATTGACCTTAAATCTCTATCAATAAAGCAAAATCTATACTAATGCAAATTATTCATACCTATATCATATCCCCCTTTAAATGTAAAAGAACATTTATAAACCATATTTGGGAACATGGGCGCAGTTTTTTCTCTCCAAACTGCGTCCTGCTGTATAGGGGCGTCGTTAATTGGGTCTTTCATGGTATAACCTGTGTGCCAGGGTCATCTCAGTTGGCAGTTGAGTGAAGTAATTTCTTGAAGGTGTTCACAGCAACCCTTCGGGAGGGCGTGGTCCATCATACCATATTGGGATAGAAGCAATCCACAGACTCTCACCCTCTGTGAAAGCAAAATAAGAAACTCCTTTCCAAAGCATCATGTCCTTAGATCCAAATTTCAAATTCAAGGCATTTTCAAAATATCTATGTTGGATTAGTTCAGCAGCATTTATAAACATATATCTTTTAGCAGTTGTTGCTCCTTCCTCAGCAAACAATTCAAAGAGAGCATAATAGCATACAGTATCAAAATTCTCTGTTTATTTTCCATCTTTGTACGGCTTTATTTTTTTTAACTCTATTTTGTTGATTTTTACTTTTATTTTATATTCTCTGTATATCTTTGTCCTGGAATAACTTTGGAGACCAGGCTGTCCTTGAACTCTCAGAGATCCGCCTGTCTCTGCCTCCCAGGCATTGGGATTAAAGGAGTATGCCACTATACCTTGAACTCACAGAGATCTATTTGTCTCTGCCTTCTAGGCACTGGGATTAAAGGTGTGTGCTATCACACCTTCAAGTCACAGAGGTCAATCTCCCTCTGCCTCCCAAGTGTTGGGATTAAAGGTGTGTACTACCACACCCAACTACCCTCTTTCTTCCTTTTTTTACTTTTAAGAACTTTTAACTTTTAGCTTGCATATATTTTTAACACACTGAAAACCATTTAGAAATTTTCTTTGTCTTTGAACCTCTCTTTACTGTATATCTCTCTTTTTCTGACCACATGAGTCTTTAATTTACCAAGCATTATCAGTAGGACTAAAGCTGTTGCTTTGGCTGCGGGATCCAGCCCATTCCTTAGCTTTTCAGCCTCATAGCGAGATACAGGCTGTCACCATGTTTATCGCCACAACTCTATGGCATTTCAAGGTCCCTGCCAGCAAGCGAGCTTCAGCAGCCTGTGCTTGCAAACTGCACGAACTGCCTGTGTAAAAGAGTCAGAGTTTGCCCTGGCAGGACAGCCCAGAAAGCCGGCATTTTTAAACGGCGCAGCTTTTTTCCTGCTACGGCTGAACACCAAAAGCATGCGTTCAGCTTTTCGTCAATACTGTTTAAGTGTTTCGTGGCAGGGTTTTGCAGCTGAAGCTGAGTCAGAAAGCCTCTCTTAGATGAGAGCGCTTGCTTGCCTCTAGCAAGCAGAGTAGAACCGAGAAATTGCAGCTACCAAGAAAACATGCTTTACTCTTTTCCAAGCTTTCTCAGGCTTTCGGTGGATTCAGTTGTCCACACGTCTGGGCAACAATCTGTTGAAATATGAGCGGTGGGGCTGCGTCCCCAGCACCCCAGCCACCTGCTAGCTTATGCCCCGAAATAATTACACACAAACTGTATTCTTTTAAACACTGCTTGGCCCATTATATCTATCCTCTTCTCGGCTAACTCTTGCACCTGGACTAGCCCATTTCTAATAATCTGTGTAGCATCAGTCTTACCGGGAAAGATTTTAGCCTACGTCCATCCTGGGTCGGAGCTTCATCGCGTGTGCCTCAGAGAGCAGAGCTCTCGTGTCCGCCCTGGAGAGGGGAGCATGGCATCTCTCTGAGCTCACTTCCTCTTCCTCCCAGCATTCTGTTCTGTTTACTCCTCCCACCTATGTTTTAACCTATCAGGGCCAAGCAGTTTCTTTATTGCTTAACCAATGAAATCAACAGATTGATATATGACACTCCCACATCACACTACATAGTTCAGGCTAGTCTCAGACTCTTGAGCCTTCCACTTTAACTTCCCGAGTCCTGGAACTGCAGGTGTGTACCCATACATGGCTCTCAGTTACCCACCTTAAACGTCAAACTGGCCCTCTATTCTTTCATTTCATACCTCAATAACCCAAAGGTCAGGGCCAGACTGTGGTCTTTCCAACTTTAGAATGTTTACATAAATGCTGTCAGCTGAATGCCCCTAATTCCAAAGTCTGAAATTCTCAAGTTTTGGGGATTTTGAATATGCTATCCTGTTAGTCAACTGGTTTTCCTATAACCTTCAACAACTATTACAAAATCCATCTGTCCTTTCACCAACTTTTCAAAAGAAAAAAAATGGCTGAAAGCAGTGTATAAGGAAAACATAAGCCTGTTCAATATCTCTTACCCAAGTAACAGTTAAGGGCATCATGAATTCAGTGTGTTTCTGTCTCCACACACACATACATAAGACAGATGTAGGAAGTAACTGACTGCTCACAGAGTCCTAGTTCTACCTTCCTACATCTTTTAACTTTTTTCTTATTTTTTATGACAGGGTCTCACAGGTCTTGGCTGATATGGAATGCACTATGAAGCCCAGGCAACCTTCTTGCCTCAGCTTCAAAAGTGCTGATTACAGATTCGTGCCACCCTGCCTGTTTTGCTCCGTACTACATACACTTTGCTTTTCATTTTTTTTTTAACTTTATTTTATGTGCATTGGTGTGAAGGTGTCAGATCCCCTGCAACTGGATGGATCTTCAGACAGTTAGTTGTGAGTTGCCATGTGGGTGCTGGGAATTGAACCCAGGTCCTCTGGAAAAGCAGTCAGTGCTCTTAACCACTGAGCCATCCCTCCAGACCCCTTTGCTTTTCATTTTAAGTATGTATTTACTGAGGGCTGGGGAAGCAGCACGCACACATCAGGTAATGTGTAAAGTCAGAGGACTAACTTGCAGGAGTCAGTTCTCCCCAACACCTATCCCATTCTCTATTCTTACCCAGTCAGTTCTAGCAGATTTCTTTCTCACATGGGTTATATATTTTCTAATTTTTACTCACAAATGTTCTGTATGTAACTATATGACCCAAGCCCTAGTCACCTTCACGTCCCTCCTTACTGGTCAAGCCATCACTGACTGACCCACAGAAGCAGCAGCCCCTTCTCCCACCTCCTTCACAATGCCTTTGTAGCACTTATCACTACCTGATTCTGTTGACTGACCACTCCACTGTTTTAAAGTAGATTTCAGGAGAATATGGGCTTTGTTTTAGTCACTGTTGTTTCCTGGGTCCTAATCAGAGTCAGGCACAGAGTAAACTGAGTGTACTTGAAGTGTTTTGGCTTTTGAGCAGCGGGTTGGATGCCCACAGAACCATTTAATAGACACGCCTGGGGGGCTGGAGAGATGGCTCAGTGGTTAAGAGCATTGCCTGCTCTTCCAAAGGTCCTGAGTTCAATTCCCAGAAACCACATGGTGGCTCACAACCATCTTTAAAGAGGTCTGGCGCCCTCTTCTGGCCTTCAGGCATGTACAGAGACAGAATATTGTATACATAATAAATAAACAAATAAATAAAAAAAAAATAGACACGCCTGCAGGGACGGAGAGGGAGCGACACTGGCCACATGAAGCTTATGATGCCTGGAAAATACTTTTTTTTAAAAGTGTATTTTGTTTTATATGCATTAGTGTCTTGCTTGCACATAATATATATGTGCACCACATGTATGCTTGATACCCATGGAGTTCAGAAGAGGTACTGCATCCCCTGCAACTGGAGATAGGGATGGTTATGAGTCACCATGAAGGTACTGGAAACCAAACCCAAGGTCCTCTGCAAGACTAACAAGTGCTTCTAACTGCAGCCCTGGGAAATATTTCTTGATAGCCACTTCTCTCTAAGGAAAGCCACCCACCTGCTTGGCTTTACTTTGACTCTTTTCTGAACTAGAAATGCATATAGTTAACTCCCATATAATGTCTCATACAAGTGTAAAACATAAGCATCTTGAACTCAGCATAGCTACAGCCTTATTGGCAATTTCTGGCACACACAAATTATTCCTCTTGAGATACTCCAGATGGACCTTGCAGTCTTTCTCATTTCTCTCTTGCAGGTATCATTCATCAAGTCCTATAGATTTCACTCACTCCAAGAGTGTTTCCACAGAGTTGAGGATGTGGCTCGGTGACTAAGAGTTCTTGTCTAGCACACACAACACCCTGGAGTAGATGGGTGGATGTGTGTGTGTCCTTATATTGAATTCATGCATATAGCCTGCATAGTGGTACATTGCTATAATAGTGGTGCATACCTATAATCTCAGCACTTGGGAGGAATAGGCAAAAGAATCACAAATTTGAGGCCAGCCTGGGCTACATAATGAAAGAGAGTATTTTTACTTCTCTCTTTCCAGGATACCTTATCTGCCATGCCTCTACTCCAAGCTACCCTGAACAGTATTCATTGTTGACCCTAAACGTTTAATATATTTATATTTCAGTACTTCCCAGTTTAGACACCATAAATTATCAATCCAAAACATACAAAAGTAAGTATAGTGTGTCCTTACATGCACATGCCGAGTAGATATCAGACAACTTGCAGGAGTTGGTTCATTTCTCCCACCAAGTGGGGCCTTGATCAAACTCATTGTCTCTGGGCTTCCAGCAAGTGCCTCTACCCAGTGAACTATTTAGCTACCCTTGTTTTCACTTTCAGAAGTCAACTTCACATCTCTCATTTTAGCTAATTAAGTTATATCCAGAAGAAAACAGCTGTCTCTTAAAAACACCATACCTGAATAACAGCACTGAACCAGCATGTGTTGCCAACATTTTTCAGCCCAACTGGCCAACCATCCACTCTCCTCCAGTTATTGGGATTATGGTTTTCTCCCCAAACTTCACAGCGTTTTCGCTTTGAGCGCTTAGTTTCTGCAGAGTTTGCCTCATGCATTCTGTAGCATGCATATCAAAAACACCACATATCAAAAGAAAAAGAAAAGCAGTTTAAAGAATTATTTACTATACACAGGATGCTGGCAATTTTGCACAGATGATTCAAATATCAGAATAATCATTCACTGGACAATCATTGGCTACAAAACAGTTCTACAGCTATATGTAAGTGAAAATTGAGTTTTATACACAAATTTAAGCCTTCCATAACAGGTACTATTTCTAGTCAGGCCCACAATGAAAATGAGTTGAGATTCAAGGCTATTCACACCCACCACATTGAAGGTTTTCACTCAACCATGCTATCCTATCAAAGGGCTTGTCAGTGAAAGGGGGAAATGAGGCACTATGCAAAAGCTAGGAGCCTCCAAACTGCCTCGCACAAAATTCTCTATTCTATGTTTCTCTGAAAAAGAAACTCAAGAGGTGTTAGGAGACAAGTACAGAAATCAAAAGAAGCCACAGCTGGAAGTGGATGTCTGTGAACTACACAAGTACCACATTAGTACCAAATTCTAACATCATACATAACTGGAATCCCAGCACTCTGGAGGGTGAGGAAGAAGGGTCTCAAGTTCCAGGCCACTCTGAGACACCGCCCCCCAAGAAAGAAAGAGAGAGAGAGAGACAGAGAGACAGAGACAGACAGAGAGACAGACAGACGGGTAAAAGGGGGGGGGGATGAATAATAAGCTAAAATTGCTCCTTAAAGAAACTTTATCTTAGTGCAATAAAGGAACAGAATGAACTCTGAGTAGCTTTCCAAGAACAAAAAACAAAGTAACCACAGGGAACAAAGATCACAAATTAAAGCAACAACCTATTAAGATCTCTGCCATCAGTTTGAATCTTAGGAGACTCCAGTAGACTCAATGCAATGGCTGCCTGAAGGTCATCTTTGTTGTCATGAGTAAGGTCTATCACTTCTGTTAGGAAATAGAAATGTGATTAGTTTGTGTGCAGAAAGAAAAGGTAAAAATATTTTCTAAACCATATCCAATCCCTAGTTCTCACCACAGAGGCTCCTCTGTACACAATCCTGAAATTGTCTCTAAGTCAAATGAACAACTTATCGCTGTATTGTAATCTTGTCCTCCCTAACAGTTCAGAAGCAAGCTACTAACCTACAGTGCACCAGAGGCTAGGGGAGATGGATCACTGCTTAGTGCTTGCTGCTTAAGTATAAAAATCCGAGTTCAGATTCCAGTATCCAGGGAAAAGGATACACATGCTAATAAGCACATGCCTATAATCTCAGCCCTGGGAGGCAAAGAAAGTAAAATTCCAAAAGGACTTGGTGAGGTCAAGTCCAGTGAGCAGTCCTGTCTCAAAAACTAAGTAAGGCAGAGGGGCTGGAGCTCAGCATTTAAGAGTACCTATTGCTCTTGCACAGGACCCAGCACCCACATGGTAGATTAAAACCATCTGTAACTTCAGTTTCAGGGATCCAACACCCTTTTTGGCATCTGAGGCAAGCATGTAATGCATTTATATAAACACAAGCAAAACACTCATATACATAAAAATAAACAGAATTTTAAAAATAAGTAAGATGGAATGTGATAAACAAAGACACCCGAAGCAAACCTCTGGCCTACACACACACACAGACATGCGCGCACACACACACAGACATGCACACACACACACTAAATTCATTAATATTCAATAAATCCAAAAATACATTCTGTATCTACAGGTTAATAACTTTTATCATTGTAAAACATGAGCTACATTTAAAATATCTTAGCAAAGGATAGTCAACTGCTTTCTATAGTGAGTAGAGGACGTTTTATGAAGTTGACCTATGACCTAGTATAGACATACTAAAACTAGTCAAGTAGAAAAAAACATTTACATCCAGCCCGGGCTACACAGTGAAATAGTAAGAAAGGAGGCATTTGAAAAGCTTGAACTCAGGCCTGGCTCTCAGCGACTCGTCAAAGGTCAGTGTGATGAATGAGGAACCACGGTGCTGTCAGAGAAGGATCACAACAGGCGAGACCTACTTGCTAACAGTTGTCTGCTGGTAGAGCTCCGTTCACCTTCGGACGACTCTGTGGCAGTCGTGTCGTGACTGGGCTCCTTAGCTCTTTGGTCAGTGAGAAGGCTGACAGCCTGGGTGATGTCACCATTACTGGCCTAAAAGGAAGAAAAATAATAAGTTCCAAAAGAAAAGTATCAAAGAATTAACAGTATGCAGTATCTGGTGTTAATCTTTTACTACTATGGCTGACACAATGAGTAAGCCTATGCATAGTGCTGGGGCAGACAGCAGAGTAAGAAAATGAAGGCAGGAAGCCTGATGCACCTGGAGGTGTAACAAGCCCTAGTGATAGGACAAGACTCGAGGCTCAGATTTTCACAACCTGAAAAGCAAACCACAGCCTTGTTGGATGGTGCAGTCATTGCTCCAGGAACCTAACTCCACAGACCAGTTAAGACACAGTGAGTCACAAAAGGGGACTGGGAGCCAACACAGGTGGTAAGTCAGCCTGGACAGTAAAGTCATGAGTAGCCACCGTATTTTATAAAGGTGACATATCTGTTTTGAACTTCTTATGAGAAAATATTCTAAAAGGTACAACACTAGAATGAAGACCCGAACCTTACATTCACTGCCTGCCCTCAACATTATCCAGTCACGGCCAGTCATGCTTAGCTACACTGCCTACACCTGCTGGCTAGGCTGAAACTAGGTGTGTTACCATTTCCTTGGGTAACATTAAGAATGTATCTTTACAGATTATAACCAACAATGCTCAAGAATAACACTGTCATGCCTGAAGAGCGGCCGATTTCTCTGCTGGAATATTCTTTGGTTTGAGGGTTGCATGCAAGATCCATATAAGGTCTATACAAAGGACATGGATGATGGATTCCCACTGGCTTTCCCAACTGTAAGTTCCCACCATCTTCTGGAAGTTTCTCTGTGGAGGAAACTAGCCTTATCTGACCTGCAGGACTCTTCCTGTGTTCTGGTCTGGTATAAAGATAGCCTGACCTGACACACCTATGAGGAAACTGTTTCAGATCCTGTCAGCTAAGCCGGGATGAGAAACCAACCTTTAATGCTTCATGAAGGAAGGAAGGGTCCTGGATGCCTGTGATTTCCCGCAGTTGATTTAACAGCATCTGGCAGCTCTGTTTTTGAAAAACAAAATCAGATATATATCAGTCAGAAAGCAGACCTGGGTACCTCTTGGACAAAGAAGCCCAAGACTTGCATTTGTCATTTTAAAGCAATGAAAAGGTCCATGTAGTAGGTTACTGATAGTCAGACACGCTCTAAAATGCAGAATCTGCATTCTGTCATAGGAAATACTTTGGGCAGTTACGAGAGAAATATGACTCAACAGAAAACTCCAAATACCTACGTCAGTTGTAACCGGTCAGCCTTAAGGAGCCTTGGGCTTTCCTCTCTGGACAGTGCTTCAGTAGGTCATAGGAGTCCAGGGAATCTGCATGGATGCGAGGATGAGCTTTTTTAAGCTTTACCGTGGATGCCATTTGTGTGTGTCATTTTTCACTGACAATAAGCTTCTAACTCTGTAATTAACAAATGGCTTGTACCACTAACTTAAAAAGGAAGCACAGCTAAAGCTAGTACTTTCTGAATTATCAAATAAGGCATAGAGTTCCAGAAGGATGAGCTATGGAATGAATGTTTCCATTAACCTGGACCATGGAAAAACCTAACATCAGCTACACAGATAATCCTAAAACCCTTTTTCAGCCTTAAGTGTTCACCCTACCATCCTGTTTATACAACCTATAGACAAGGACGGCTCAGCTGAAACAACTGGTCGGTCAACACGAGACACAACAGTCTTTTAGCCAACACTGAAACAAAATAGTTATAGATTATTCCAGTAAGCAACAATTTATTCCATACTAAAACTGTGCCAGGATTAAGTCCTGACTCAACACTGCAGGCTTTACCATTAAGTTCAGTCAGTAATGGCTGAGAGACAGCCTCCATTTACCATTCACTGCCAGCTGTAACCGAAACCGTATCCTGAAGTCTCCAACAGCTGAGGGCCCGCTGGCAACACATAAGTGCCACAATCAGAAGCAACTGATTGAACAGCCCTCCCCAGGCCTGGAAAAGGGGTCAGAGCCTTTCTCTGGTCAGAAGCTGGAAAGGAATCGTCCCACTGAGACAGCTGTCTTCAATATTATGGGTCCTGATAATCCCAGTCACCAGAAATGGGCTGATTATCAGGCCAGAGGGGCTGAGATTTAGGTTTGGTAAAAAACAGAAAATGTAAGCTTTTTTTTTTTTTTTAAAAAAAAGGCATCAATATCCTTCCAGATAAATTATAATTCCATTTGATTTCACCACGCTAAAAAAAATTGACCATGTTAAAAAAATCTGGAGTCTACAAAATTTTCTGGAAAACCAAAATCAACATACCCCCAAAGTCATGAAGAATGGAGGGGACAAGAGGAGCCTGATAATATCAAACTAGAACAAAGGTGGAAATGACAGACAGACCCCAATAACCACAACGTCATCTGGAATTGCTCTGAATGTTATCAACCAGCTCGATACATAGACAAAGAAACAGTCCCAGCAAGAAATACTGACTATTGTGCACCACCTTCATAGAGCCCTGTGCTGTTCTCAACACCCAGCAAGCACCACATGATGCTGATTTCCCTCCCTTACTCTCCTAACAAACCGTGTAAGAAATAACGTACAAAGTGACTACTGAGGTGTGCTCACCACCAGCGCCTCTAAGGAGACAAAACACTGGAGCAAATGCCCTCTTTTTTTTTTTTTTTTGTTTTGTTTTTTCGAGACAGGGTTTCTTTGTAGCTTTGGAGCCTGTCCTGGAACTCCCTTTGTAGACCAGGCTGGCCTCGAACTCACAGAGATTCGCCTGCCTCTGGCTGGGATTAAATTAAAGGTGTGCGCCACCACCGCTCGGCTAGCAAATGCCCTCTTAATGCAAACTTCTTTCCTGGATTTTGACCTTGAACTTTGCATGGTAATAAACTTCTATTTTTAAATATTTGCCAGCCTTTATACTATCAGGAGCTGATTACTTAGAACAATGTGTTGTAAAAGACTATCATGGGGAAGTACGAGGGTCAATACTGCGTGTTTGAATGACTCAGAGGTGCCATCAGTTACTCGAAGAAAAATCTGCTACCACTGGAACTATGCCAGGGCCTAGTGACAGTCCCAGTCACTTACTCCATCCAGCCTCTTGCAGCTGAAATGTTCTCACTTATGCCGAGGAACCAGCAATTCCAGGTGCATTTCCTGGCATTCAACAGGCAATTCTTTTGCATGTTTCTCAGCAACAAAACTAAACATGGATGAATACACTCCTGGCACCTTTCTAGTTTCTGGAACATAAAGCATTTGATTGTAGTGTTGCATGAGAATTTCACACTGCAGGTTGCTCCTCCAGTGTTAAGTGCTTTGTCTCACAGGAAGTCGAACACACACTCCCTGGGCCTGCTTCCCACTTACTCCTTCACACACAAGTTTTGTTTGCTTTTCTTTTTTGTCTTTATGCTAAATCACAACGCAATCTTTTAAAAGTCATTTAAACACCTGGCAAATGACATGGGGAGCAACAGTGGGTGCAACTTGACTACTATTCCTAACAATCTGACAGTAGGATTGAGCCCAGAGCTTCATGAAAATTAGACAAGCATTCTACCAACCAAGGTTCATTGCCAGTCCCAGCATTATATATTAAGTGTTAATTTGTAAATGTTTTACTTTATGTGTACAGGTGTTTTGGCCTACATTTCTGGATGTCCATGCCTGGTGCCTAGGGAAGTCAGAAAGATTAGATCACTTGGAAATGGAGTTAAACAGTGTGAGCTTCTATTTGGTTCTGAAACTGAACCTGGGTCCTTTGAAAGAGAAGCCAGTGCTCTTAACCACTGAACCATCTCTCCAGTCCCTTGAATGTTAATTTTACAAGGGCAGGTGTGATGGCTTGTAACTCGAATCCCAGTACTTGGGAGACAGAGGCAGAAGATTTCTGCAAATTAGAAGACAGCAAAGCCTGTTTCAAAAACCAAAACAACAGGAAGAATTACAAAAGAAAGTTTACTTATGTATTTATTTGTTTGTTCTTCCTGACAGGGTTTCTCTGTATTTTGGCTATCCTGGAACTCACTCTGTAAACCAGGCTGTTCTCAAACTCAGAGATCCACCTGCCTCTGCCTCCTGAGCGCTGCTGGGACTAAAGGCGTGCGCCACCACCTCCAGCAAAAGAGTTTATTCTTACAAGGGCAAATCAAGTCATTAGGCTCCCACAGTACCTCCGCTCAGTCTCTCTGGAACTTCATAGGAAGTGGATTTCAATGTTAACTCAGTCCAACTACAGCACTCCACAGAAAGCACACACTCTCGTGCAGACAAGACAAAGCCTGTGCTCTGTCCTGATGAAATCAAATGATGACAAGAACCAACAGGCTCGCATTTCCTTGACTAAATTTGCACTGTTTTCACAAAGCATGCCTTCTCTTTTCCTGCCCAGAGGCAGTAACGAGAGACAGACCCAATCCATCTCCAAGACTAGCTGCCACCTAGGCTCAGCCACACGGTGACAGGAGAACCAACCAGAGATTTCTCTTACTCATTTTTAAAAATTTTCATACAATATGCTTTGATCATATTCTTTGCCCTCCCAGTTCCTCCCCACTTCCCTATCCACCCAACTAACTTCATATTCCCTGTCTCAAAAAAAGAAACAAAACAAAACAAAACCACCAAACCATAACAAAAGCAAGCACACAAACAAAACTAAAAAAAAAACAAAACAAGGAGTCCAGTTTGTGCTGGTCAACTACTCAGCAGCAAGGAGCCTATCCTGGAGTGTGGTTGATACACCCATGGTCACTCCACTGGAAAAAAACAGATTTTCCCTCTCCCAGAGGGTATAAATTACAAATAGCTTCTTGATTAGGGATGGGATTTTGCTGTCTTTTTGCCTCCTTTCTGGCCTAGATTTCCAGACCCTTGAGGGTATGGGGAAAGGGGTAGATTTCTCTTAATGCAAAAAACAACTCACTTCATGATACACAAAAAATAGGATTACAGGAATTAAACAAAACAAACCCCTAAATTATTGGTCCAGTAACAAGTAGTAATTGGCCTAATATGACTATAATTTAAAAAACCCCTCACCAAAAATGTAGTTATTAACTGTTGTGTTTGTGTTCATATGTCTAAGTGCCAGCACACACATGCATGCCACAGGAGTGGGGTCAACCTTGCTTGACGCAGGGTCTCCTTTTGGTTACCTGCCTTGCAACTTTTCAGGAACACTGGAATTACATACTCAAAACACTGTGTGTGGATCCTAAGTGTTCTACCCACTGAGCTATCTCCCCAACCCCTATTACATCCATCTGTTCAAACAGTGATGCTCCTTTCCCTGTTCTAATGTTATGATGCCCTATCTCGTCTACTATTAGGACCTCTAGCTCACAACTAAGCTGGGAGTGCTGATTCACACCCACAACTTCAGCACTGAGGAGGCCTAGGCAGGAAGAATGCCATAAGTCTGAGGCCAACCAGCACTAATGGAAAGACTGTCTCAAAAAGCACAAGCAATAAATAACAAGCATGCGTGCATCTATCTACCCACAACCACACATGTATGCTTAATAAATAAAATGTAATAATAAAAATGACAGTACTGAAGAAATAAGTGTGTGTGTGTGTCAACAGTTCTTACTGAGATATCGGATGTAACAAACAGTTGTCTTAACAAGTGTTTCTTTTAACTAATTTTACTTTTATTTTTCATTATGTGTAATGTGTGTAGTTTGTACACATGGGTGCAGTACCTTTGGAGGCCAGAAGAGGAGGTCACAACCTCTGAAACTGAAATTACAGATAGATAAGAAGCACCACGTGAGTGGTAGGCACCAAACACAGATCTGCAAAAGTAGTACCCCTGAACCAGCTCTCTGTACCCCAGCTTAACAGTTCAATGAGACTGCTATTAACTCTCTAAACTCCACAAAAACGGAATGGACCAGCAACTTATTTTTGTTTTTCTTCTAGCAACACTTCTACGCCATTCCAATTTATTCATGGGAAGAAGCCTAACATAGTCATTATGACATGACTTGATTATGGGGGACAGGAAACTCAGCTTTTTGTGAACAGAAGAAAATCTTGATATGGGCTAATTGATTATTTATATGAATTATGTAAAATACTATCAATGTTTAAACCCAAAACTGAGTCCTCCCTCTGGATTACAGTCTATAACAAGCCAATAGCAGTTAAGCAACAAAACCAGCTCACAGTCTGGATTATAAGAAGAGTGGAGAGACAGTTTGCACATGATTTTGGACCTATGTGCTCGGAGTCAGAAGCATACGGACACAGAAAAAAAGGCCTGAGGGGGAGGTGCTAATAAAGTGGAGCTCGTGGCTTTTCTGAGAATGGACAGACGCTCTGGGAACCGGGCACTAACTCTTCTCTCGTTTTATAATTCTTGCCATCTAGCTACTCTCACAGAGTTGAAGTAACACTGAGCATGCAGACAGGAACATAATGCACTACAAGTTGTCTGGTGCTCATTCTGGCAGTCATATGAGGGCCAACTAGTTTGGGCCAGCCCACCTTGGCCTACAGACACCCAATATGCAAACATAAGAGTAGGTAGTAGAAGTGCAGCTAAGCAGGCAGTATCTAAGTGGGCAGATATGTTGGAGCAGTAACTGCTTGCTCAGGAAGACCAATGAGGGTCTAGGACTAGCCTTAGCTACATAATGAGTTCCAGAACAGTGTGGGTTTACATGATGAGTTCTAGGTCAATCATATAGAAGGGACTGATCTTAAAAAACAAAGAAGGGGAAAGGGCTCAGGACCCTCTCCCAAAACCAATGGACAGATAATGGCTTCTGGGAAAGGAAGACATTTTCTTCAGTTGTGTAGCCACTGGTAAGTTGTCCACACACCTGTAAACAACCCGGTATAAGCCATGCTCTTGTAACAGCAATTAAGCCCACCAGGTTCCCA
This sequence comes from Microtus oregoni, assembly GCF_018167655.1. Classification (NCBI taxonomy): domain Eukaryota; kingdom Metazoa; phylum Chordata; class Mammalia; order Rodentia; family Cricetidae; genus Microtus; species Microtus oregoni. The sequence goes on along the minus strand of NW_024543831.1, from coordinate 5,943,014 downwards.
AAGGGACATCAAAGTCAGAGGATGAGTTGCCAAGAAGGGGAATCAGGAGTCAGAAGGAAACCAGGGGAGGGAGAGATAATGGGGGTGAATATGATCAAATATATGCATACGAAAAAGTCACAATGAAACCCACTGTTGTATATAATTAATAAACAGCAATGGAAATGTTTTAAGTTGGGGCAGGTCGTACAACTTAGCAGCTAAGAATACTGAATGCTCTTCCAGAGGATCTAAGTTTCAATTCCCAGTACCTACATAGCACTTTTGGACTGTTCATTCCAGAGAATCTAATGCCCTCTTCTGGCTTCCTAAGGTACTGCACACACGTGGTACACAAATACACATGTAGGCAAAACAGCCAACACTTATAAAACTTTAAAATGGTGTGTAGGGGTACCTATGTGTAACAGTAATCCTTAAGGCTGAAGCAAGAGGATCAGGCACTCAAGACTAGCTTAAAGCCAGGTTGGGCTATAAAAATACTGTTTCAAAAAATAAAACAACAATTTCAGCTGGGCGGTGGTGATGGAGACAGAGGAAGGCAGATCTCTGTGAATTTGGGTCAGCCTAGACTAGAGTGAGTTTCAGGACAGCCAAAGCTGCACAGAGAAACCCTGTCTTGACAAACCAACAAAAGAAATAGACAATTTCGGCTAGGTCATACAGCGATAACAAAAAGTCAAAATGGGATGAAATATACCTGTTTCAGTAACTATCTGGCTTGTACTAGAAAGGAAGGAAAGTAGAAAGGAAGGAAGGAAGGAAGGAAGGAAGGAAGGAAAGCAGGCGGGCAGGCGCGTGCCTGTAAGCATGAATATTTACCATACTACATACCTTGCTTCTCTCTTACTGCAGAAGATCTAGGAGAATGCTCCATTCCTTTCAGTACACACCCAACCAAATATGAGAAAGAAGACCACAAAGCCATCACTCAGCTGTGTGGAACGTACCTACAAAACCTAAGAAAAACACCGTTCAACAATGTACTATGAGGGCAAAATAATAGAGGAAGATGAGCCATCAGGTTTATATGCCCAGTTTTAGAAATCTAGGCACAGTAAAATGTTATTATTAGGTGTCTCCTGGTATGGCACTGGGTTATGAAGGTTCTTAAAGGCAGAATGAGTTCAGGCTTGATGTGATGGCAGAAGGGAAGCAAGCAGGCTCCACAGCAGGGAACATGGGGCAAAGACACTGTGTGTGTGTGTGTGTGTGTGTGTGTGTGTGTGTGTGTGTAATTGCTATGCCACATATGCATGGAGGTAGGAGCACAAACTGTGGGAGTTGGTTCTCTTCTTCCACCATGTGGGTCACAAGGCTGAAACTCAGATCAGGTTGTTAGGTGTGGCAGCAAGCACCCGCATTTGCTGTGCCATCTCACTGGCTCAGATAAGGTATTTAAATTTAAAAAAATATTTTATTATTTTTACGTGTATTAGCGTTTTGGCTGGATGTATGTTATCCATGTGCAAGCAGCACTTAGAGAGGACTGTAGGCATAAGAAGGCATAAGAGCCCTGCTGGAACTGGAGCTAAAGATGGCTGTAAACTGCCTTTTGAGTGCTGGAAATTGAATGTAGGTCCTTGGGAAGAGCAGCCAGTGCTCTTAACCAAACCGTCCTTCCAGCCCATGGGAAAGGTATTTCAACAGATAATCTAACACAAGTCAACAACTGGTTCAAAGTGGGGTGAGACTAGGGAAAGGCAGCCTTACAGCTGAGTCATGGGTCTTCTGAAAAAAACAGAGGTAATGAGAGGGACATGATGCAGGAACAATGTGGAGGTAGAACATGCCCTGAATATCTCAGAAAACGGGGCAAGGCTTAGTCAAATGTTTGCAGACAAACTCCACAAAGTTGTCCTCTGACTTTCACAGGTATACTGTAGTGTGCATATACCCCCCCCCACACACACACTAATACTAACAGGAAAAAATAAAAGTGAGTGTGATCAAGGAAAGACATGCCCACACCGAGCTTCTACACACACACACACACACACACACACACACACACACACAAAACACCTGCAAGCATACACACCCAACACAAACAGCACTATGCACAAAATGCTAACTGCTGCATGAGTCCACTGACATGAAACACCTAGGATAATCTAGAAACAGAAAGCAGCAGGCATTGCCAGACATTAAGGGCAGGAGAAACGGAGTGACAGAATAATATAGAATTTTCTTTTAGAATAATCAAAATTTGGAGACTTTAAAAGAAGAAAATAGCTGGGTTTGGTGGCGTGGTGCACACCTTTAATCCCAGCACTTGGGAGGCAGAGGCAGGTAGATTTCTAAGTTCGAAGCCAGCCTACTCTACAAGAGCTAGTTCTAGGACAGGCTCCAAAGCTACAGAGAAACTCTGTCTCAACAAAACAAAACAAAACAGAAAGAAAAAAAAAATAATTAGGACAGAGTCCTGTTCTGGGGCACAGGGTGGCCTTGCCTGAGTGCTGGGATGATGGTGTGTTGTGTACCCCTACTGCCCAGCACACTCAAATTTACACTGCCTACTAGAGTTAATATAGCATGCTGCTGGTACCACTCCTAATCTCCTTTAGGTTGGCTTGACTGATACTCTGACCTTCCTTTCCATGTGGAAAGCCAGACCAGACTGCAAAGGACTCTCACCAACCTCAACCTTCCCAACCTGGCAAATGAGGTCCATAGCATCCACTTTGACAGCGAGGGCAAGATGCCAATAAAGAAACACCTACAGCCATGGTCAGTAAAATGAAAACCTGCCATGTGATCACTTTGTCCAACTAATGTCTGCTCGTGTGTATAGTAAAATCACTGATACCCTAGAGAAAAGGGCCCGCTACAGGCTCAGCACCACTACTTACTAGATGTCTCACTCTAAAAACTCTATTTTCAGACATACCTGACTTCAGAGGTAAGAAGCAGGTTCAATGACAATTTAAACTTAAGTGTTTTACAACCAAGTGGGCATCAAAAAGTTAAATCCCAGCACTCAGGAGGGAGAGGCATGCAGATCTCTGTGGGTTCGAGGCCAGCCTGGTCTATAAAAAGAGTTCCAGGACAGGCTCCAAAGCTACACAGAAAAACCCTGTCCTGAGAAACCAAAAAGTTGAAAGGCTACTTTTTTGTTTGTTTGTGTTCTGGACAAGGATTTACTCTGAAGCACGATTAATAAAAACTCAGAGAGAGATGGAAGTGGCAAGCACAGCTTCTGTAAAATTCTCATCATGAAATGGCCATGTGAACTGATCTGGGCTCCAGCAAGTTCAGAGCCAGTTGGGCAGTGGCTTGTAGACAGCCTGACTTGGGAGAGCAGTTTGTAGGCAGTTAGTGGTTTCACCTAATCAGCATCTGCTAGGGGACTGATGTGAGGCTTGCCAAAAGACTTGTGCATGCTTGATGTGTGTGTGTGTGTGTGTAGGTCAGTTGGTTCTGTCCTTCCACCTTCATATGGGTTCCCAGGATTGAACTCCGGTAGTTAGGGATGCTCAGCAAGGACTTTACCTGCCAAGCCCTCTTGTTGGCCCAAATGAGGTTTTTAAGAAGAATTTTATTTTCTACTTCTTTTGAGGCAGGGCTTTCTGTATCCCAGGCTAGCCCTGACTTCACAGCAGTCCCTCTGCCTCAGCTTCCCTAGTGCCACCACATCTGGTCTGTCATTGTTATTATTTATGATCCCTCGTTATCATGTTTTAAACTGATATTTGTTTTGGAGTGTGAGCTTATTATTTGCATGAGTTAATTATTTTTTTTTCTAAAAACTCCCAATATATATGTAAATCACTTTCCCTAGTCTCTTCATGGCCAGAACTTTTTAAAATAAATATTAGACCTGGGAAAATAAACTCTGAATTCAACACATTATGTAATCTTGTTTTTTTTCTTTTGGGGTTTGTTGTTATTTGTTTTTGTAACCCTATCTTTTTAGCCCAGGTTGGCCTCAAGCTTGCAGTAGTCTTCCTTCCAGGCCTGCCTGCCTAAGGCTGTTTCTTCTGTTACTGGGGGTTGGCCCTAAGACCTCCTGCATGCTAAACAAGCACCGGTTCAATGAGCTACATTCTCAGTTCTTTACAGTGCCTGGTTCACGGAATTGATGGGCTCCCTTTTGCACAGTGAAACAGAAAGAAGCCTGACCGGGCTGGGTGGTAGTGATACACATAACTCCAGGAGAGGCAGGGGAATCTCTGTGAGTTCAAGACCAGCCTGGTCTACAGAGTTAGTTATAGTACAGCCAAAACAATATAAAGAAACCCCACCTCAAAAACAAACAAACAAACAAACAAAAGCCCTAACCCCTCTACATATATTTGTGTGTGGTTTTAGCAAGCTTACTTATATCCTTGCTTAGAATCTAGGAAGCAACCTGTCTGTCTCCTCTCAGCTTCAGTTAATTCTGCTCACCTGTATTTTCCAAGTTTTTTTTTTTTTTTACACTAACTCTTAATCATACTGTTACTGAAAAGAAAAAAAAAGATTTGGTTTTTGAAAAATGGTCTCACTTTGTCATCAATACTGGCTTGGAACTTACCAGGTAGCCCAGGCTTGAATCCAACTCACAGCAAACCTCCTGCTTCAGCAAAGCTTTTAGAGAAGGATTTTCAATGTCAATGGCACTCTGGCAAAAATGGCCAACATTTCTAAACTCTTCCAGTTTTCTTTAAGAATGTGGCAAGCACCACAGTGACACAGTACTTCTCTGTGTGACCAGGGAAAGTGGCATGATGACAGGAAGTGGGCAGACTAAGCCTATTTTCTAGAAAAAGACTAAAAGTGCCAGAAGACTGTGCCGAGGAGGCGTGAGTGTTCTGAGCCTGTGGGCAGAGCTAAAGCAGAGACCTGGCTAGGAAGGGAGCTGAGAGGAGAGGCAGATCTACTTCTCTGCGGGCTTTGTTATGAGGATGATAAAAGAAACCAATAAAATCATGAGGTTCTATTCATTTGGACAACAACAACACACAGGTGGGCCTGGAAACTACCTCTGCATGGGGGCAGCAGATGATGTTGTTGCCGGAAGTGTTTGGAGGGTTTGCTGCTGCTTTTGCTCTCAGGATTAAGGGCTCCTATGCATAGCTGAATAGGAATTCTATCCTTAAGCTCCTAAAAGTTTTATGTGCAAATGAGTCCCCAAGGGATGGAATCAAAAGGCAGAATTTAGGCTAAGAATGTAGCAGCTAAGAAGGTAGAGTGCTGGCCTTGCACAATGAATGAAGCCTTGGGTTTGAGCTTTAGAATTGTATGAATCAGGTGTGGTAGCTCACACCTGTAAACCAGCACTCAGGAGACTGAGGCAGAAGAACTGTTGTGAGTCTGAGGGCAGCCTGGGCTTTATGAGTTCCTGGCAGTCCTAGAATAAGAGTGAACCCCTTTCCAAAATCGACAGCCGACTTTGATTTAGCAGGTCTAAGGTGGAGGCCCAGGTGCTGGTTCTGACCTGCAACACAACTGATTCCACAGTATCAACACTCCATCCTGGTGTTCTGACCTATCAACCAAGGCCAGTGACAGAGCTGGGCAGAGATGAACAGACAACAGGTGGGAAGTAGGACTAGCCAGTTCATGCACCCAACTTCTACATGTTTAAATTCCCAGTGGGCAGAAGCTGCTGATTCTCGTGGATAACAGGGGAAGACAGTGAAGGTTTGTGGAGGTTGTCTGGGACAAAGGGCTGAGGTGCCTATTTAACATATCAACTGGACTTGGCCATTAGGTTCTCCCAGCTTCCGTCAGTCCCTACCTGTTACAGGGTATAGCTTGCACACCCTGAACTCTCCAGCCCAGAGGCTGGTCTGCCCTTCCCCCAGAGGCTCTTCCCTACATGATCCAGGCATTTTGGACCTTTGTCCTCCTGGTTGCAGCACCTGGTTTCCCTCTCTCCTGTCTCCTTCCCTGTCTCTCATAGCTCAGTCTGGTCATGCCCACTCTGGACTTTATTTTAGATATCCCTGCCTCTGACTACGCTCTCCCACATATATCTATAAATTTTTTCCTCTACCATACCTAGGAGCAGTCATGTCCTTTCCTTTCCTTTTTATTTCTTTTCTTTTTTTTTTTTTCATTCAGCATCTTTCTCTACAATTTAAAAACATCTCCAGGGGCATTCAGTCTGAGGACTTGTAGAAACAGGATAGCCCATTTGGTCTGAGGATTTCTTTTTTTGTTGTTGTTGTTTTTCGAGACAAGGTTTCTCTGTAGCTTTGGAGCCTGTCCTGGAACTTTGCTCTTGTAGACCAGGCTGACCTACGAACTCAGAGATCCGCCTGTCTCTGCCTCCAAGTGCTGGGATTAAAGGAGTGCCCCACCACCGCCCGGCCTTGGTTTGAGGATTTCGTAGAGTCTGTAGGTCCTGAAGAATGAAGATTTGAAAGCAAGGCCATGGCTAAACACCTGAAGTTCATTGCCAGGACTGTGATGTTTCAGGATGGGAACGTGGAAGATGTATACAGACCCTGAACAGAATCCTCACTACGAATGGGCTTACTTAAGTCATAAAGCAACTGTGCTTCTATGAGAAGCACTGCCGCCAGCGGGAGAGCTATGAAACATGCTGGAGATCTACAACATGGAAATGGCTCGAAAGATTAACTTCTTGATGCAAAAGAACCAGGCAGGTTCATGGCTGGGCTGCTAAGATCTGTGGATAGAAGGCCCATTTTAGTTCGGTGTCTAACTGTTCTTATCCAACCCCAATCTCTGTTACCTTTCTTTACAATAAACTTAATCATGTGTGAACAAGAAAAAATATATCTCCTAGGGCTGGAGCAATGGCTCAGTGGTTAAAAGCACTGGCAGCTCTTACACAGCAACAAGTTTGATTCCAGCACCCACAATGCAGCTTACAACTATCTACAACTCCAATTCTAGAGGATGTGATACCCAATTCCAGCCTCTGTGAATATTCCATGCACATGGAGCACAGACATGCATATAGGCAAAACACACATATACATAAAATAAAACTACACTAAGTAAAAAGAAAACCCTCCAAGTATTGCCAAATATGTCCTGGAGTGCAAACTATCCCTGGTGAGATCAACGAGTGGAAGTTTACCTCTAAGAAACAAAGGGGAAGAAAGAAAGTATAATTTTCCATGGAAATAAGAGATGAGATGCTGGGGAATGGAGTGAACAAAACATCAGACAGCTCTTAGATATCAGCAAGCTCTGAGGATTAGAGAAAATGAAATACTGAGACGTGGAGCTGGTGAAATAAGTACACCACCTGCTGCAAAGCCTGACCACTAGCCCAATCCCTAGCAGCCACTCTGGAAGGAGAGAACCAACTCCTACAAGTTGTCTTCTGACCTCTACGTGGGTACCCATACTCATCCCTACCCTCCCCCCATAAAAATAATACAAAAATTATACTAATCTTTTAAAAGTTTAAACCACTGGAAGAGTTCTAGAAAAGGTTTTACAAGAATAAGGGGATCCAAGTGTGGTACACACCCATAATCCAAGTACTTGGGAGGTAGAGGCAAAAGGATCATAAGTTCAAAGTCATCCTCAGCATCCTCAACTATGTGGGAAGATCAAGAATACAGGATAGCAACCCAAAACCACACAGCAAATAGAAAAAAAGGGGAGAGGCGGGAAAGAGAGGCCATGGGACAGATCTGAGTGTGGTGGGGCACAGCCGCAGTGCTAGCTAGTATCTGGGACGCAGAGGTAGGAAGATCACCGAAGGTTCGAAAGCTATATATCAAGAATCTGTTTCAAAATAGAAACACACACACACAGTAGGAGGGAAGAAAAATACAGATTGAGAATGGGGACAGAGGTGGGGGTAAAAGGCTTGCCCTAGCATGCTGGAAGCCGGGGTTTGAATCCTAACACCACAAACACACAAATAAAATAAAGATACTAAAATGAGACAAGCATGGTGGCACACTCCTATTAATACCAACATTTGGGAGACAGATACAAGCAGATCTCTATAAGTTCAAGGCCACTCTGGCCTACACAGCAAGTTCCAGGCCAGCCAGGGCTACACTATGAGACTACCTCAAACAAAGCAAACAAAAGCCTCAGTTTGGAGTAAAGCTGCCCTGACAGAAAATTCTCTGCTGCTGGAAAGTGAAAACACAATTCTAGCACTCAGGAAACTGAAGCAGGAAAATTGTTCCAAGTTCAAGGCTGGCCTGGGCTGCATGGAAAGAGCAAACAACAGCGAAAGCCATCAAGTATAAGAATATAAGGAGGCTGGGTGTGGTGGCATATGCCTTTAATCCCAGCGTGAGAAGGCAGGGCCAGCCAGGGCTATAAAGTGAGGCCTATGCATGCTCTCAAAAAACAAAAGGGTTGGGAAAAGGGATACAGTGGCACAGCTGAGACACCAGTAATTCAGAAGAGGAGGCATGACGATGTGGAGCCATCCAGTTTGGGCTATATACAACAACAACAACAAAACCTGTCATCTCCTCAAAAAGTGAGAGCTAGGGAGATGGCTTTGGAGTTAAGAGCACTTACTGCTCCTGCAGAGGAGGATCTGGGTTCAGTTCTCAGCACCTACATCAGTTAGCTTACAACCACCTCTAACTCCAGTTCTAAGAAATCTGGTACCCTCTTTCTCTGCATAGACATGGTACACATAAACACATGCAGGCACACACTAACACACGTAAGTAAAAATAAACAAGTCAATCTTTTTTTTTTTAAGGGTGCGTGAGATGGCTCAGTGGTAAAAACACTCATCACACAAGCATAAGGGCCTGAGTTTGATTCCCAAGAATCCATATAAAAGCTGGACACACAAAAAGAGCCCCTGTCATCCCGGCATTCGTACCTACAGAAGGCAGGGAGGTAAAGAATCCCTCAGAGTGCAGGGCCAGCTAGTTGCCATATGCAGGGGAAACAGAAGACAGACAGGGTGGAAAACAAGGTGGAAAGCGAGGACTAACAATAGGGGACTGGGGGAGGCTGGAACTTTGACCTGGATATTATTGGCAAAAGTTTGTAATCCCAGAACTCAGGAGGACAGTTAAGAGTTCTAGGCCAGCCTGGGCTAAAGGGGGAGGAGGGGTGGAGAGAAAGAGTGTGAATTAGCTGTTACTTGTATTGTTAGCTTTGTTTCAAATTTCTCTGATTACAAGACTCTGTGGCACAAGCCTATAATCCCAGCAGTTAGTAGACACAGGAGCATCAAGAGTTCAAGGTCATCCTCCCTCACAAAGTTTGGAGGTCAGTCAGGGCTACAAGAAAGTCAGTCTCAAAAACACACACACACAAAGTTATTTTGATGAAACAGAACACACAGCTCCTACCTGATATGCGTTATCTGTTAACGTGCTCAGGATACTGCTCTCCCTGTGTGTGCATGACCCGGGTTGAAAGAGCAGAGTGGTGGAGCTAGGTTACAACATAAAAGGAGCTGAGTGCAGTGGCTCACATCTCTAACTCAGCACCAGAGAGACCAAGGCAGGATGACTGCCTCAAGTTCCAGGCCAGCCTTGGTCTCCAAAACTACAAACACCATGAAGTAAAGGACAGAGACAGCAAGTGCAGCACAGCAAAAAGGCTGCCTGATGGAGTGCTGGCCTAGAATGCACAAGGCCCTGGGTTCCACGTGGGAGAGAAGGGGAGGGGAATGTGTGGACTGAATCTGAGGTGCTGCTGCCAAGGGGGATGGGTTCCTAAGAAGCAAACTGACAGCAAGCTGCTTATCCTACCCTAACAGTAAACTTTCCTGCTGGTTCTTATCTAAGTTGAGAACTGATTAAAATACAGGAAGCTGTCCTTAACTCACCATCTAGGGGATAGAGAGACCTCGGAGTGTCTACTCAGATCCCAGAGCATATTTGCAAAGAACTCTATTTTTCACTCACTAAAATGGTGGAGAGCCTATACACGGTTTTATCTGTCCTTTGTACAGATGACCAGCTGGGGAAGGGAGGGAAAGCATGCTAAGTTTTAAATAGCTCCTGAGTGTCCGGGGGAGGATAGTTCCTCTCAACTCCGTTCAAGATCTTTTAAGGGAAGGCAGAATGCCTCCGTGAATGCAAAAGAAAAGAATCCATCCTACATAGAACTTACCAAGAGGAAGAAGTTATTAATACTCTCCCGAAATATACAAGTTATGCTCCACACTTTAAGTTCCTTCATCCCAACCCGTGCCTTCAAACACCTTATCCCAGCCTGAGCAAAAAGGCAACAGTTACCAAGCATTCAAAGCTTATCATCTGTCAGCTGGGGCAAAATCTCTGGGAATACTAGTAAATGTCATCACTGCAGGTCGCCAGGCATCAGGCAACTGCAGCCAGCCACAGCCCGGGAGTGCCAAGCCTTCCCAAAATAGCTATGACTATACACAATGCTCATCAAACACCTCACATACAAACCCTCAAATAAGGAGTGCTGAAATAGGGGTCACTACTCAGACTGTGGCAGAGGTAAATGAAGATGCCACTGATTAAAAGCCATGCGGTCTTAAATGACTGACGGAGTCCGGAACAAATTTAAATATGACTTGCTCTCCCTTAAAATAGTATCAATATGACTGTCTCAAAACCAAATCTCACCACCTGTTTTTAAGCCACTGTCCCCAAAACAAGTAGACTTATTCACTGCAAAATCAAACAAACAAAAAAAAAACCCAGAAAAATATGAACCCCAGTAACCAAAAAGACAGCAGTGAATATCTAGCAATACAATTTTATCTGATCACAGAAAAACCAGCCACCTACTTTCATTTCCCAGCCCAAATCTTAAAGATATCTTTTTTTCTGCATGAATTTTAAAGAGCCTTCTACATTTTAAACTCCTTGTCTGGGAGTGTAGTTCTTGCCCACTCCATGTGATAGGCCCCAGGCTTGACCTCCATCACGTTAAATTAGTTAAATTAAAACTAAGATATAAGGGGTTTCTTAGCAGTCACCGACTTTCGTATTCTAAATAGTCTATGAATTTTCTCGCTTGAAAGCACAGTATTTAAATACTTGGTACAGATTTCCCATTCTGTCTTTTAAAAGTGCAGTTCCTGAGGGATGAGGATATAGTGTTACTTTGTAACACAATATGAAATTGCCCACCTCCCGAGTTTCAAGAAACATTATTATATTAGTCTTTCAATGTTCTCCAAACCAGTGTTTTTGAACTCTCACCATCTTAGCCAAAAGGCCCCCGTAACGTTTTTCAACCTTCTTAAATATTAGGAACCTAATAGGTGTGCCTTTTTATTCATTGTGCTGTTCCTCTCCGCCTCCTTCAAAATCTAGTGATCAATGAGATAATAGGGGGAGCTGATTTGTTTCCAAAAGAAAAGGAAGGAATGAACGGAAAGCGGGGCGGGAAGAGGGAGGAATGAGGCTCCAGGTCTTTTTTGCACTTTGTTGATAAACGCCGGCTTTAAGTGAGATAACTTGAGTCCGCTTAAGCCTCTTGGAAGCCACAGTCATAAAACTGATTGAGAATCAGAATCAGGCATTGCGGCAGAGCTTTTCGGAAGTTTGTAGCTGCTGGGTCTGGCCGGGCGCACACTTCGGGGTGACCCCGATGCCCAAGACCTCATGTGCAACCCCTCCCGGTAGGGTCCCCAGCAGCGGGTCCCGCACCGGGTCCCACCTGGAACCTGAGCTGGTACACACATCCAGGTAACCTCACACCGGCGCGCGACCCCAGCCTCGCAAGTCTCCGGCGGCCCGAGGGGGGTGCTCCCGCCCTCACCCCACAGGCCCCGGCCTCCGCCGGCTCGCGCCCGCTTGGCCCGCCGCGCCCCTCTCGGCCGGAGCTCGGGCCCCGTTACCCTCACCCGCCGCTCACCGAGCCATGGCCGTCCGCCGCCCCAGCCGCGTCGTCCTGCTGCAGCTCCGCAGTCATGGCCGAGGCGCCCCTCTGTGCGTAGCCCCACTCTCGTCGTTCGTCGTCGCCGCGGCCGCCACCGCCGCCCCCGAAGCCCGGGAGCACCGGGAGGCACCGCCCACACGTCCCGCCCCCGCCCCAGGCGCGCTAGAGGCCCCGCCCACACCAGCCCGCCGCCAACACTCCCCCCACCCCCCACGCAGCACGCGGCCGAGGCTCCGCCCACGACGCGCGCAGGAGGACGTCTTCCCCACCCCCCGTCCGCTGGCTCCCACCCCTCCTGCCGCTTGTGCCGGTGGCCCCGCCCACACGCTCCACCCTCACACCCGTGGTCCCCCTGAGGCCCCGCCCACACCGCGTGCTCACGCCCGCAGCGCGCCGGAGGCCTCACCCACACGCCCGCCCACCCTCTTCCGTTTGCGTGAGCTCAGGACGGAGCGTCTCCGCGTGCTCCGGCCCACGTGACCGCAGCCGGGCACTGAGTAGCGGGTCAGCGTGGCGGAGCCCGCGGTTGCCATTTCCGTATTTGGTGCCCAGGAAGTGGGTGACGAGGTAGGTCTCCGAGACTCCTTCTTTCTCCATCCTTCACTGATTGATCCTTGCATCTGCGTCCGGCCCGGCCCCAGGTCCCCATAGGCTCTGTGAGGGTGCTGGGTTCCTTGTGCTGACAGACTTTTCAAACCAGGCTTTCTAGCCATTTCTTAGTTTGGGGACGCGAAGGGAGACCTAGGCTGACTCCAGTGATTTCTGCAAAGACAACCGAGCGGGCCAAATGACTCGTAGAGCTCAGCATGGTGTCCTTAATCCTAAATAGAGTGGCCAAATGTTCTAATTTTCCGTTTTCCCTGTATGTGTTGAGCCTACTGCACTAAGCCACATCCCCGCCCATCTTAATGTTTAGAAGGAGGGTTTTATCGGTGGTGGTTTAGGCTTGGAATTTTGAGACAGGGTCTCACGAGGCTAATACTAGCCTCTGTAGTGGCCAAGGCTGGCCTTGAACTCTTGATCCTTTGTCTCCACCTGGTTTATGATGTTAAGTCTATCATGCTTAGCAATGTTTTACTTTGAGACCATCTCATTAAGTTGCCCCCACTGGCTTTGAACGTTCTGTGCTTCTGCCTTAGCCTCCTATGTGACTGGGCAATGGGACCTTTGTTTACAGGTACATCGTTAGGACTTTCTGAGGAATAGAACCATTAGACTTTATAAAATTATTAAGGGATTAGTTAGGTTGACTTACACGATCAAAGATGGGGTGCTTCAAGTGTCTGCACACGATGGAGAACCAAATAAAAATGCAGTAGGTGCCTTAACAATTGTAAACCATCTTATATGGTTGCTGGGACTCAAACCCAGGGCCTCTGCAACAGCAGTATGTGCTTTTAACCACAGAGTCATCTCTCCAGCCCCCGAGGTGGAGCCACAGTTAGGTATTCATGCACCTTTCGGAAATCCTGTCAAAGATCAGCGAGTCACTGTTTTGAAGCGATTTCCTCCAAATTAAACCTACTTTGGAGGTGGCTCCTTAAGTTCAGGAAGTAAACAACTCAAAGGTTTCAGGTCGCTTCAAAAGCGATCTGAAATTGACCAGATCCACTAGGTCCCTTGTAGCACCAATAACAAAAAACCCAGAGACAGAAATTGGGGTTCAACCCCAAAACCAGAATAGCAAAGCAACCAAGTCACTAGAGAAGTCTGATCTCTTCCAAGGCTGGGCGACCGTAAACTAGGCAAAGCCTCTCTCTCCTTCATTTTATATTCCCTCTAGTGCTGGAATTAAAGGTGTATAATTCCCTAGGACTGGGATTAAACAAATCCCCCTCTTGGATTTGTTCCTGCACAGCCCAGGGTGGCCTTGAACTCACAGAGATCCACCTGACTCCCAAATCCTAGGATTAAAGGTATGTGTCCCCATTGCCTGACCTCTAGTGACTTTAGCTTTGCCTCTGGTCTTCGGGCAAGATTTACTTATTGAAATACAAACAATATATCACTACAGTTCCTCCCTCCCCAAGCATATAAAAACAGTAAGAACTACTAAGAGGTGCTCTCAGATAAACTGAACAGCCTAGAAGAGGCTCGGTTACCTGGAAAGAGACCCACTCCAACTGTCTGGCTGCCTGCAATTTGTGTGGTGTTTAAGGTTTCCAGCTTTATTGAAGGGTCTCCCACGTTGGCATGGGCTTTATTTGTGAGTTATTTCTGCTCCTATAAGTGTCCCTCACCAACACTTCTCTAAGTAGCCCCAATAAAACTCATTGGTTTGCCAAGTTGGACTTGGCTATTCTTACTTTGATCTGTCATCAGTTCTCTATCTGGCGTGAGGAGATATTCTTATTTCCCTAGGAACAGTGTCACACAATATCACTGAAAGAATGATAAGACATGAAATTAGGAGGAAGCCTTGTTGTAAAGTGCGAGTGGGATAAGAGAGGATAAAAGGTGACTATGGTTAAAACACAGAATATACATGCATTAGAGGTGGAACATAATGGCCCATGCTTTTAATCCTAGCACTCAGGAGGCAAAGGCAAATGGATCCTTATGAGTACAAGGCCAGACTGGTCTATATAGTGAGCTCCAGAACAGCCAGAGTTACACAGTGAGACTCTTGTCTCCAAAACCAAAAACGGGAGTTGGGGAGTTGAGAATGAAAGGAGGCCTGGATGTGGTGGTGCATACTAATATCCCAGCACTTGGGAGACTGAGGCAAGAGAATTGATGGGAGTTTGAGACAAGACTAAGGCTAACTGTATAGTGAGTCCAGGCTAGCCTGGGATAAACAAAAGCCTATCTCCATAAAGAATGGACAAAGGGCAGCAAGCAAGAAAGATAGACTCCGGAGTTCAAAGGTGTCTGTGGACTAAGTTGTTCTTAGGAGAATGTGTCACTATGATTTCTAGGCTGGCGTTCCTCTCTTACTCCTACTGCTCCAGCCTCCCATTGCTGAGATCACAGGCCTGTGCCATCGGCCTGGCAGGAACAGGCTTTTGTTGGAGAAAAATATACACCCTTAGATTGGAAAAATACATCATCACATTCAGAATTGAGCACATTCCTGGGAATGCTCAGATTGAACTCATATAACCTATTCAAAACAACGGCAGAGGTCTGGGGACATGGCTCAGTTGTGGAGAGGCTCTTGCTGCCAAGCCTGAGGAAGCGAGTTAGAGTCCCAAGACTCTCATGATGGAAGGCCACTGACCCCTGCAAGCTGTCCTCTGAGATCCAGACACTTGCTGTGGCACACAGCACATAATCACACACACTCCTCAAAAAATGAATAGATGTGATAATAACAATTCTATGTGTCTCTCTCTCTCTCTCCCTCCCTCCCTCCCTCTTCCTCTCCCTCTCCCTCTCCCTCTCTCTCTCTCTCTCTCTCTCTCTCTCTCTCACACACACACACACACGTGAGAGCACACACACAACACACACACTCAGGCAGACAGGAAAGCCTCTGGGTGGAGAATTTCGTATTATAATGTGCAAAGTTTATCTTAGGACTCATAAAACGAGTAAATCCAAATGAACCAGCTATTTTTAGTTGGCTCCTTGTTTCTCGGGAGGCTGTTATCTGAAATAACAATGACAGTTTTGAAGGTTCCATAAGCAGCCCTTTACTGGGGCAGCAGTCTTTCCTCTCCCTATACCCTACCTCTGAAGCATGGGTGTTTACCCCTAAAAGTATCTGCCTAGAGGCTAACAAAGGCTCCAGAGATCAACCACAGTTTTGAAAAGAAAATCAAAACAGAAACCAAAGTTCTACAAAGGGTGTGTGTAGCTTTACTCAGAAACAGCAGGTTGCAGTCACAGTATGACTATTGGTTGGAACTCTTATAGAAAAGCATCCAGGCTTCTCTGGCTTTAGAAACTGTGAACCAAGATTTCAAAACAGACACACTGAGTGAGGGAAGGAATGGAAGCCAATAAGAAAGACAGATAACTAGAAACCAGACCACCTGTGCCAGAAGACGGTGGAGAATGGCTGGCTGGTGCCATCACCCTGCGATCCCAGTACTCAGGATGCAGAGGCATGAGGATTACTGCAAATTTGAAGCTGGTGTGGGTGGGCTACTTAAACTAAGTCATCCTTTATTAAGACCCTGCTTCAAAAAAGAAGGAAAGGGAATGGAAAAGAGTGCATATATGAATCTCAATAACTACTAAATAAAAAGGCAAAACCTATAAGTAATAATAAGTAATATTATTACTAATAAGTAATGAAGATAGAAATGTAAAATCAAAGGCAGAAGTTTCAGAATATAGCTCCTTTAGCAGGGGCCTTACCTAGCAGGTGGGAAGTCCTAGCCTTGATTCTTAGCACAATATAAACAAGGCAGAGGTACACTGGAATGTTTGCTTAGTATGCAGATGCCCTGGATTCAAACTCCAGCATCTCCTACAGGGGGCATGATGGTGTGCTTTGCCTGATCAGAAGTTCAAGGTCATCCTCAGTTGTGTTTGAGTTTGAGGTCAACCTATCTAAAAAAACAAATAAAGCAAAGCAAAAAAGGAAGAAGGAACAAAAGCAGTAAGTAGCAAGCTGGGCTGGGCTGTGGTGGTGTACACCTTTAATTACAGCACCTGGGGGGTAGATTCAGGCAGATCTTTGTGAGTTTGAGGCCAGCCTGGTCTGCAGAGAGTTCTAGGACAGCCAGGGGTACACAGGGAAATCTCGTCGTAGAAAACAAAACAGAACAAAACAAACAAACCAAATGGGAAGCAGATAATAAGATGAGAGATCTGAATTTGTTAATGTCAATGATTACTTTAAATATTAATGACTCAAACATTCTAATTAAAAGGAAGATCTTACCGAATTGGCATTTAAAGAGCAAGCACTTAACCATTTTCTGCTGGGAAATTGACTTCTGTGCACAGCTATTTCACTGGTGAGGTCCCTGTTCTCAGTTTTATTTACCTTTGAGTACCTTGAACACTCTCTGAATTCACACATAGATTTAATTTTTGGTTAATCGTTTTCTGTTTTTCCTTATTTTTTTCTCAGAGCTTTAATCAAGATAAGCCAGGACACTCAAGGTCTTTTAAAGACCACTCCTGTAATCCCAGTACTCAGGAGGTGGAGGAAAGAAGTTCAAGGTCATCCTCAGTTATTAATTTTTTTTTAATATTTTTTTATGGTTTATTTAACTTTATTTTATGTGCATTGGTATGAAGGTGTCAGATCCCCTGCAACTGGATCTTCAGACAGTTGTGAGCTGCCATGTGGGTGTTGGGAATTGAACCCGGGTTCTCTGGAAGAGCAGTCAGTACACTTAACCACTGAACCATCTCTCCAGCCCCCCCCTCAGTTATTAATTTTGAAGCCAGATTATCTAAAATAAAACAAAATGGCAGAAACAGAAGAACAAAGGAACAGTAACCAATACAATAAACAACCTCAAATATCTAAGATATTGCACTAGCTAGCAACCCATTTCTTTCCTTCATTACACTGTTCTAATGCAACACCAGCAAAGCTGGAAGAGTTCTACTTCTTGGTGTGGGCAGTATTAACAATGATGGCATCTTTTTGCTAGCCAGACCTTAGGTTGTCCAACATCTTGACATCTGTCATCATGGATCGCCATTGGCATCAGTTGGCCTCAGTTTCTATCAACAGAAAACAAAGGGCTGCATGTAAGGAAATCCCATTGAAGGGTGTTTGGGGGATCAAGAGAGAAGGAAGAGAAGCAAGACTGAAGAGAAGGAGAGATTGGCTTACAAGATAGGGTAACAACCTCAGCTGAACCATTTTGGTGTTGGATTAGCCCTAAGTGCGAAGGGAGACTGAGCTGGCCATTGTGCAATTCCTACAGGAAGTAGCTAATTATTGGTTCTTAGGTCCCAATGCTATCTCCTTAAACCTGTGTGCAAGCAGGACCCATAATTAGGTCCTGTCATTGGTACTTGTGAAGGGGGAAATGTAGGACCCAGCCATGACAAGCTCAATAGAGGCCTGAGTCTCAGTAGTGTAGTGGTACATGCCTGTACACTTGAGAGCCTCAGCCTGGGCAGCATAGCGATACTTTCTTGTGTATGTGTATGTTCCCAGTGGTGGCAGCAGGAAAACTCCAGGGACTCACTGGCTAGAGAGTCTGACTAAAAAGAAAAAAGAAGGAAAGAAAAGAAAAAGTAAAAAATGACCTGATGTTGATCTCTGGCTTCAACACACATGGGAAGGCACATATTCATACCTGTACACACAAATACACTTGCACCTGTGTGCATGCACACATGCACATACATAGACATGAAATGACCGGGGCTTATCTTGACTGCCTCTGAAGTTATGGGCAATGGGAACAGGCACTAGTATGTGTTTGAAACCTTATGGTGACTGTCATATGTGGCCACATCTACAAACAAGAAGCTCAAACAAAAGCAAACAGGCTTACTTGTATATGGCCAGCATGAATTTCCATCAAATGATTATCTTCTGCTTTTTTAAAATTGATATTTATTGAGCTATACATTTTTCTCTTCTCCCTTCCCTGCTTCTCCTCTCTAATTCTCCCCCAAGGTCCCCATGCGCTCAATTTACTCACGAGATCTTGTCTTTTTCTACTTTCTACTTCCCATATAGATTAGATCTATGTAAGTCTCTCTCAGTGTCCACATTGTTGTCCAAGTTCTCTGGGATTGTGTTTTGTAGGCTGGCTTTCTTTGCTTTATGTTTAAAAACCACCTATGAGTGAGTACATGTGATAATTGTCTTTCTGGGTCTGGGGTACCTCACTCAAAATGATGTTTTCTAGCTCCATCCATTTGCCTGCAAAATTCAAGATGTCATTTTTTTATGCTGTGTAGTACTTCATTGTGTAAATATACCACATTTTCCTTATCCATTTGCTTCAGTCAAGGGGCATTTAGGTTGTTTCCAGGTTCTGGCTATGACAAACAAAGCTGCTATGAACATAGTTGAGCACATGTCCTTGTGGCACAACTGAGCATCCTTTGGATATATACCCAAAAGTGGTATTACTGGGTCTTGAGAAAGGTTGTTTCCTAATTTTCTGAGAAATCACTAAACTGACTTCCAACTGTACCAGCCTTCGCTCCCATATAGTGCAGAAGTGTTCCCTTTACTCCACAACCTCTCCAGCATAAGTTGTCAGTAGTGTTTTTGATCTTGGCTATTCTTACAGACGTAAGATGGAACCTCAGAGTTGTTCTCATTTGCATTTTTCTGATGACTAAGGATGTTGAACATTTCCTTAAGTGTCTTTCAGCCATTTTAGATTCCTCAGTTGAGTTCTCTGTTTGGGTCTGTACTCCATTTTTTTATTGGATTATGTGATCTTTTGCTGTCCAATTTCTTGAGTTCTTTGTATATTTTGGAGTTCAGACCTCTGTCTGATATGGGGTTAGTGAAGATCTTTTCCCATTCTGTAGGCTGTCGTTTTGTCTTGTTGACTGTGTCCTTTGCTTTACAGAAGCTTTTCAGTTTCAGGAGGTTCCGTTTATTAATTGTTTCTCTCAGTGCCTGTGCTGCAGGGGTTATATTTAGGAAGTGGTTCCCTGTGCCAATGTGTTCAAATGTACTTCCCACTTTCTCTTCTATAAAGTTCAGTGTGGCTGGCTTTATGTTAAGGTCTTTGATTTATTTGGACTTGAGTTTTGTGCATGGTGATAGATATGGGTCTATTTTCATTCTTCTACATGTTGATATCCAGTTATGCCAGCACCACTTGTTAAATATGCTTTCTTTTTTCCATTTGACATTTTTTGCTTCGTTATCAAAGATCAGGTCTTCGAAGGAGTGTGGATTAATATCTGGGTCTTCTATTCGGTTCCATTGGTCCTCCTGTCTGTTCTTATGTCAGTACCAGGCTGTTTTCAGTACTGTAGCTCTGTAGTAGAGTTTGAACTCAGGGATTGTGATACCTCCAGAAGTTCTTTTATTGTACAGGATTGTTTTGGCTATCCTGCGGCTTTTGCTTTTCCATGTGTAGTCGAGTACTGTCCTTTGGAGGTCTGTAAAGAATTTTGCTGGGATTTCGATGGGCATTGCACTAAATCTGTAGATTGCTTTTGGTAAGATTACCATTTTTACTATGTTAATTCTGCCTTCCCAAGACCATGGGAGATCTTTCCACTTTCTGGTGTCTTCTTCAATTTCTTTCTTCAAAGATTTAAAGTTCTTGTCACTTGTTTAGTTAGAGTTACTCCGAGATATTTTATGCTATTTGTGGCTATTGTGAAGGGTATTGATTCTCTGATTTCTTCCCCAGCCCTTTTATCATCTGTGTATAGGAGGGCGACTGATTTTTTGAGTTAATCTTGTATCCTGCTACATTACTGAAAGTGTTTATGAGTTGTAGAGGTTCCTTGGGAAAATTTTTGGGGTCGCTTATGTAAACTATCATATCATCAGCAATTAGTGAGAGTTTGACTTCTTCTTTTCCGAAATGTATCCCCTTGATCTCCTTTTGGTGTCTTATTGCTAGGACCTCAAGAACTGTATTGATTAGATATAGAGAGTGGAGAACCTTGTCTTGTTCCTGATTTCAGTGGGACAGCTGGGAGTTTCTCTCCATTTAGTTTGATGTTGTCTGTTGGCTTACTGTATATTGCCTTTATTATGTTTAGGTATGTTCCTTGTATTCCTGCTCTCTCCAAAACCTTTATCATAAAGGGATGTAGTTTTTTTTAAAGATTTATTTATTTATTTATTTATTTATTTATTTTGTATACAGTGTTCTTTCTGCATGTATGCCTGCAGGCCAGAAGAGGGCACCAGATCTTATTACAGATGGTTGTGAATCACTATGTGGTTGCTGGGAATTGAACTCAGGACCTTTGGAAGAGCAGGCAGTGCTCTTAACCACCGAGTCATCTCTCCAGCCAGCAAGGGATGTTGTATTTTGTCAAAAGCTTTTTTGGCATCTAATCAGATGATCATGTGGTTTTATTTTTCAGTTTGTTTTTAATGTGAATTATGCTGACATATTTTCGTATGTTGAACCATCCCTGCATCTGTGGGATGAAGCCGACTTGGTCATGGTGGATGATGGTTCTGATGTGTTCTTGGATTTGATTTTCTAGTATTTTATTTAGTATTTTTGCATCAATGTTCATGAATAAGATTGGTCTGTAATTCTCTTTCTTACTAATGTCTTTCTGTGGTTTGGGTATTAGGGTAATTGTAGCCTCATAAAAAGTGTTTGACAATGTTCCCTCTGTTTTTATTGTGTGGAATAATTTGAGGAGTATTGGTATTCTCCTTTTTTTTTTCGAGACAGGGTTTCTCTGTGGTTTTGGAGCCTGTCCTGGAACTAGCTTCTTGTAGACCAGGCTGGTCTCGAACTCACAGAGATCCACCTGCCTCTGCTTCCCAAGTGCTGGGATTAAAGCACTTGGTATTAGTTCTCCTTTAAAGTCTTGTAGGATTCTGAGCTGACACCATCTGATCCTGGGCTTCTTTTCGGGGGGGGGGGGGGGACTTTTGATGACTGTTTCTTTTTTGTTGATTTCAGCTCTCAATTTGATTATTCCCTGCCCTCTAGTTCTCTTAGGGGAGTTTGCTTCTTTTTGTTCTAAAGTTTTCAAATGTTCTGTTAGTCCACTAGTGTGGGATTTTTCTAGCTTCTTTATATAGGCATTTAGTGATATGAACTTGCCTCTTAACACTGCTTTCATTGTGTCCCATAAATTTGGGTATGTTGTATGGTCATTTTCATTGTATTTTAGGAAGTCTTTAATTTCCCCCTTTATTTCTTCCTTTATCCATTGATGATGCAGGTGAGCATTGTTTAATTTCCATGTGTTTGTGGGTTTTCTGGAATTAGTATTGCTGTTGACTTCTAGTTTTAGACTATTGTGATCTGATAAGGTACAATGGGTTATTCCAATTTTTTTTTTATTTGTTGAGGTTTATTTTGTTATTGAGTATGTGGTCAATTTTTGAGAAGGTTCCATGAGGTGCTGAGAAGAAGGTATATTTTTTGTTTGGATGAAATATTCTATAGATGTCCGTTAAGTCCATTTGAGTCATAACATCTGTTAGTTCTCTTATTTCTCTGTTCATTGTTTTGTCTGATTGACCTGTCCAGTGGTGAGAGAGGAATGTGGGGTTTATATGATTTAAGCCTTAGAAGTGTTTTTTGACATATGAGGGTGCCTTTGTATTTGGGGCATAGATGTATAGATGTTCAGTATTGAAATTTCCTCTTGATGGATTTTTCCTGTGACTAATATGAAATGACTTTCTTTGTCTCTTTTGACTGATTTTAGCTTGAAGTCTATTTTCTTAGATATTAGGATAGCTACCTACACCTGCTTGTTTCTTAGGTCTATTTGATTGGTATATTTTTTCACAGCCCTTTACTCTGAGACGATAGAAAGACACCACTTAAAGATCAACTTTGGAATACAAACTGCTCAGAAGAATTTCGAGGTGGCTAGCTGAGATGGTCCTGCCTAACAGACTACTCTAGCCAGGACTCAAGCCCTGCACTGTACCGTTATTGCAGAGCCTGGGCAACGAATGATACAGCTACCTCTCCCAGGACTTGACAATTAATTCAAATTTTTCTTTTCAGGATCCCCTAAAGATACCATCACTTCCAGACAGCAGGAAGTAAATTTAAGAATACGACGTCTGAGTGGTGGCTTGGGCAGGACACACGTGGTGCAGTACAAGATGATGGATGCAGAAGTAATAACTTTGCCAAAGAAGCATAAAAAGAAAAAAGACCGGAAGCCATTACGAGAAGATGATGTAGCTGAAATACAACATGCTGAAGACTTTCTTATCAAACCAGAATCCAGAGTGGCTCAATTGGACACTTCTCAGTGGCCCTTGTTACTAAAGGATTTTGATAAGCTAAATGTAAGGACAACACACTATACGCCTATTCCTTGTGGTTCAAATCCTTTGAAGAGGGAGATTGGGGACTATATCAGGACAGGTTTCATTAATCTTGACAAGCCTTCTAACCCCTCTTCCCATGAGGTGGTAGCCTGGATCCGACGAATACTTCGGGTAGAGAAGACAGGTCACAGTGGCACACTAGATCCCAAAGTGACCGGGTGTTTAATTGTGTGCATTGAACGAGCCACTCGTTTGGTGAAATCACAGCAGAGCGCAGGTAAAGAGTACGTGGGAATTGTCCGCCTGCACCGTGCTATTGAAGGCGGCACGCAGCTTTCTAGGGCCCTAGAAACTCTGACAGGTGCCCTGTTTCAGCGACCCCCACTTATTGCTGCAGTAAAGAGGCAGCTTCGAGTGAGGACGATCTACGAGAGCAAAATGATAGAATATGATCCTGAAAGAAGATTAGGAATCTTTTGGGTGAGCTGTGAAGCCGGCACGTACATTCGGACACTATGCATACACCTTGGCTTGTTACTGGGAGTTGGTGGTCAGATGCAGGAACTTCGCAGGGTGCGTTCTGGAGTCATGAGTGAAAAGGACCACATGGTGACGATGCATGATGTACTCGATGCTCAGTGGCTTTATGATAACCATAAGGATGAGACTTACTTGAGGCGTGTTGTTTACCCTTTGGAAAAGCTGCTGACATCTCATAAACGTCTGGTTATGAAAGATAGTGCAGTGAATGCAATATGCTATGGGGCCAAGATCATGCTTCCTGGTGTTCTCCGATATGAGGATGGCATTGAGGTCAACCAGGAGATTGTGGTCATTACCACCAAGGGGGAAGCTATCTGCATGGCTATTGCATTGATGACTACAGCAGTGATTTCTACCTGTGATCATGGCATAGTAGCCAAGATAAAGAGGGTGATCATGGAGAGAGACACTTATCCCCGTAAGTGGGGTTTAGGTCCAAAGGCAAGTCAGAAGAAGATGATGATCAAGCAGGGCCTTCTAGACAAGCATGGCAAACCCACAGACAAAACCCCTGCCACTTGGAAACAGGACTACATTGATTACAGTGATTCTGGCAAGGAGGCACTGGTTGCTGAAGCCATACAAGCCCCTCAGTTAACTGCTGCTGCAGTAAAAGCCACAAAAAGGAAGCGGGAGAGTGAGAGTGACAGTGACCAGACCCCTCCAGTAGTCCCCCCGGTGATGGAGAAGGAAAAGAAGAAAAAGAAGGACAAGAAGCCTAAAACTGTGCCAGAAAGTGGGGGCGAAGCTGGGCATGGGGACAGTGATAGCAAAAAGAAAAAGAAGAAGAAAGTAAAAGTGGTGGAAGAGATATCTGAATAGTAAAAGCCACTTGAAGCATTATGTCAAGCTGGGAGGAGAAATGAAAGCCTTACTGAGAAAACATTTTGTTGAGGGAGTAGAACAGAGGACCCAAACAGAATAGAGTTCTGGTACACTTTTCCTGCCACTTGTGATCTCGGTGGTTAGGGTGTGGCCATCTTGTTCTGTCCTGTTTTAAGAGATGAAACGCAGGTTTTTTCCACTGACCCCTCTGCTTGCTTGAGGTGGGGAGCATACCTTCAGACATGAAACTGCCTACTCACTGTTTTTGACTGTTTACTAGTGGCCATTTTAAACAATGCCATAGATAGTCCTCTCCTAGTTTGCTTTTTTTAATGCTTGTAAAAATTAAATCTGCTGAATAAAATGGTATAGAACCTTAAAAAAAAAGGGATATGACATTCACATTCTCAAGAGGTAGGGTGGGTGGTTTTTGGTCATTCAATGCGTTATGGATATTTGTCATTGTTTAGGGGGGTTGGTTACAAGTTGTTATTGGTTACAGTTAGGGGAAAAGCTAAACAAAGGAAATTAGATTCAAGGTTCTTGTTTTGAAAAGAAAAGAGGAGGATATAAATATAGGATAAAAGGGTAGATTATTGTTTCTACTCTGCAAAGAAAAGGGGGAGGATATAGATATGGTAAGATAAAAAGGTAAATTATTGAACCTATTTTTAAAAAGCAACTATTAGTTTTAAATGTTTTACATTGGATTGGATTTTTATATATTGTATACAAATTTTGTATATTAATACAAATTTGAAATTAATTTTGTTAGAATATACTATACATACATTTTTACTGTTGTTCAAGGTATTGTACTTATTCAACTCATTTAACAATGATGCAAATTTCTAGTCCTTAAATTTTTATTACCAACTATTTAGGATAATAAGGAAATGCAGGTTAGTAGTCAATCACCTATTATAATTGAATTTATAGTCACATTAAATATGTTTTCAAGGTCAAACAAAGATATATATTAGGTAGACAGGTCATCTTCAAACACTTCAGAGATCTACAGACTATGGTATTTAAGGTGTTTTCATAACATAAGGCTTTTTATGATGGTGATATACATCTGCTTCTAGCAGCACCAATCTACTTCAGAGAAGATAATGGGCATTGAAGAAACTCCACATGGAGTTTACTTTACTTGTGGCAAAAATAAGCCACCAGGCAAGAAAATGCCCTTGCCTTGACTGCTGACAGTATCCTGTCCTAATTGGACAAGCAGGACACAAAGAAAGTGACTGCCAAACATTGTCAAGGCAAGGGAGAACAGCCCTTCAGAATACCCTGTTTCACAGAAAAGTCTGTCGAATATGCTAAGCCTGTCTACTGAAGGTGGGTGCCCCAATGTTTCAGAAGAACTTTGAGTGACAGTCCAGGCAGCTAGCTCTTTCTGTCATTTCTCACAATTTTTTGGGATTTGCTTCTGGCACTTCCTGTTTACTCAGTTAATGTTATTTCTTTCTTAGGTCTCTGAGGGAGTTGAAGACTAGATAGTTATAGTTTTCCTTGTTTACCAGATGCAGAAAGCAAGTTA